>NC_139217.1:374053934-374223934 GCF_055691185.1 Crinia signifera
CTATTGCAATGCTTAATTAGCGTGCAGCACTAGTTTTTGTTGCTAAGTTAGACCAATGATAATCGGTTCTATATGTAATATATTTTTAAAATGGAAAATTATTACACTATCAAGTGTACACACTATAAGATGATCATTCCAATCTGCCTCAGGCAATAAATTGGACAATAGATCTTCTGGTGTGTACCCATACTTGGCTGGACCAATAATTAAACTATTGTACCTGTTTCCTAAGACATAAATCCTGAAAGCATTATGTGTAGAGGAGTTACATAATAGGTGAGGCTGAATAAAGACTTGCGTCCATCTAGTTCAACCTATGTTTAAAGTAGCTTATCCCTTGTTGTACTATATGTTCTGATATTTTAAAGACAGATTATGTTACTTCTTCGTACCCATGGATGTTTTTAACCAATAAATGTTTATCCAACCTTATTTTAAACATATTTATAGTGTCTGCCGACACCACTTCTCCAGGAAGAAAGTTCCAAAGCTTGACTGCTCTGACTGTAAAGAAATTCTTTCTTATAGATGAACAAAATCTTTTTTCTTCTAATCTAAACTCGTGCCCTCGCGTCCTAGATTCCTTTCTAGTAGAAAAAAGGGTGTTTGACAGTTCCTTATATTGGCCCTTAATATATTTATACACGTTGAGCATATCCCCCCTTAAACGTCTTTTCTCTAGTGTAAATAGTCCCAAATTGTTTAATCTTTCCTCGTAGCTTAAATTCTCCATTCCCCTAATAATCTTTGTTGCTCTTCTTTGGATTTTTTCTAATTCTATGATGTCTTTTTTATAGTGCTGAGCCCAGAACTGCACTGCATATTCGAGGTGCGGTCTAATCAGAGGCATAATTACTTTTGAGTACCTAGTTTCCATGCCCCTTTTAATACATGCGAGAATTTTGTTGGCCTTTTTTGTTGCTATATTACATTGAGCACTACACCCCAGTTTTTTTTTCTATTTGGACTCCTAGATCCTTTTCGAGTACTGATTTACCCAATTCATCCCCGCTTAGGTTATAACTAGCACACTGGTTATGTATCCCAAGGTGCATGACCTTGCATTTGTTCACATTGAACCTCATCTTCCATTTTCTCTTTCAATGGTCCTGGTGACACAGCTCAACACTGGGATGTAGGAGGGTCCGAAGGAGCCAGGCACCTATCCTAAAGCTTTAGAGGGTAGGCTCCTCCCCTACTGCATCCCTGGACTCTTCAGTTCGTGTTAGGTGCCCACTGGAGTGGGTGCTATTCTAAAGGGCTGCAGGAGCAGCCGAAGAATTAGAGTAGTTAGGGGATTTTTATTGTTTTATTAACTTTCACCCTAGCTAGGTAGGCACAGTGTGAGGATTCTCATAGTGAATCCTCACACTGCTTGCGCAGCAGGAGCTGACAGAAGCGCGTCCTGTCAGCTCACTGTGCACAAGGGAGACACTGTCTGGTCCCCCTGTGCAGCGCTTATAGCCTTTTCTAAAAGGCTGCCTGGGCTCCGGAGTACCCTGAAACCGGCTCCACGTTTAGGTGGGGATCATGGGGGACAGGCGCTCCGTGATGGCGGCGGCCATTTTATGCGGAGCTTACACGCTGAGCTCCTAGATGAGAGGACAGCAGCGTTGTGACAGGCATGTTCCAAGTGATCCCCATTTGAGGGGGAGACACTGGAACTAGGAAATCCTACCTAAGGAGCGGCTTGCTGGGGGTGGTTGGCGCCAAAAGGTCACGGACCCCGCAGCAGCAGGGACCTGTGGTCTCTTCCTTCACTCTGACTTTGGCGCCTTTCAGAACGCTTGCAGCGGAGCTGAGCTGGCTTACTGATCCTGGCAGAGTGACTTGGATTTCCTGGGCATCGCTTCCCCGCAGTTGAAACCAACAGACAGATAAGTGATTGGGTGCATTGCCTCTGTATAAACGCTTGTACATTGTTTGCACTGTGTATACTGATAGATATACATTTATCACTTGCATCATGTCTGAGCATCAGGCTGTGGTTTTGGGGGAGGGAGCCCTTAATGCACTGAGCGCGTGCAAAGTTTGCACACAAAAGTTTGTCCCTGAGCAGATGGCCAAGGGGGGCTTATGTATTACTTGCGCTGATGTGAGACCCATGGGCAGTGATCCCCATAGGGCAGAGCATATGGAACCTGCGTGGGCCAGGGCCCTAGGCAGGTCAGTAAACGCTTTGGTGCAGCTTTTGGACAGGCAGAGTGATGGGCTGGTAGAATCACAGAGACCTATGCCATCATCTCAGCAGTCGTCTGGCTCCTTGCCTCTTACCCAGGCAGATCCTGCACTTATCCAGGTGATGCAGGATACTGCAAAAGGGATTAACAGGTTCAGTGAAATGCTGGACAAAATGGATGAAAATGTGGCAGGGACCCCTAGAAGGTCTTATGCTTTAACTACTGTGGTAGATGAAGAGGAAGGAGAGTATACTGACATCCCCTGGGATCAGGGTGATGATTTGGAAGAGAACTCTGCTGCTGGTATAGAGGATCTCATTGTAGCTGTGAAGCAGGCTTTAAAGCTGACTGTGGAGGATAAGACTCCTGTTAAAGGTGTTTTTAAGCGACAGCGGAAGGAGGCTGTTACTTTTCCTTCAGATGAGGGGTTACAGGAATTGTTAGAAGGGGCTTGGAAAACTCCTGATAAGAGGCTTCAGATGCCAAAACGATTCCTAAATCTGTACCCCATGCCAGAGTCTCATGCGGAGCTCTGGGAAAGGGTCCCAGTTGTGGACGCTTCAGTGGCACGTTTGTCCAAGGCTACTGTATTACCAGTACAGGGCGGTGCAGCTTTTAAAGATTCTGTGGATAAAAAGCTGGAGGGAAACCTCAAGGCTATCTTTGAAGGGGTGGGGTTTACCTTACGACCCCTTATTGCTTCAGCCTGGGTTTCTAAGGCCATGATAGAGTGGGCTGGTGAATTATGCACCATGCTGCAGGCTGACCCGAGTGCATTACTGCTTGCAGAAAAGATTAAGGCAGCAGCAGAATATGCAGTTGAAGCAGAGGAGGAAGCTATTAAAATGGCAACCCGAGTGTCCACAGTCTCCATTAATGCCAGGAGAGTGCTTTGGCTTAAAGCCTGGGAAGCAGACAATGAGTCCAAGAAGGCTCTGGAAACATTAGCCTTCAAAGGAAAGGTACTCTTTGGTACCGAATTAGAGGAGATTATAAAACAGGCCACAGGCGGCAAAAGTACATTCCTGCCGGCCTCCTCAGCAAAGCAGACATCCAGATTTTCTGCTTTTAAGCCGTCCTTTCGGCCCTCCCCTAGAGGTGGTGCGTCCTTTCGAGGACAGTCTTTCAGGGGAAGGTTTCAGCCCTCTAGAGGCAAGACACAAAAGTCAAAATTTGGCTCTTTTCACAAGAAGCCTGCCAATAAAGGAGAGGATAAACCCTCTGCATGACTGTCAGGGGCTTTGCCCGACAGTGACAAAAGTGGGCGGGCGTCTCACACTCTTCAGGGACGCTTGGGCTTCTCTAGACCAGGATGCCTGGGTGCTAGACATCATAACACAGGGTTACAAAATCCCTTTCAGAGGGCCACCTCCGAAGAGGTTCATTCCCACATCCTTACCAAAGGAGGCACGGCTGCGTACAGCTCTTGTGAGAGCAGCGCACTCCCTTTTGGAAAAAGGGGTGGTGACACTAGTCCCCAAGACAGAGTGGAAGAAAGGCTTTTACTCCACGCTGTTCCTGGTGCCCAAACCAGACGGGTCTTTCAGACCAATACTAAATTTGAAGTCTCTAAATGTTCATTTATGGGTAGACCATTTCAAAATGGAGTCTCTACGGTCAGTACTCCTGAGTCTGGACCAGGGAGAATTTTTGGCGTCCATGGATGTCCAGGACGCATATTTGCACGTTCCTATACACCCGGAGCATCAGACCTTGTTGAGGTTTGCCATAGGAGACCTGCATTTACAATTCCGGGCGTTACCCTTTGGGCTAGCAACCGCGCCAAGGGTATTCACAAAGATAATGTCAGTAATGGCGGCGGTGCTGAGGCTCAGGGGAATCACAGTAATACCCTATTTGGACGATCTCCTGTTCAAAGCAGAGTCAGCAGCCATGCTGCAGAGTCACTTGGCAGAGGCCATCAGTTTTTTGCAGGCTCACGGCTGGATTTTAAATTTGCAAAAATCTCAGTTGGTACCGTCACAAAGGCTCCAATTCTTGGGAGTCATACTGGACACCCATCTTCATCGGGTATTCATCCCGGAGGTAAAGGCCAGGGATCTGGTCACCCTAGTCCAGGAGATTCTCAGGGCTCAGAGCATTTCAGTATGGAGGTGCCTCAAGCTCCTGGGGAAGATGGTGGCGTCATTCGAGACGCTTCAATTTGCCAGGTTCCACTCTCGGAGGTTCCAATGGAACATTTTGTCAGCTTGGTCAGGAGACACTTTGACCATGAAATCCGAGATGATAGTGCTGTCTTCGGACACCCGAGAATCCTTGAAATGGTGGACAGAAGTAGATTCCCTTCAGTGGGGTCGGTCATTACAGACCTGGGACTGGTTGATAGTAACTACCGACGCCAGTCTCAGGGGCTGGGGGGCAATAGTCCTGGATCTCAGGCTTCAGGGCCTGTGGACGGCAGAGGAATCAGCGTTACCAATCAACATCTTGGAGCTGAGAGCTGTCTGGAAAGTCATTTCCTTGGCGGGAGACAGGTTACAGAACCTCCCTTTGAGGATTCAGACCGACAATGCCACAGCTGTGGCGTATCTGAATCACCAGGGAGGTACACACAGCAAATTGGCCATGTGGGAGGTGTCCAGAATCTTCCTATGGGCGGAACAGAATGTTCCAGCTGTATCGGCTATATTCATCCCAGGAATAGAGAATATAGAAGCCGACTTCCTGAGCAGGGAGGAGCTCAAGGAAGGGGAATGGAGCTTACACCCTCAGGTGTTTCACCAAATCACTTCGATGTGGGGAACTCCGGATGTGGACCTGATGGCATCCAGGATCAACCGTCAAGTGCCCAGGTTCTATGCCAGAACAAGGGATCCACTAGCGGAGGCAGTGGATGCCATGACTATTCACTGGCAGGGAGATCTCCTTTATGCATTCCCACCAGTACCAATGTTACCGAGACTTCTGAAGAAAATACAGGGGCAGAAGGTTCCAGTGATCTTAGTGGCCCCGGATTGGCCAAGGAGATCCTGGTACTCGAGGCTTCAGAGGTTGTCTGTGGACTCATGGCGTCTACCTCTGAGACCAGACCTTCTAAGACAAGGCCCATTCAATCACCTGGATTCAGATCGATTGATTTTGACGGCCTGGCTATTGAAACCACCATTTTGAAAAGAAAAGGGTTTTCTGAGGCAGTAGTACAGACTATGATAAAAGCCAGAAAAGCTGTATCTTCGGCAAATTATTATAGAGTCTGGAAGACTTACATTCGATGGTGTGAGAGAAGAAAGGCTCATACATCTCATTTTAAGCTATCAAGAATGATGGAATTCTTACAAGATGGTTTTTCATCGGGCCTAAGCCTTCAGTCACTGAAGGTGCAGATTTCGGCCTTGTCCATCTATTTCCAGAAAAAGATAGCCATTTTGCCGGAAATTCAAACCTTTTTACAAGGAGTATCCAGGTTGAAACCTCCATACAAGCAACCAGTAGCACCTTGGGATCTATCACTGGTTTTGGAATGCCTTCAAAAGGCACCTTTTGAACCTTTAAGGTCGGCTGACTTTAAGTTTCTCACGTGGAAGCTAGTGTTTTTGTTAGCAGTAGCATCTGCTAAAAGAGTTTCAGAATTGGGAGCTTTATCATGTAAACCTCCCTTCTTAATTTTTCATGATGACAGGGCTGTTTTAAGAACAGTGCCTCAGTTTTTACCGAAGGTGGTATCTACCTTCCATTTAAATCAGGAGATAGTTCTACCTGTGTTTCAACCCCCAGAGGGTTCTAAGAAAAGGGACAAGTTGAGAACTTTGGATGTTGTGCGTGCCTTACGCATATATGTGGACAGAGTGAAGAGTGTCAGGAAGACTGACACATTGTTGGTATTGTATGACGTACACAAGATTGGTTGGCCTGCATCTAAGCAGACTATTGCTAGGTGGTTGCGGTCTGTGATAGCCTTTGCATACACCAAAGTGGGTAGACCAGTACCGGCCAAAATAAATGCGCATACCACCAGGTCAGTTGCCACCTCTTGGGCGGTTCGACATGGGGCCACAGCTGAGCAGGTTTGCAGAGCTGCTACTTGGTCATCTGTTCACACATTTGCCAAATTCTATAGATTCCATGAGTTCGCGTCGGAGGACGCATCATTCGGGCGAGCAGTGCTGAGAGCTGCAGACCTGAGCGTACCCTCCCAAAGGACCGGCTCTGGAACGTCCCAGTGTTGAGCTGTGTCACCAGGACCATTGAAAGAGAAAAAGGGATTTTTGTAAGAACTTACCGTTCGAATCCCTTTCTCTGATATGGTCCTGGTGACACAGCGATCCCTCCCTTACGCTCAGTAAGTATGCCAGAAGTTTCATGATGTTCATGTTAAAATGGTTAAAAGTTAACAGTTTTCTGTTATAAAATGTGCATATAATATGTGCAGGCGTTTGTACTGAGTTAATGTATTCCAGTGGCTTTGAAAGATGAACTGAAGAGTCCAGGGATGCAGTAGGGGAGGAGCCTACCCTCTAAAGCTTTAGGATAGGTGCCTGGCTCCTTCGGACCCTCCTACATCCCAGTGTTGAGCTGTGTCACCAGGACCATATCAGAGAAAGGGATTCGAACGGTAAGTTCTTACAAAAATCCCTTTTTTTTGCCCAATCATCTAGATTGTCAAGATCATTTTGAAGCGTGGTGACATCTTCTGATGATTTAATAACTCTGCTCAGTTTTGTATCGTCTGCAAAGATGGATATATTGCTGAGTAGCCCCATCCCATAATTGTTAATAAAAATGTTAAATAAAATGGGCCCAAGACCCGAACCCTGTGCCACTACACTTAGTACTGGTTTCATATTAGACACGGCACTGTTCATGACCACTCATTGTTCTTTATTACACAGCCAGGAGTGCATGAGGGCTGAAGTTAAGAAACACTGCTCCTAGACTTAATCATGTTTTTGCCTACTAAATTAGCTATTGCAACTTTTATTTCCTTCATAGGCAGTGGCTGTGGTTGGATCTCAGCTTGCTCTTGTATATAATGAAAATGAAGAGAGACTAAAATTTCAGGAGCTCATTACTGATGCTGAGTGGGGTATCCAACTATGTAATTTTGGAGTAAGTACAATATAATAGTATTTGGAACGTAGTCTTTTGGTTATCCCATAGAAACAGCTTCTTTGATCTAGTGGTCTTTAGGGGATGGGGTATACGGGAGGGTTGCGCCATGGACAGAGGGGGGGGGGGGTCTCCTAGCCGCGAAAGTGTAAGGTACCCTACCAGTACCTTTTACAGTAATAGAGGGAGTTTACACCTTGCGGTGTCACACTGTGCTTAGAGACCCTCATAAATGTATATCATGTACACTTGGACCATTGGATTTCAGTCAGCATATATGAATAAACACGTTTTGTGGAAAAAGAATATGTGGCATTTATTAAACCATACTGGATACAAATAATGCAATAAAACAATGTATAGACATATAGAAATTTCTATGCATAGGTAAGACAAGAATTACCAGTGTTTCTAATAAAAAACGGTGGATTATTTTAAAAAGATGGGGATAAAAATGTAACTAATACTGGTACACACAAACATAAGGTGGGTGGGATATGGGATGACACACTGGGGGTATGTCCTGTTTTAGAATAACGGTGGTCCTCCGACTCTATAGAGGATAATACTCCTACAGTCATATTTCCCCCATACAGACTATGTGGAAGGATCATTGTATGCTGTAACCTCCACCATTATTGTAAGGCATAAACCTTCCAAAATAATTATTGCTACTGTCAACATTCAGTAAGTGGTACATGATCTTCTTAATTGAAGATCCCTGATCCCCTTTGATCCAGACACTCTGGGCAGATTAATTAATAGATAGTGATAAAGTAGAAGGTGATAATGCACCAGCCAATCAGCCCCTAACTGTCAAGTTACAGACTGGGTTTGAAAAATGACAGAAGCTGATTGACTGTTGTGTTATCATTGGCCACTTTATTACTTCACCAAGCTTACTAAATCTGCCCCTGTTTTTTCCCCCTAATGAATGTTTTCCAGCAACTTGAACGGCTAATAACACTTTTATTATGGTAGTATGAAGAGACCAATTGAAGTGCCTGCTGGCAAATAGTGATTATGTGGAAGCAATCTTCCAGAGCCTTCTTTATTTCCTACAGTTAGTGATTGCTGTTTATCTTGACACACATCGAAAACAGTTCAAATTTGACATTTTAAAGTGGTTTCATAGTTTTGCAGTGCACAGGTTTGGGCATTACTTTAATTAAATCTGCAAATTAATTTTGCAGATTTCCTTCCAGTCTGCTTTCAGGCAGAGCTCACAACAGAAGAAAGAACTGATTACTACATTAGTTCAAAATTCAAATGTGGATACATCACTCATCTTGAAATATTGCAGGTAAATGGTTGCTCATTATACAGAAACTGTTTGTCTAAAACACTACATATATTAATAAATGTCCACTTCACAAGTCCTGCAGTGCCATCTCCTAGTGTTTTTCCATTTGGGTCTCACACTATCCCTTCTGATACTATTCCTCTAAGGGCATGCAGGCAGATGCTTTCTTCGTACGCGGCTCTCTGACGTGTGTGTGTGTGTGTGTGTGTGTGTGTATATATATATATATATGTATGTATATATATATATGTGTGTGTGTGTGTATATATATATATATATATATATATAATTTATTACAGCAATCCGTGCAACGAATATATACATTTTTAAAAAGTACATTAATGTACCACCACTGTACTGTACCTTCGTGCGCTGCGTCCTCTCCGTCCGAGCTATCCGGTGATTCCATCCACTTCCGGTCTCATGACCGCATCATACCGGAAGTGATGTCACCCCCATCAGTGGTGGCACCATGACAACTGCTGTTAATATAAACAGCAGGAATACTCAGCGCTCAACCAATATTGTGTGTGATACCTATTGGTATGTAGGTAATGAAGAAGGGGAAGGAAATTAATCAATAAATCAGTAAAATGTGAAGCAAATAAATGTTCTTTATTTGTTTGTTTTCATGTTGTGCACGTCCTGGTTAATATCTCAGGAATAGTCCATGGAGGTATCACTCTACTGCACCCCTCTAAAAGGGGCTTTAGGGTGTCTTTTATGGAGGTCCCTATGACCATAGTACCCTCACCTGGGACCTATGTTGTCAGCAGGTGACCGCAGCGGTCTCCATTGGGCAGGGTATGGGGGAGGGGATGAGTGCTTATGCACTAAAGGGGATATAACGAGTGGGATAAAAAGTCAAGTTCAATGTAGTTGTGCAAAACTCCTATGTAGGTATTGTTACATAGGAGTTTTGCACAACTAAATTGAACTTGACTTTTTATCCCACTTGTTATATCCCCTTTAGTGCATAAGCACTCATCCCCTCCCCCATACCCTGCCCAATTAAGACCGCTGCAGTCACCTGCCGACAACATAGGTTCCAGGTGAGGGTCATAGGGTCCTCCATAAAAGACACCCTAAAGCCCCTTTTAGATGGGGTGGGGTAGAGTGATACCTCACTGGCCTATTCCTGAGATATTAACCAGGACGTGCACCACATAAAAACAAACAAAGAACATTTATTTGCTTCACATTCTACTGATTTATTGATTAATTTCCTTCCCCTTCTTCATTCCCTACATACCAATAGGTATCACACACATCACAATATTGGTTGAGCGCTGAGTATTCCTGCTGTTTACTGTAACATACCCCTGGGGTCTGGACAACCCCAAATACGAAGCTGCTCCCATAATACAATAGTCCCATACCGCTGGCAACCAGAGCACGATTATCCACCCAAACTAACTGCTGTTAATAAACAGCATGAATACATAAATAAAGTGAACAAGTGCGATAATACATATATAAATCAAATAACAGTATATCCTGCTGCTGCTGTTAGGTGTTAAAAAAAGCAAACTGCATATAAAAACAGTATAGCAATAAAAACAGTCCATCTAACAATACTCATATCCGATATATTCACAATATATCCCCATGCAAATTACTGTTACCTCTTGTTAAGTGTTCCACTTTCAATATATAGAATTAATAGGATAGGCCACTAGATGGCATCAGTACTAGACAATTAAATTTATAAGGATGTGCCTCCTACTTTAATATTAAACAACATTTTATTCATACATGTTTTTTTAGACACAATAAAATACAATATTCACATGGTTTTGATCCAATAATGATATGATTATTGACACAGATTGCATGGGGTTGTGAATAAATCAGATATGATTATTGTTAGATGGACTATTTTTATTGCTATACTGTTTCTATATGCAGTTTGCTTTTTTAACATATAATAACTGCAGCAGGATATATTATTATTATTTGATTTACAGTGGGTGTCATGGTGCCCCCACCGACAGGGTGACGTCACTTCAGGTATGACGTGGGCGGAATTACCGGACAGATAGATGGAGCGGACGCTATACACTGGGGTACAGTACAGAGGGGGTAAGTTAATGTATTTTTTTTAAATGTATATATTTGTTGCACGGATTGCTATGATTTAGTCCTGAGGAAGGAGATACGTTCCCTGAAACAATGACCAATAAAGGGTGCTGTTTTTCACGCTGGATGACTTGAGTGCCTTATTTGTGACTTGGACTGTATATGACAGGCAGGCTCAATACCTATAATATAGATAGATAGATAGATAGATAGATAGATAATACATTGTGTTTTATTCTCTGTAGTGTGTTCAGTTTGGACTGTGATGCTGCTCTCCAGCATTATATAGAAACCCTACTGCTGTCTGGCACAAGTTTAAAACAAAATCATGGGGACTTCACCGTGGACTGCAAACAACATTCTCAGCTGGTTTCTAAATCAAAGGAGATCATTCATCTTTTAAGTAGCACTGAGGACCTTGTGGTTAGTCTCAGTGGTATTCTTCTCAAGGTAAGCATTATACATTATTGTACATTTGCAACTGTGTATATAACTGGACCAGTACTGTGTGTAAATATTATCTGTAGGGCATCTATCTATTGAACTTCCAGAAATTCCTATAGTCGATATTAATGGAACTTCTGGAAGTTTAAATTACATTATAATTTAAATGTGTTATTTTTGTATATTGCTCTTTCCTAGTACTGCAAAATGTAAGAAATGTTTTTTTATTTATTTTTTTGTTAGCTGGATCCATATGATTATGAAACAATTGAGGGAGTCTTGCAAGTTATACTGGCAGCTGATGAGAAGAATACCAATATCCAATTGAGTCAGGTTAAAAAAAAAATATTTTTATTATATTTTTATTACAAAATAGTTTGTGTTTCTTCTGCTCTGGATTCCATGGCATTGTGAAGAGAATGTCCGGGTTTAGCATTTTTAAATGCTGGAAGAGGTTTTCCTTTTGCTTAGGTGGCATCTAGTCATATAATTCTAATATTACTTTAGTAAGGTGACTTAAGCAAAAATAAAATATGGGGCACGAAATGTGATTTATTGCTTACCCACATTGCCTGCAACAAATATAATACATTCCACGAATCCAGAGGTGAAGTGGGTCCACACACACAATGGGCGAAGACTGGAAAAAATACATTTACCCCAATGACCTGTGTCTCAAGTACATTCGGAAAATCTATTAACCCTAATCTGAAATCTACAGTACTGTATATATGATCTGCCTCTAGTTCAGTCTAGTTTAGACACTCCTGTGTAGAAACGCAGGTGCAGATATATAAATAACAATGAATAAAGGCTGTGGTTCAATGTGTGCTTTATATCATTTTCTTCAGCAGTCAAAGAGAGAGCACACAAGATCTCATTTTTTTTGTTTCATCCCAGCTGGATAGAATCTTGACATTCCGCTTGCTTTAGAGCAGAGTTCTGTATAATCTGGCAGGCTGAATAGTGTTTAGTTAGCTTAGACCAATATGTAAATTCCAGAATTACATTTAGCCATCTGTATTTTATAATTGAGAAAACCATTTATCTATTAAAATTCTTTGCCTACATGCACAAACATGTCCATATAATATGCACTCACAGATTGTCAACAAGTTGGGTGCTTTTTCCATGGTCCAGGAGACATGTTGGATCATAGTCAAATATTATTATTAGAACAGTGGTAATAATTGATGTTTCAATAAAAATAATTTGTGTCTTCTAGAAATTGAGTGTGCATCTGCACGTTTTCTTTGTAGAACTACGAGTGCCAGTGTGATAGCATCTCGTGAATCAATTTTGTAAATAAGGTGTGCATTCTAAAGTCCCACCCCATAATCTACAAGTCAACAGATATGTCTATATTACAAATGACACCTTTGTTCAAGCATGGAGACACGCTTCGGCTGTTGATATCACATGACTAATTTATAGCCTAGAAAGTTCAGCTGTGCTGAGACTTGCAGAGGAAACTCCGCAATAGTGATGCTCTGTAATCACACCTGGAATTGCTCTGGCATTGAGCTGGTGAACAGGACGGGTTTACAGAGCTGCAGGTCTCAGATTAGCTGTCAGTCAGCTGAGATAATTAAGCGTTCTGACTTGAGGAAATGCTTTCACCTGAGAAGATCCACAATGATTAATCCATGCAACTGATTACAATATAAGTACAACTAGAAAGCCTGGCCTAGAAAGTAATGCTGGCCACACATCAGACTACTTTCCTCCAAGCATCCAACTAGGTTAAACTACAGTACATTGAGCAACAGTTTTTGTCCTTTTCCAGATTTTGGGAGCAAATTTCTGAGGTAAATATTACATTTGCTCACATCCAGTACCATACAGGATCTTTATTCCATCCAAGCAACTAGTTGGCTGGTTGGAGGAAAGTTGGTATGATGTGTGGCCAGCATAAGTGATAATTCATATGCTGTGTACACACGCGGGCGATAGGGGCTGAAATCGCTGGAAATATGGTCGCAGGCGACCATATTGCCAGTGATTGGAGTGCACACCAGCGATAAATCGCCGGGTGCGCACTCCCGTTTTTAGCCCCTTATGATCGCTGGTCGCAGGAGCTTGCTCCTGCGACCAGCTGATTACCTCTGCTGCTCCCCCGGCAGAGGTTCCCTTTCATCAGCGACCATCTCTGGTCGCTGATGAAAAGAAGAAACTGAGCAATATTTTGCTAGCAATATATGGCTGAGCAATATATCTCCCCCGTGTGTACGAGGCTATACTGTGGTAAAGGAGCAGCCTGTATTTAATCATGAATTAAGTATTGTGTGTCTTTGTGAGAGATCCTGTTTTATATTTCAGAAAACCTAAACAGAATACTTGTGTTTACATGTTAATCTGGATTTTAGATATACTTTGTGATATGAACTTTGCAAATTTTGCTCCATACACGGAGATCTATTTTGCCTGGAATAATATGTTTTTCTTGCCTCTTTATTATTATTTTAGGCTTTAAATTTAGTTAATCTTCTTACATCTTACAAGAGGATTGCTCACCCTTCTGATTTGGAGCATCAATACATTTTAGAGCATGGCCTTTCAATGTCTAGTGCTTCAGATACAAGACTGCCCTTTCACTTGCTCTTTTTCAAAACTTCAACAAGTTTTTGGGGCATCATATGTAAGTCATTTCCTGTGTTTTTTTATCTGTGTAGATTTATAGTTTTGTATTCACTGTAAATAATATTCTAAAATGTATGCATCCTTTTTCTATTTTGAAGCCTGTGTATAATTTTATTTTTAAACTTCCAACACAAAACTTCACTTGAAAATAATTAGGACTTTTGCTATCAGCAATTAGTTTATCATTGTCTGGGATTGTAGATTTGGCGGATGGAGAAATCTATCCTTTATCAAAATGGTTTAATCCTTAATCCTTTATCAAAATGGTTAAGAGCCTTAAGTGGATTTCTATGATTTTCCCTAAATGAAAAAGTCTTCATTATTGCTTCCATGTTTCTTTAGCTACTCCACCCTCATTGGTAGACTGTGGAATGAATGATCTTTATATTTTGCTAAACTGTAATGTATGGGATGACTACTTGCATTTTGTACAGCAGCCAAGAAAATAGTAAACTGTTTTTGCAATTATAAAACCAAATGTACAGAATGTTGCCTGTGTAAAGTTTTTGGGTACTTGTATCCTAGCACGGCGCCCGTCAGGTCCCATCGCATACCATTAGTTAAGGTATGCGATGGGACCCGACCTGACCCGATATGAGGGTTTTCACAGTTTTCTGTACAATGCTGTACAATTTTAAAATCGCATCGCATGTCATTACAATGGCATGCGATGCGACGAGACCCAATTTTACATTGTAAAGGCACCCTGATGGGTCATTACTATGTTAAATGGACCCCCAGACCTGATTTTTAATTGTACACCCACCCTGATGGGTCATCAATATGTGAAATGCACCCCTCATTGTTGACTCTACCCCCACTATAAACGCCAACACGAAGAATGGCGAGCGCAGCGAGCCCGTGAGAGGTGGCGTTACGCGTCCCCCGACCTTTTCATACCCCCACGTTGGCGTGGAGTTGATTTAAGATAGTGTGGCAAGCGCAGCGAGCCACTGAGCCTGAAGCGTGGCGAGCAGACGCGGAATACATGTGAAGTCATCCACGTCCCTTCGCGGGGCTTGCCACGCTTTGGGCTCGGTGGCTCGCTGCGCTCGCCACACTATATAAGATCAACTCCACGCCGACGTCGATAGTGAGGGTATGAAAAGGTCGGAGGACGCGTACCGCCGCCCCTCGCGGGCTCGCTGTGCTCGCCACGCTTCAGGTTGCTGCTGATAGTGGGGGTGGCGTTAACAATGGGGGTGCATTATCACCCATCAGGGTCACTGTACAATTAAAAATCAGGTCTAGGGGACCATTTAACATACTAATCACACATCTGGGTCACTGTACAATTAAAAATCCGGTCTGATCGGGTCGCATGCGATGCGACCCGATATGATAGACCCGATGCCATAAGATAAAAGGCGGTGGCTTCTTTCTAGGAAACAAGTACCAGTTTTTTGTATTGATTATACCACCATCACGTAGTCCATGCTGTGCACTGTTCCAATGCATCATCTTAATGGTAAACACAATCAACTATAAGTTTTACTTGAATTATTATGGGTATCCACAGGTAAATAAGAGGTTGTAGATTGAACCAGTTTTTATTTATTTGAGTCAGTGGTACCCAAATTGTGTGCATTGGCATCCTGGAGTGGGCTCCAGGACCAATTCATCTTATTTATGGTCAATGTAAAGTGCAAAACCAGTGCTTATGGCTTCCCATCATAAAATATGTGGGAAAACATGCTAATCTTGTCCCTCAGCACATATTTTAGGATGACATATGAAAACATTTTACTACATTTTTCTGATTTTCCCAATAAGAAACTTTTGGCATAAGGGTGCCATGAAAAAAGATTATGATATTCAAGGACGCCCTGAATCACAAAAGTTTTGGAACCACTGATTTGAGTATTGGTTTTTAGCCAGACTAAAAAACAAAAGTATAGGAACTATCATTAACTCATAATTTTCCCTTATTCAGTAATTTCATTAACAGTTACATTATACTTCCACTAATACCAAAGATCGTGCTATTTCATTGATTTAAGCATTGGGCTTTTTATTAAGTATTTTTAATTTGCAAAGCACAATTCATTTGTTTGGGGACACTTATCTTTGGTGTATAGACTGTGCTGGTAGGCACTAATAGGTCTATGTACTAATCTTTGGAGAGAGAAAGTTAATGGAAATAAGGTACCTGCCAATCCGCTCCTAACTGCAGTTACCATCTG
Source organism: Crinia signifera (assembly GCF_055691185.1). Taxonomy (NCBI): domain Eukaryota; kingdom Metazoa; phylum Chordata; class Amphibia; order Anura; family Myobatrachidae; genus Crinia; species Crinia signifera. Next base: position 374,069,834 of record NC_139217.1, read on the forward strand.
TGTTTGAAAAATGATAGTTGGGAGCTGCTTGGTTGGTACTTCTATCTCAGGGCTGGGTAATTGCGGCCCTCCAGATGTTGAGGAACTACACATCCCAGCATGCCAGTTTCAGCATGGCCACATAGCAAAACTAATGCAAAGCATCCTGGGATGTGTAGTTCCTCAACATCTGGAGGGCCGCAATTGCCCAGCCCTGTTCTATCTACATCCACTTTATTGTTCTCCAAGGCATGGAAATAGTCTCCTAAATTTGAAAGTGAAGCATAAAGAATACTTCTAGCCAAAATCATTTTTATACTCCAGTTAAGATGGAAGTGTGGGCCCATCCGCCATGTCTAAATGTAAAATTGCAAAATTGTTAGTATTCCTCCTATTCTCCACTACCAATAGGTGTTCCGTTAGAGTGTATTCTCTTGCTTCCCTGCTGACTCCTCCTTCCAGCTCTAGGGCAGCCAAAGTGATTCCATTGTCAACTAACTTAAAATCACTCTTTTCTTAATTTGGTCTGGGCAACACTGTAGTAGAATGTACTTCAGGAGTTGCAGTACTGGAAATAAACTCAGCATGGAACCTTGTTGTAATTGTTTTGGTGGGCTAGTCATTTGTCCTGCTTTGATTTCCAGAAGCACTTGGTTTTGGCAATTGGCACAGTTCCAATGTATCCCCTGTGAGGGGCATCTTTAAAGTGTACACTAGATTAGTAATGTCCCTCTAATGTAAGATAATAGTGGCCTTTTGTACTCAAAGCTAGATTAATTTATTTTGATCCATTTGTAAAGACACATTTCGCTCTGTTCTGTTGTTTGTTTGATTGTTTAGTTCTGTTTTATCCCATGGCCTTTGTTGGTTATAAAAACTCAACACTTATTGGTGGAGGACTAATATATTAAAGGTAAAAAATGTATTCTTGCACCTATAGTTTTGATCTGACCTGCATTGTTGGGCACTGGAAACATGTTTGGTGTCAATGTCAACACCTGAGCAAGTGAACCCCTGATTAGAGTAAAGCGTCCTTTTGCATAGCTCGCCATGCTTTGGGCTAATTTCTGTTCCCACGTCGATGATAAAGTATCACAGTCACAATTTTCTTTAAATGATGAAAAAATTATGTCAACCTTTTCATGTGCCGACCATCACCATTTTTACCTATTGCTTATGTCAACTTTTTGACAATGTTGACCTAGACTTGGTATGTCAGCCTTTAAATAGCCTACAGATGGGGTAGCCAACCCTAGTCCTCGTGAGCTACCAACAGTGCATGTTTTGCAGATCTCCTCACAGAATCACAAGTGAGCTAATTAGCTCCATCTGTGGATCTTTTAAAATGTGTCAGTGATTAATGAGTGCAGCTGTGCAGCAGCTAGGTTGTCTGGAAAATGTGAACTGTTGGTAGCTTTGGAGGGCTAGGGTTGGCTACCACTGGCCTACAGTATATTGTATGTTCCTCTCAATGTGCCATCTAGTGGCAAAGAAATATATTGGCTAAGTTGAAATACTATCATTTTGAACAGCCACATTATACAGTATGATTCCTTAAAACCCTAGAAAGAGGAAAGAATAAAGAAAAATCATATGTTACATTCTCTGTATCTGCTATTGATCATTTTCATTAGGTATGTTCTCAACCTGTCATGTATTTCAGCTGCTGAATTGAGTGAGGAGTCCTTTCCAACATTGCTACTCATTTCAAAGCTCATGAAGGTGACCGTTTATTATTTTCTCTGTTTAAATCAAATTTAGTGGGGTATTTATCTGATTTGTATCTTGTCATGTATCTACCATACATTTTGGTAATTTGCTCCATGTTTAAAATGTTCCTCTGTGTAAGTATTTATTGCACATTTTTCCCATCATTTGGGATGTAATTTTTAATTAGGCAGCAATATGTGTAAATGTGCATATTGCACTCTACGCAAATGTATTAAGGTGTGCATTACTGGTGATCACAGCAGATATCCAACATACATCCGGGGATACTTAATATTTATGAGACCATAGTATCCAATCAACCTTTTCTTTCATTTTTAAATTGAACTGGGAAGATGACCGTGAGAATATCTTCTCCTTCAATACATTTTTTTAATCTGTAGGGTGATAAAAAAAAAAAAAGCAACAGATTGTGGCATTAAGGTCCAAAATTCTGTCCGATCACGCCGTTGCAGTTGTTAAGCCCCCCACACACTAGCCGATCCCCTCCGTTGCTGATATCAGCGGAGATGCGGTGGTTTACCGGCATCATTAACAATTTTGAATGTATACACTAGAGAATTTTGTAAAAGATATTGCTACGAAGCCCCTTTCTGAGCGATATCTTTTACAATATCCTATAGTATGTATGGGGCTTTATTGTGCCTTCCCTGTGTGTATAAGGATAGAACAAGTAAAATATTCAGCATTTGAAACTAAATGGAAGTCTTTCAAATTGTAACATCTATAGTGCAGTCTCTACATAATATAAAATAAAGTCCTTGTTACTCAACAGTCAATTCGATCTGGCATTCAATTTCAATTAATTTTCTACTATAAAGTATTGACTGGAAAGACTATTTTTCTTTTGGATTTCCACTAAGGCCCTTATTCTGATTGAGTCTGATGGATCTTTCCATTATGCCGTGATAGGTTGTAATAAAGCAGATGCAAATCAGACATTCAAATTATATTGTTGCCTACGGGTTAATGGAGTTTATGTAGCATCTTTTAAGGCTGTTTGTGTGATTCATCCATTTATCAGAGTAGTACCACCATTGTGTTAAATTACTAAACTAAAGAATATGTATTCCTGTATTCTTTTCTAAAAACTTGTATTCCGTCTGTTCCCCTTTTTTCTTTTGTATCGTCTATTATTTGTGAAATTGAATCAATATTGATTTAGAAATTTTTTTTTTGACCAACAAATAGAATCTCGATAGTCAAATAATAGAATCTTATAAGACCTTGGTTAAAGAAACCAATCGCTCTAAATTCAAAACTGCTCCCTTGTAAAGCCGGGACAGGTCTCTAGTATGTATGTATGTATTTATTATTTTGCAAGTAGAACAGAAGGCTCTTTTTTGGGGTCACTTGTAGAGTAAGTCCTAGGATGTGTTTCACTTGCACATATGTGAGTAAAATGTCACTTTTATAAATTTTTCATAAAAAGATATATATGTACATTTTTCTTATTTATATTGTGAAAGAATACATATATATACACAGTAGCTTTCTCTTTTGAGGAGCTCCTTGGTAAAATCACCTCCTCGTATGCCCATTTGGACTGATTCTAGTCCAAATACTTTGAACATACTAAGATTTTCTTAATGTTTAAAGAAAAAAGTCTTGCAACAGAGGTGAGTTTCTTTTGTCCCTTTGCATGTCAGTGTTTCATACTGATCCAATATGTTTCAGTATGCGTTGTTTGAACATCCTTGTGGTGATACCTATATATTCTTGGCCACAATCACACAAGATGCAATATATTACACCTTTTGAGCGGCAGTTGATGTAGTTTTTGATCATGTGTTGCCGTACTAGAATACATAAAGTATATAATTATCGTGACATAATTAATTTGTAAATATTGGTTATGCTTGGGTCTCTGTTCCACAAGCAATTAAGCATTTAAGTGGAATTATTATATTTTAAGTTTCCTTTTTTTTTTGTGGTCTGAACATCACAGTTGTCGGACTAGATGATTTATGTAATGTTATGTTTTGTCTATATAAAATTGGGTACTTATGTATTATCTGGACTCCCATGTTAAATGCACCCCATTTTTTCATACCCCTACTATCCAACTACGCATGCAGTTGATTTTATATAGTGTGGCGAGCGCAGCGAGCCACCGTGCCCGAAGCGTGGTGAGCGGTCTCATAAGAAAAACGGGAGTCCAGATATTACATAAGTACCTAAAATCGTATATATGTATACATTTCTAAAGAAAAATAAAAAGTGATATTTTACTTCGGAGTACTCCCATATGTGCAAGTGAAAATTCCTAGTACTTACTCTACGAGTGTCCCAAAAAAGAGTCTTCCGTTTTACTTGTAAAATCTTTTTTTCTGACTGCAAGCACCTCCAACCACTAGAAATGTAAAGGTGATGAGATCTCTCTCACCCACTCTTTCAAATTATGTGAAGTTGGTCTCTTACAAAATCTAAACTCCCAAAAAATGAAAACTGAATGATCATTTGGTGTAGAAATCCTGTACAGAACTAAAAAGTTTCTTTCTATATATGGATCTATATAATATGTATAATGCTCAAACACCTAGTTTTCCTATTAAATTTTGTGAAATATAACACCAAAATGAACACACTCTGTGATCTATTATATGTATTTTTGATATTTACTAGATGAACTACATACAGTGGGTGAACTAAAATGGAAAAATACTGCTGTAACATACACTGAATGTAATATAGGTTTATTTTGTGCAGATTTCTTTAAAAGTGTACCCATGTGTATGTGACAGGTCTAATGTAACATTGTTTACCCATACTTAGGTTTCATTGGACACTTTATATATGACTGCAGTGAAGCATGTTTTTGAAAAAAGTTTACGACCCAAAGTGCTGAAAATGAAAACCAATGAATGCTCATCTCTTAGTAACAAAGAAACTGCAAAGACTGTGTTCTCTATTCAGTCATACCTTCAGTCTATCAGTAACCCAGAGTGGGCAGCAGCCATTGCTCACAGGATTGCACAAGAGCTTCCAACAGGTAACTGCCTTTGGTAACTTTGCTCTTATAGGGCATTTTGAATTGTACTACTCTGGGGTGATTTAGGTTGGTTTGCAAATGCAAACTCCCTGTGGACTGCAGGTGGGGCTGATGTAACATGTGCAGAGAGTTACATTTGGGTGAGTTATTTCATTTCTCCTACCGCAGCAGGGGACACTGCAGTACTGACGTATGAGATAGAGTGGGTGCGTAGGAGGAGTCGGCACTTAAGTGAAAATTTCGTCTGTGGCTGGCTCCTCCCCCCTCTATCTCCCTCCAGACCCCAGTCTTAAAAAAGTGCCGGAGGAGTCGGTCTCCTCGGCAAGGTCTCCTCAGGGAGACTAGGTTTTTATTTGATTATTTTATTTTAAATAGTTGCGGTTTTTAGTGAATATACAGGCAGTCCCTGGACAGGGTGCCTGCTTTGCTGGAGGCTCTGGAGGGTCTGGTCGGTACTGCATGCAGCTCCCTTCCAGTACCCAGCCACCGGAGCATCGGCTCCGGGGACCCGCCGCAGCTGCTTGCGGCTAGCGTTACGGGTCCACAGCGTTTTCCCCCGCTGTCCAGAGCAGGAGGTGCGAGGCACCATGCAGGGGGCGGCCATGGAGCGCGCTGGCCGGGCAGTATCGTCGCAGCGTCAGCGCGACGATGACGTCATCAGTCTCCGGCGGGCGCGGGAAGAAGGGCTTGTGGGAGGTCCTTCTTCCGCACAGACGCCATCGCAGAGGAGAGGTGACTGCTGCTACAGAGGTCTGCAGGCGGTTTCTACTTTCCTGCGCAGTCTTCAGTGAGCGCTGTCTTCCGTGTCTACAGGGGTACTGTAAGTGACGGAGGATTTTACACACACACGCATTGGGAGGGTTTGTGGCTCCTCTCTCCCTATTGACAATCCAGGCCCTAGGCTTTCTCATTCAGGAGATTGTGCTCTAAGGGGTGTTGTTTGTTTCTGTGTGTGTGTGAGGGTGAGCCTGTGTATCTTTGTGTTTCACTGGGACACCTGTACTATTATGGCTGGAAAGGGTACTTCTTCCAAGGCAGCTGTTAAGCTGTATGCTTGCAAGAGCTGCAAGGGGCAATATACACAGCACATGAAGGGTGTTTCACTCTGTGCTCCCTGTTATGATTTATCAAGGGCTTCTGCATCGGTAGTTTCTCCTCAGGCTCCACAGCCTCCTGTGGATCCCATTCACAGTGTGTTAGCAAGTTTAACTGCTGAACTGGTGGCCTCTAGGAAGGACAGGGAGCTGATGCAGTCTCAGCTTTCCAGCATGGCTGCAGCAGAGCCTGTTTGGGCCAAGACACTTATTTCTTCTGTGGATTCTCTGTCACAGTCACTAGCTGGCACTTCACAGAGGAAGCCTCCTTCACCGGTAGCTACCAAAAGGAAGGCAGGGGTGTCTTTGGCTATTCCGCATCATTCAGATGATGATGATGGGCTAGAGGTTTTAGAGGATGGTGAGTATGTAACTCCACAATTTCAGGAGTCTCCTCAGGAGTTTTTAGATGAGGAGGACGCTCAGGGTGTAGACGGCCTAATCAGGGCTGTTAGGTCTACTTTAAATCTAGAAGAAACGAGGGCTCCGCCTCAGGTTTCTATTTTTGGCCGTGTGCAGAAGACGCCAGTGTATTTTCCAGACTCGGCCGAGCTGGATAACCCGCTGTTAGATATCTGGAAAGTTCCTGATAAGAAATTTCAAATTTCTTCTCGCATTAAGTCTCTCTATCCTTTTTCCCCTGAATCCAGGGAAAAATGGGAGGCTCCGCCTACTCCGGATGTGTCTCTTTCTAGGCTTTCAAAGAAGTCGACTCTTCCAGTCCCGGGGGCGGTCGGCCTGAAGGAGGCGCCAGATCGGCGGTTGGATACTACCTTAAAGACTATCTTCTCCACAGCGGGGGTTTTGTTAAGACCAGCGTTGGCTTCCGCCTGGGTGGCTCGGGCCATGGAGGTATGGGCCTCTCAGCTTGTGTCTGGCTTAGAGCAGGACAGTCCTAAGGAGGATTTATTGTCCTTGGCTGAATTCATCAGAGACGCGTCCACTTATATAGGGGAAGCGTCTGCAGACGTGGCGTCCCTTGGAGCAAAGGTTTCGGCTTCAGCTGTTGTGGCCAGAAGGGCCGTTTGGCTACGGCCGTGGCAGGCTGAGGCTGAGATTAAGAAGGCGGTTGAAGCTCTGCCTTTTTCAGGTGATATGTTGTTTGGTGCAGAACTGGACAAACTTATCGCCCAGGCTACGGGGGGCAAATCAGCGTTTTTACCCTCTTCAGCTCCGCCTCCAAAGCGCCAATTTGTGGCACCTTCCTTTCGTGCCTTTCGTGGCCCATCAGGTTTCAGAGGTAAGGCAAGAGGGGGCTTCTCTTCTTTCAGAGGCCGTAGAGGAAGAGGTACCAGAGTGGCCCCTACTGCGGCCGCCACTGTCCGCAGGCCAGATCCCAAGGCCACTGACAAGCCAGTGGCATGACGGTCTCGCAGCCCACGTGGGGGATCCCATTGTGGGCGCGCGTCTGTTGCAGTTTGCAGAAATCTGGAGGTCCCACTGCAGGGATGCATGGGTTCTGGAAAGCATTTCCCAGGGATACAAACTGCAATTCGCGTCGCCTCCCCCCTCAAGATTTTTTCGGATAGGTCTGCCAAGGAAAGAGGAGGAAAGTCAGGCTCTGCGTGGATCCATCCAGGGTCTTTTAGACGCAAGAGTAGTGGTTTCAGTCCCTGCATCACAGCAGGGCAGAGGTTTCTATTCCAGCGTCTTTGTGGTGCCCAAGCCGGACGGCTCGGTGCGTCCTATTCTAAACTTAAAAGACTTAAACCTCCATGTTTGTTATCAGCGGTTCAAAATGGAGTCCATTCGGTCCGTGGTGGCGTCTCTAGAGAAGGGAGAGTTCTTGATGTCGTTAGACATCAAGGATGCATACCTGCACGTACCAATTTGGGAACCCCATCAGTGTTTTCTGAGGTTTGCAATAGACGATTGCCATTACCAGTTTCGGGCTCTTCCATTTGGCCTGTCCTCGGCTCCCAGAGTTTTTACAAAGATCATGGCGTGTATGATTGCAGCACTCAGACTCCAGGGAATAACAATTATTCCGTATTTGGACGATTTGCTGATCAAAGCGCCAAGTCGGGAGAAGCTGGTAGAGCACGCCATGGTGACTTGCAAATTTTTGGTAGACCATGGTTGGGTTCTAAATTTCAAAAAGTCTCATCTAACTCCGTCAAGGAAGCTAAAGTTCCTGGGGCTCATTTTGGACACAGAAAACGAGACTGTCTCGCTTCCCTTGGACAAGGTGCGAGCAATTCAAAGGATGGTGCGACACGTTTTGTCTTTGAGAAGGGTGTCAGCACACACATGCACGCGTTTACTGGGAATGATGGTAGCCTCTTTCGAGGCTCTACAGTATGGACGTTTTCACACAAGAACTTTCCAAGAAAATCTTCTGTCCCAGTGGTCGGGGTCCCACTTGGATATCCACAAGAGAATTCTTCTTTCAAGGGAAGCGCGTCTGTCTCTGAACTGGTGGCTCTCAACTTCTCATCTTTTGAAGGGCCGAAGTTTCAGACCCTGCACTTGGACTATTCTCACAACGGATGCCAGCCTGAGAGGTTGGGGAGCTGTGACCCAGGGCTATACTTTCCAGGGCCGTTGGTCTGTCCAGGAGGCCAGGTTATCGATAAATATTCTGGAGCTCAGGGCCATCAGGTTGGCACTCCTTCAGGCCCAAGTCCTGCTCAGGGGTCTGCCAATAATGATCCAGTCGGACAATGCGACCGCGGTTGCTTATATAAACCGTCAGGGCGGGACGAAGAGCAGGGCAGCAATGAAGGAGGTTCGTCCAATTTTGCAATGGGCAGAAGCTTATGCGTCCAATCTCACAGCAGTGTTCCTTCCGGGAGTGGAGAACTGGCAGGCAGACTACTTAAGCCGCCAGGATTTCCATCCAGGAGAATGGACCCTAAATCCGGAAGTTTTCCAACTCATCACGCGTCGGTGGGGGACTCCTCAGATCGACATGATGGCGTCCAGACTGAATCACCAACTTCCTCTTTACTGTGCCAGATCGAGAGATCCGGGAGCCTGGGCGGTGGATGCATTCTCGATCACTTGGAATTTCGACCTCATCTACATCTTCCCTCCGTTTCCCTTGTTAGCACAGGTACTCAAACGGATAAAAAGAGGGTCAGCTTCAGTGATACTAATAGCCCCAGATTGGCCGAGAAGGGCTTGGTATTCGGACTTGAAGCTTCTTCAAGCCGATGTTCCGTGGCGTCTTCCTTTCAGGGAGGATCTGCTGCAGCAAGGACCGTTCGCCTACCCAGGCTTGACGCAGCTACGTTTGACGGCGTGGCTGTTGAAGCCGACCTGTTAAAAAGGCGGGGTGTTCCAGTGACAGTAATCCCCACCATGCTCAGGGCTAGGAAGGAGGTGACTTCCAAGCATTATCATCGTATTTGGAAGTCTTATGTGGCATGGTGTCAGAGGAAGAAGGTGGAAAGAGCGGTTTTTCAGCTGCCTCGCCTTTTGGAATTTCTTCAGGCAGGTCTGGACAAGGGCCTTCGGTTAGGTTCTATTAAGGTCCAAATTTCCGCCTTGTCTGTTTTTTTTCAACAGAAAATTGGCACTCATTTCGGAGGTGCAAACGTTTCTTAAAGGAGCGTTACGGTTGCAGTCTCCGTTTGTTCCTCCGACTGAGCCTTGGGATTTGGAGCTCCTGTTGGAGTTTCTCAAATCTGAGTCTTTTGAACCACTGGATTCAGTGGACTTGAAATGGTTAACATGGAAGACCCTGATGCTCTTGGCATTGGCTTCGGCCAGGAGGGTTTCAGAGCTGGGGGCTCTGCTTTGTCGTCCTCCTTTCTTGGTTTTTCACAGAGACCGTGCAGAACTAAGGACTAATCCTAAATTCCTTCCCAAAGTAGTCTCTTCCTTCCACGTGAACCAGCCGATCGTGGTTCCGGCCCTGTCTGGGTCTTCAGAGGATTTGGATGTCGTAAGAGCATTACGCATTTATGTGGATAGGACTGCTTCTTTTCGGAAGACGGAATCTTTATTTGTTTTGTTTGGGGCAGAAAAGAAGGGTTGGCCAGCGTCGAAGCAGACTCTGGCCAGGTGGTTGTGCCTTACTATTAAGGAAGCGTACGCAAAAGCCCGCGTTCAGGTTCCTCCAAATATCACTGCCCATTCTACCAGATCGGTCAGTACTTCCTGGGCGGCTGGTTTGTAGAGCAGCCACGTGGGTAGGCTCCAACACCTTTGCTAGGTTTTACAAGTTTGATAGGTTTGCCAGGGAAGATTCTTCCTTTGGCAGAGCTGTCTTACAGGATCCTCAGCGCTCGCCCTCCCGGGTGTAGTGGCTTTGGTATCATCTCATACGTCAGTACTGCAGTGTCCCCTGCTGCGGTAGGAGAAACAAGGAATTTGGTACTTACCGATAATTCCCTTTCTCCGAGGCAGCAGGGGACACTGCACGCCCGCCCAGCGCTTTGGTCCCGTTTAGCAGTCCCGATCCTGCCATGATTGTTTGGGGGTCCTGCTAGTTCTGTATTTTTACAGATTGTATTATTTTTCTGATTGTTTGGTTTCAAGAATGCATGACTGTTGGTTGAGGTGTTTACCTAGTATTCTTTGTTTTCCAGTCTGTGGTTCCGCTTTGCCTGTCCCCTTCCTCTCTCGGTCACGTTTTTTAAGACTGGGGTCTGGAGGGAGATAGAGGGGGGAGGAGCCAGCCACAGACGAAATTTTCACTTAAGTGCCGACTCCTCCTACGCACCCACTCTATCTCATACGTCAGTACTGCAGTGTCCCCTGCTGCCTCGGAGAAAGGGAATTATCGGTAAGTACCAAATTCCTTGTTTCTGTGCAGGGTAAATACTGGCTACTTTATTTATACACTGCAATTTAGATTGCCCACCCAAATGTAACTCTCTCTGCACATGTTACATCTGCCCCACCTGCAGTGCACGTGGTTTTGTTCATTAACTCCTTGGGTGGTATGCCCGTAAATTTTCCAGGCTCCGCTGCGCTGCTGCAGTGTGCTGTCCCGGAAAATTTCCCCCCAACCCGCTCATCACCTTTGCTCCGACGATCGTACACCGGAGCTCCCCTGACCCCCTCATCCCGAGCCGCCATGCAGTTTACAGCAATGATGTAGGCGGCAGGCTCGGGGGGACTCGGGAGAGTTCAAGTCCTCCTGAGCCGCCGCGAACATCCCCGAGCCTGCCGCCTGAGGTCTCTGCAGTGACTGGAGGCTGGGGCAGCGGTGGCAGGGGAACACAGCCTCCGGCATACAAACGCCGGAGCGGAGGTTAGGTGGGGCTGGCTCCTACGATCTCTGGTGGGTTTTGCTGGGGCAGGACTAACCTGCCCCAGCAAAACCCACCACTCAAGGGGTTAAAGAAGGAGTTTGCTATTGCAAACCAACCTGAGTCACTCACTTTGTGTATATGACCTGTATCTTGATGACCGTTGTTGGTGAAAATCTAAAACTAAAATTGATTTCTTCTAGGACCTGATAAAATTCATGCGCTAAAATTTTGTCTTCTTTTGGCTGAAAAGTGGAAAAAGAATATATCTCCAAAGGTAAATATAACACTTACATATGAGAATGAAAATCTCTTCCTATAATTGAAGCTGTATAAGGGTAGTTAGCCTGCACTGTTCCAGTGGGTTTCACTCACTTTTTCAAGGATGGGAAAGTCCTCTACTTGAGCTCTATTAATACCAGTTAAACTTTATTGGGTTCTTGTGTAGTTTCACGGCGCCAGCATGGCACAGTGCTACTTCCGGGTTGTACGCTCGCCAAACTATCTAAAATAAAGTAACTTAACTCCATGCCAACGTGGATAGTTCATACCCCCACTATCCACGTTGGCATGGAGTTGACTTTAGATAGCGTGGCGAGCGTAGCGAGCCATCGAGCCCGCAGCGTGGGCGAGCGAAGCGTGCCCCGCAAGGGGACTCAGACGCACGGCGCCATGCTGGCGCCGTGAAACTACACAAGTTCCCTTTATTGATCACAGTACATCATACTTGCCTACCTGACCCTCTCCATGCGGGAGAAAATGCTCTGTTTCTGGGCTACCCTGGTAATGTATGATTGCCATCACCTGTGGTGACACCTTTATCTAGCTCCCCACAGGTGATGGCAATCCTACATTACCAGTCAAGTCCAGAAACAGAGCATTTTCTCCTGCATGGAGAGGGTCCGGTAGGCAAGTATGCAGTACATTAACATCCAGAAATGGGTTTTAATAAAAGGATGGTAACATGGCTCAGAAATCCCTTTATACCGGTAGCTTCCTGTCATGTTTTACTACTTGCTTTGTTTTTTATTTATTTGTTTGAAATATGTGTAATGATGTTTGCATGATTATGTGTGCTTACTAAAGTGTGGTTTGTAATGGTATCAGTAAAATTAATGTAAGATGAAAACCATTAAAGTAAGATTAAAAAATCCTGCTCATGCACTCTGGTTGTGTATCACTTTGTTCTAATAGAGCGGTCTGCAGTATTTTTGTACAGGATTATTTTCTTTTGTTTTATTAAGATTTTTGTTTCTCTTTACTTTTAAGGAAGATGCTCATGAAAGAGCTGAAGTACTAATAAAGAAGCTAAGTGTGCAATACCAGCGAGCAGCCACAGAAAATGTCCTCATATTATACAAATTAAACACACCTGAATTTTTGAAGCTAATTGGTAAACCAGCTGCTCTAATTGTCTCACTCTATGAACACAGCAGTGTGAAGCAAAGAATAAACAATCCAACTGGCCGAGATTACCCAGGTCTGTACAAACAGAGAAGCCATTTATCTTTAAATAAAAAAGAATAAATATTGCCATGGGTTACTTATTTTGATAGTTGCAGCTATTGGAAAAAGTGTTTATTAGCTACATTTCTGTGCCATAACTTTAATTGATCTGTTACTTGGGATCCATGAAACAAACCTATCCCAGGGTTGCCTACCTGACCCTCTCCTTCAGGGAGAAAATGCTCTGTTCCTGGCCTCCCCTGGTAATGTATGATTGTCATCACCTGTGGTGTCACACCTTTCTTAGCAATTACCTACCTCCCCACAGGTGATGGCAATCATACATTACCAGGGAAGTCCAGGAACAGAGCATTTTTTCCCTGAAGGAGAGGGTCAGGTAGGCAACCCTGACCTATCATGACTAGCATTGCAAACACATACATTTTATATTGCATACAGTATTTGCAAATACTAAACGGTGCCTTCTCCAATGTAATCTGTAGGTAAGCCTGACAAAATATACATTATAATCAGCTACTACCTCCTCGTGACATCAGGCACATGCCTACAGGTGGTGCAGTTGATTTGGCAGAACTAGCCAAGTGAAATCTTTTACTGAGGCTACTTGACTACGAGTTTAATGACTGGTACATGCGATACCCGGCACTGCGATATTATTAACTATATGGGCAGTGCCACAGGTGAATGATATAGGCATACACACTGACCGATGTTGACTAGATAGTCAACATTTAGCTAAATGTACAGACGATGGGGGGAGGTTAACAATGCACAGGAGCGCGCATCGTTAATGATATTTAACGTACACACTGGACTCCATATCATCGTCAGTGACGTCAACATATCTGATGTTCTGCACATCAGATGTGATGACCTGTGGTCTACTTGCTCCTGGATGCTGCCCATGAAAGATATATTACTATATCACTTTGTACATATGGGTGACCAAAGCATCCTTTTGTTGTCCCACCACTCACGATCCATGTCTTTGTAATGTGTACCTGTCTAATGGCCTTGTAGCAGTGCCACTGGAAGGAGCAGGAGCTGTCTTGGGCATAAAGTCTAGCAAATTCAGTGTAAGTCCTGATGTTCCAGACTATTGCTGTGGGTCAGTCCCATTACGATCTCAGCGGTTTCCTCCCAAATCGTCGATATTCTTTATTTTGGCCATTCAAGCAAACAGACAATATACCGCTAATGGGTCAGTGGATCTTTACAAATGATATGTCTGCAAACAACATCATTCACAAGACCTACAGTATTGTGTCAACTATGCAGTTCAGACGATTTGCAGATGTATCGGTGCATCTGGCTGTGTGTAAAAATTGTAAGATTTGTAGCAGTCCATGATCTTATTCCTAAACAAACAAGTTATAGAAAAATAGTTTGGGATTTTGTGTGTTCCACCAGAGCCCGCTTGCCAAGATCACCGCTACTTCAATCACAAATGGTGTGATTGTAACAAAAATTTGAGGCCATACTTAAGGTGCCCATACACGTTACAATTATTGTATACAATATTGTATACAATATCGCATCTCATCCGATTTCGGTTTTGCGATGACATCAGATGAGATGAGATCTAGTACAAAAAGTATGTGCAGCACATACTTTTTGTACTAGATCTCATCTCATCTGATGTCATCGCAAAACCGAGATCGGATGAGATGCGATATTGTATACAATATTGTATACAATAATTGTAACGTGTATGGGCACCTTTAGGTCTATATTTGTACCTGGAGTTTTTCTTGGGTCCGTTTTATCTTTGAGTTAGGCTGTCAAAGTGTAGCAGTGATTAGAGCAGATTCTGAAGTGTTCAGATGTCGGCTCAGCTACTGTATGGTTTTGTTGCTTTACTTGATTAAACAAGTCTGCTAGGTGTTGAATATCTAGGTTACATGGCTTTTGATTTTCATTGGGGCTAGGATTTCACCATCTGTTCTCGCTGGAAAATCAAATTGTCCAACTTCGAGAATTCCGTTCTCTCCTTCTTGTAGGGGGCAACAAAGAAAAACAGAATTGTTCAGTTATGTAATCAAGCGCTCAGAAACCATTTGGCTTGATGTACATTCTGCCCAACTGGAAGCGGATGGTATCCTGTATATTTATATCTCTTCTATGATCAGGTCCACTTTTGATGCTTTGGTGGAGAAGAATATTGTTGTTTTATACTATGGTTTATGTGATCATTGCTTTTTCTCCCTAGATATGCACACAGTAGCAAAGCAAATATCAGATGTGAACAACCTGAACATGAACAAGACTCGGGATTTTCTTCTTGACAAATGGCTCTGTCCAGCTACACTACCACAAGCCACTGTAAGTACTGACTGTTGTAAGGCAGGTGCTGGCTATCACTTCCTGTAAAGAAGTTAAACTACAGCACACACCTCTAATATAATTACATGTATACTTAGCAGTTGGGGTATATTCAATGCAAGGGGGTTTAAATAGCATGGATGGCTTGTGTTGACGAGGATCAAGCCATCCTCGCTGTCTAATAGTGAGGATTCCCCCGAACGGCGAGGTTCTCTGCTAATGCAGTGAGCCCGCTGCATATAGCCGGGAGCCTCGCCTTTTTGACAGCCGCAATCACCGTTTCCACCTTGCTTTTTCGAACAGCGAGGTGGAAATGGCGAGTGCAGGTGGTGGTTTGAATACTGAGGGCGGGCTTTGACGGTGAGCATTAGGCACTGCTCGACATCATAGCTCGCCAAAACGGCATTGAATATGCTGAATGGCTCTTAATCAATGGTGTCAAACTCATGGCCCTCCAACTGTTGTGGAACTACACGTCCCAGCATTCCCTGACAGTTTTAGCAACCCAGTATATAAAATTTGTGGCAGGGCATGCTGGGACGTGTAGTTCCACAACAGCTGAAGTTTGACACCACTGCTCTAAATTGTAGGTAACTAATGCAAATTGTAATGTCCCATACAGTATATACAAAGTAACTGTTCTATTTTCTTCACACTTTTTTCAGCTATAGAAATGTAATTGTGAAATACAGTAATTTTATAAATCCTTGCTGAACAGTGAGTTTGGTTGCATCACACTATGATTCTTTTTTAACTATAGAAATAAACATTGGACATTTTCTATGAATAAGGTCTAAATATTTACTAGCGCAAATGTGAACATTTCTGACCGATCACCAATATCTTTATTCCACACCATTGAAATGCCCGATTTTTATTTTTACAGAAAGACAAAGATGTATTTGGTGACTTTCAAAATGATGAGGATCTCAGTAGGTATGCGATAAGCTATAAGTTATAAACTGTACCATGTGTCATCTGATGGAGGATAGGGTTGGTGTGTGTGTGTTAGTGTTAAGGCCTACAAATCCACATACTTAAACAAAGTGGGCTGATCATTCGTTTTGCTGCAAGATTAGTTATATATTCTTTGTATCTGTATAATTAACGACGATTATAAATGGAAAATAACCCTTGGGTACATTCTGGTCATATATCTTAATTCAAATGGGTCCATATATTCAGATGAGATATTTAATATTCAGGTGAGATGTTTATTGTCTTCAAACAACCAAACCACTTAAGGACCTCACTTTAAAATAAACCTGATATGCAACATTTGTATCACAGTTCAAATGGGAATATTTATGCTATGTAGATCAAAATGACCACCAAAACCCCTTAGTATTGGTGTATTCTTATACAGATTTCGCTGCAGTCACGCCAAACAGCCTCTCTCAGCGCACCAGGTCCATGAGGTTCTGCTAGTGTTGGGTGTTTGGTTTTGTCATTAACCACCCCCTCCCTTGTCCAAGCATGTTCAGACAAGGGAGGGCATCGTCATCATGCCCCGCCATCGACTCCTTCGTCTGCCGCAATGGCAAGTGTGTATGCATATAGTGTTCACCGGACAGGGCGCTGGGGGGCGGACCGGGCACACCACCATCACAGCTGGGGGCATGCCCGGGCCGCCAACGTCATGAAAGGGGCGTGCCCGGGCCGCCGATGTCATGAAGGGGGCGTGCCCGGGCCGCCGCCGTAATCAGAGGCGTGCTTGGGCCGCCGATGTCATCAAAGGGGGTGGGCCCGGCCGCCACAGTCATCAAAGGGGGCGGTCCCGGCCCCTCCGAATCCACTGTGCTGCCGGGGAAGCGCCAGGCATCGCCGTCAACGGCGACGCTGGGCTTCCCCGTGAGGCTGTTTTAGCGGGGCGCTGCGAGACGGGCAGGGCGCATTTTGCCCTTTAAAAATCGGGCAGGGCGCAGCGCCCCGCTAAAACAGCCTAGCGGGAACACTATGCATATGCTTGTCCCGCCACTGCCAATATCGGCATAGGCGGGATTGTTGTCGTGTGTATGGGCCTTTAAAGAACGAAATTTACACCACTGACATGCTGTTTTACAAGAGATTTTGTGGATGTTGTGTTACTTTTAGAATGCAAATTCGACTTGTAGTGTGAAGAGTTTGGTTAAGATATTGTACAACATCACCAGTAATTGGTGAGTGAATTTGCTGCAGACATGATCTAGATCACTTGACCTCCTTTTAAAGGAAGTTTGAACAACTGCCCTTTTTCCATCTGACTGATAACTACATATTCATTTAAACACTAATTAGGTACCATCTTTATTTGCAGAGTTATATACCTCCTCCAGCCATACCCTGTGGATTTCAGTTCAAGAATGCTTTATGCAATAGCAACTTCATCTACATCTGTAAGTATTTTGACCTTTTGTGCAATTTGAGAGAGTTTCAACTTGTTATGGTTTTTCTATTGATATGATATTTTTAAATTAAACCTCTTCAAACTGCAATTCTGCATAGATATTTGATTTGGAATTTATTGGGCCCAAATATCAATCATCCAAATCCCTAATGACTGATCCAAATGGGCTCTCACAATCATCAACACAACAGAACTTTGCTTATTGTTGTCGTACTGTATGTGGTAAAACTTTTTTCTCCTTTTTCACCTTCCTTATACCCTTTTCACATTGCAGCTCTTAACCGGTATATTGCCGATTTTTTAGCCTTTTAAAACGGTTAGAGCTGCAGTCTGCATTTACCGGTTAAAAATAAGCGGTACTTGCAAACGGGTAAAAAGCAGAGTCCTACACGGTTCAGAGCCCTTTTTTATGGTGTGAACGGCTCTGAACCGGTATATGGGACTCAGGTAGCAGTGAGCACTGAGCTGGCTATCAGCACAGTGAATATTTAATGATCGGGACCTGATCATTACATATGTGCAAATAATACTTGCTCGGGTAGAAACCCACATAGGGACAAGATGCTCCAATTTCGAGAAAGTTTAGAATAGAGGGTGCATTCATCAATCTGGAATGTGCAAATCTGTTTGCATAAGATAGCAGCACATCAAGGTTTTGGTCCCCTCACAGACCTTTGTGAAGATACTTAATAAATAACCCCTTAGCTTATACCCTAGGAAGTTCTGAGGGGATACGGTTCGTTTTATCGAATGACATTAGGTCGAATGTCATTTGGTCGACCCCACTAGGTCGAATGTGTAAAAAGGTCGACATGGGTTTATGTCGAACTTCCGACTATGTCGACTGCCATTAGGTCGACTGGGGTTAGGTCGAATTGCTCTTTTTGGGGGTTTTTTGGCCGAAATGTCAACAGTGTCGACATGGACACTGTTGACATAGTGAATCGGACCCTCGCATCGCTCACTATGCTTCGGGCACGGTGGCTCGCTTCGCTCGCCACAGCTTTAATAACCTCCTCCACGCCCTAGTGGATGGTAGGGCATGAACCACCGCCTGTCGGCACCAAAAAAAACCCCAAAAAGAGCAATTCGACCTAACCCCAGTCGACCTAATGGCAGTCGACATAGTCGGAAGTTCGACATAAACCCATGTCGACCTTTTTACACATTCGACCTAGTGGGGTTGACCAAATGACATTCGACCTAATGTCATTCGATAAAACGACCGTATCCCGTTCTGAGGGGAGCCATCTTTCAAGCATCATGTGATTTACATTGAAATTAACGACTTATCAGTCTTGTAATGTACTACTAGAGAAGGAAATCATACATACTTATACAGAAAATCAAAGGTATTGTTCATTTACTTACGCTATATAAATGAGAGAATACGGCTATCTGCATGTATAACGAAAGCAAAATTATGTTACCAGCATCTGAAACTAATGGTGACATAAATATTTCACTTTCAGTGCACTTGGGGACAAGAGATATGTTTGGAGAGCACTTTCATACTGTTCAAAGTTACTGTACTCCTTAAATCCAGTCCATTTTTTGTGATCCAGTATGCACTGGATGTAAATGATGTGTGATGACCAACCAACTTTCCTATTTGTGGTTTTTAATATGTATGACCTATAAATCATTTCCTGTACATCAGCTACGACACTGCATTATAATATTTAAATTCTTACCCCTGAAGAAGCCCATTTATTAGCAAAACATGTAGGGTTTCTGGTGCCATGGCCATACACTAAGTGACCCTGCCAATTGAGCTTACACTGTAAATTTGGATATACCCTAGAAAAGTCTTTCCACTGTGACTGGTTGGAATGAAAATCTGGTCATTTCTGTCAAGCTTTTGAGAGTAAATGAGGCAATTTGTTCCCAGATGCTTGTTCCAGCCAGATTGGAAAGACAATCTTATAGTGTGTATCCAGCTTTAAGGCGGTGGCAGGAATATGTCATCACCTCAACTGTATAGTGATTGTGGATACTTTGTCAACTTATTTGTGCTATTAGCATTTATTTTTTTTGTAAATTATGATGTATTGTTTTTAGTAAAAGAAAATTGCCATTTATTCACTGATTGTGCATTGAGACTTTATATTGTAGGGCGATTTTTGATTAGAGGGTATTTCATATCTAATTATTTCATCTGTATGGTGCCCTCTAAAAAGAAATATATGTAAACTGTTATATAAATATATATAAATTGTTATAGTGCCGACTGAGTTGGAGGTGTGTGTGTGTGTGTGTGTGTGTGTGTGTGTGTGTGTGTGTGTGTGTGTGTGTGTGTGTGTATAAAACATCTAGAGTAGTGTCATCAGCTCCCCAAATGTGTAATGTCCTTTTACAGTTCACAGCTCTAATAATTTTTTAAAAATTCATTTAAATATAATACCATATATAAACAAATACACTTATGGCTTATTGTTGTTGGAGTGATGATAGAAAGATAGGTTCAGAGGGCGCTATGAAGTAGTTAATGGGAAAACAACTGTAGTAATAAGTACTTAATAACAAATTGTATATACAGCTTTCAATAAAATCAAAAAGTACAGTAATAAGGAATCATTTCAGGATATTGACAGTGGTGATCATCAAGTTGGTGTAGGCAGCCCGACACGTTTCGTCAATAGCATGACTTCATCAGGGGCAGATGAATATATATACTGAGAGAGATAGATAGATATATTAGATAATTGACAAATTTTACTTGTGAATAACTAAAATAAATGTATTTTTATTAATTTTTTCCTTTTCATTTTACAGCCTATTGGGGACACGAAGTTGACCTTTGCACATAGAAGTAGGGCTCTTCAATGTTTAATCTATTTAGCTGACACAGCCACTGTGGTATCACTTGTCAAAAAACCCATCGACCAAGTAAAGTGAGCAAAACATTTGTAAACCATTTTTGATGCTATTATTGTGGAGTATTGCGTACTGTATTTGCTTTCAATACACCATTTCATACCACTTTCCTGGATTTGCCTGCTAAGCAATTAAGTCCAACATTTGGGGTGACATTTAATTTTCAGTAAGAGCTGCGTTGTGGATTCTAAAATGATGTGGGGACACTGTAATGCAGAATAATCTGAACTGGTGAGCACTGAAATGTGGTATCATCTGACCTGCTCATTGTAATGTGGAATAATTTAAACAAGGGGGCACTGTAATGTGGCACAGTATGGCCTGGAGGCACTACAGTGTGGCATTATGTGTGCAGGAGGCAGTAAAATGTAGCATAATATGAACTATGAACATTGTATGTCATAAAGTGAATTGGGGTACTGTTTCAAAGTGTGTACTGACATCCCTAAATCTGTCATAATGTTAATTAGTGCACTACTGTGGTTCATAAAATAAACTAGGGCACTACTATAGGGCCTAACATTAACTAAGGCACTACTATGGTTAAGAAATTAAACTAGAGTACAGCTGGAGCAAGGCACAACTTTGCTGCAGTGCTAACACAAAGTTTTCTGGAAAAAAAAAGTGTGCACGTGCCATAAGAATATATGAAGGCCTGGCATGCATAAACATCAAGGCAAAGCTGAGCAATTGCTACAGTTGCACTAATATGGGCACTTTACAAAAATATTCTAAAATTATAGCGCAAAAGAGGTTGTGCAGCTCAGGTATCAATGAAATCAGTGTTTGTCAATCACCAACAACAGAACAATAGTGCAAGAAATATCAGTCGACACCCTTAAGCGCTACCTCCAAAAAGACCATACATTTAAGATGGAATACAATACATAAATTGGAAAAACAGTTGACTGTGGCTTCACACGTCCCAATGAAGGGAATATTTTTCCAAATCTGAAAAAGACAATCTCCACACACCCTCCAATTGGAGTTTTTTGGAGATATATAAAGAACAACAATTGGTGCAATACATCTTAAAAAGAATGAGAAGGTTTTTATTCAATAAAATGCACTCACAAGCATGCGATATATAAAAGGCACATAGGGAATTCCCCAAGGCAAAAGCTGCTGGGCTATTCCACAAAACTTCAGCATTTCCATAAGAAGTGACTCTGAAATTAAATAGATCTCCAAAACATCAAAGTTTTTTTATAGGATGTAATGGAGACCAAAAAGGAGAAGAGCAAATTGGTGCAATACTTCATGAACAATGATAAAGTATTTATTTGTCAAATGCACTCACAAAAAAAGACTTATTAAAAGAGCATTAAAACCTGTCCACCGGGCATACTGATGGACCAGTCCCACAACAAGATCTCTCACCCACGATGGAACCAGGGAAGGTAAATGAAGTCCAAGTGCCAGCTCTACGGTCCAATATCCAGTTAGGGGGATAGTGGACTTGCTGCCCAGCTATCCCCCTAACTGGATATTGGACCCTTGTGCCGACTCCATTTTCCACCAATTTGCTTTTCTCCTTTTTGGTCTCCCGCAGAAGCCGCAGTCACCTGTTTTTCCAAGTTATGTATTGTATTCCATCTTAAATGTATGGTCTTTTTGGAGGTAGCGCTTAAGGGTGTCGACTGATATTTCTTGCACTAATATGGGCATACAAATAACTGCATTTGAGAGGAGTCTCTATAAGCATTGGGGCAGCAGTCCTGTTCAAAATTTCGCTATGGGACCCAAAAAGTTATGGCTAAGTACCAGTGTACATATTTTAATTAAATTATATTAATACAATAATAATGCTATTCATGCCACCCAATTAACTAAAGCTATGTGAATATAATATGTGAATGGTGTGATGTGCCGTAGCCATGGCATTTGAACAACAGTATTGGCACCCGATCTAGCACATTTCATGGGTGGTGAGTGCTTTTATGTTAATTCAATTCACCGTAAAGTGCGTAATGGGATCAACCCCTATTAATGAAAACTAACCATTACATTTATGAGTTCTCTCACCATTACATTTTTTAACCTGCTTTAACATATAAAAAATGTATTTGTTTTTACAACAGACATTACCTAAAGTGCTGCATCTATTTGTCAGAGTTTGAAATCTTGAACATTCCATACACTCTTGAGTCATTCCAAAGCAGTCCCAAAGAGGGGATGATTAAAGGCCTATGGAAAAACCACAGTCATGAAGCAAGGGTGAGTTTGAATACCAATGTCGAGCTATTGCACGTGAAAGCAATTATTACCTATTCATTTTTTAAGGTATATTTGACAAGCGCCTGTGTACATGTACAAGTCTGTTAAAATGTCCCCAGATTTTAAGTGGGCAGGGTTGGAACAACCTGCATCCAATCAGAATGTTCATAACAATACAGTAGGAGATGTTTAAATATAGTGTAAGTCTGGTAGGTGCTGTTAAAAATATGGTAATTGCACGTATATCAAGATGTTAATTAAAAAATACATTTAATTTAGACATTTCGGTACTTGTTTCCTAGCACGGCGCAACCGATTTTAATTGTATGCAATCGGGTCGCAAAAATCGGGTCCATCGCATCGAATGCGATCGACCCGACCGACCCTATTTTTTACATTGGAACCAATGTTAAATGGTCCCTGAGACCCAATTTTACATTGGTCCCAATGTTAAATGCCCCCCAGACCCCATTTCTTCCTATGCTGCTAGCTTCCCCCGTGTCATTGGAGGCAGCCAGGGAGCAAGAGGAACAGTGACAGCATGGTTTACCTTGCCCTCAAAAAGCCACCAGGGGTAGAGGCTGATGCGGCTATCTAGCTGAACAGGCTTTTATTAAACGGCTTGACTCCTGTAAGGACTGCCCTGGAACGGGAGCTCTCCTGTTGCTCCTCCCAAAATATCTTGGCTTGCTTCCACTGCTGTTTGCCCACCACATACCTCTAAATCTTCTCTACCCTTTAGTTTCTGTGGGGTAATGCAGATCATTTGTTGGAAATAACAAGTTAGGAATATTCTGTTTGCCACATGAGCAATTTATTTAATGTTTTGCTGTTCTTAAGTATTTTTTGTTTCCTAATGTATTTCAGGCAGTGAGATTAGTAACAGAGTTAAGCTTAGAATACCAAGTCTATGATCTTCACCTCTGGAGTGGATTATTGCAAAAATTGCTTGGATTTAATATGGTAAGTGGTATGTTGGTCTGTGTTTTAAACGTACGGTTGATAGACATGCTATAACTGATAATTTCATTATTTTAATTACTGCAAGCTGTTGTTTTAAATACAGCTATATTTTCCAGGACTAATCCTTAGCATTATGCATTTAGTGAGCTCGCTAGGATGTGGACAGGGCGCAGAAGTACGGAGGCAGCATGCGCAAACACTGGAAAAGGGGGCTTGGTTCCGCTAGCATTGTTATTGTGGGCTTGGCAATACCATTGCTGTTGCTAATAGGGCCGTGCCAGCCTATTAATGTCAACAATATGGGCATGCTCAGCACCTATGGAGATGCTGGAAAACCCCCCCCCCCCCCCCCCTTCATTAGGCACTGGCTGGCTGTTTTAGCAGGGTGCCAGCAAAAGGGCAGGGAGCATTTTGCCTTTAAAAATCTGTCAGGGGACTGTTAAAACAGCCTAGCATGTAAAATATTAATTAAACAAGCTTTTTTTTTTGCCATAGAGTTTTTATTTCCTCTAGAATGGCAATAGATTTATGCTCCCAACTGTAGAATACGTTTAATCTGCTTCTGTGTATTTTTTTATATATGTTCATGTTAGTCTTGCCATGGTGCATGAAATGGTCATCCACAACCTTGCCTTTTGTAGCAGAGTTTCACTGTTCCTCACCCAGTTTTAAGAATCCTATACAGCTGTTTTCTATTCAGATAATCAACCTACATATGAAAATAATGATCCTTATCACCTGTATGGTATGACTGGTTAATAATACACCAGACTATAATCTTACAAAATTCATGTAGTATATCTAGAAGAATTAATGCTATATTTAAGGCAAAGGGAGGTTACACCAAATATTGATTTGATTCAGATTTCTCTTCTTTTCGTTCACTTGGGAGTGGCTAGGATGACCCATTCAACAAGAATTGCGTCATTGGACACCTGGACTGCCTGCTTTACTTGCAAAGTGGGCAGCCAGGTTATGCAGCGATGTTGGGAGACTTCTGGTGGGACAGGGGAGGGTTACAAGATTTTTGGGAGCCTCCCTGCCGACCCTTCTGGTGGGACAGGGAGGGTCACAAGATTTTCGGGAGCCATCCGGCCAATCAGGGATGGTAGGTAAGTAAGCTTTACACACATTTATGTGCAGATTATATGTACAGTTTATTATTTATACTTGGGGGAAAAACAGCTTAGTTAGGCCACAGTAATGTCACAATTTATAATGATACTTTCAGCAACTCCAAAATTAGCAAATGGGTTGCAGTCAACAGAAGCTGCGAATGGCTTCATCATTAATAACATAACTGACTAATATGTCCCTGAAAAAATGTTTAATAGTTGGCATTTCTGTCTGTGTTTTAATATTATTTACTTAAGGACATATAAACACTTTGTAATAGCACCTCTAAAACGGTGTCCAGAGGTCCCCACTGTGGCTCTAACTCCTCCCTTCTCCATGCCTATACTTCTCTATAGTACAACCAACCACAAGGGCCAAAAATCACTTGTGGGAAATTACCCTCTAGTGCTTAGTTGCATAGGGAGAGGAATAAGCAGCAGAAAGAGAGAAATAATTACTAATGTCACTGGTACAAGGTCATTGGCATATCCTCATCTACAATACTGTGTTCAATTCTGGAGGCCATATTTTCAGAAGGCTATTAACACATGCTAGAGTAAAAAGTGGAAAGGCTAAAAGATATTGACATGTATAGTTTGGAGCAAAGAAGTGATAGACAGACACAACATGAATAGTTTGGCGAAAGACGGGATAGACAGACACAATAGAGAATTTTAAATATATCAAGGGTTTTAACTAGGTAAAAGAGGAAGACATTTTTCAAAGGAAGAGAAGTATTAAAACACAAGGACATGCAATAATACTGTATGGAGAGAAGTTCAGGAAAACTTCCCCCAAAAAATGACTTCACAGAATGGGTAGTGGACAAGTGGAATAGTCTCCCGTCAGAGGTGGTAGACGATAAAACAGTAGTGCAATTTAACCATGCATAGATAGACATAAATTAGCTTTACAAAGGAAAAATAATCAAATAGGGTTTGATGTAACAATATAGTTAAAAAAAAAAAAGGGCAGGATAGCTGGGCCAAGTGGTTCTATCTGCTGTCAAATTCTATGATCAAGCAATAATTCTACTTCTCAAAGCTGAATGATTTTTTTGTTTTTTGCTACCTGTTTGGCACCTTGTTAAAACATATAAAACTTTTCCCCCACAGATGACTTACTTGAGAAAGGTGTTGGTAGCTGTTACTGGCATACATTGTCTCTGGGAGGTATGTTTATTATTCATAGTTTTGTGCTGCATTCCTCAAATGTGTTTCGGTGCAACGTTTTCTTAGATTTCCTTGTTAAATAATGTTGTTTTTTTTTTCTTTTTTATGCAGGTGCCAAACTTTACCAGAGCATGGCGCAGTGTTATTTTGGCGCCATTTGTATGTGGTATGTTTTCATAACAATTATAAATATCCTGAATTTCATACTTTCCATTATTGCAGTCTGAAAGACTATCTTCTTTTGTAGCGTCCTGTCCCCCAAGTCCCTCACAGCTGGAAGAATGCTATCAATCTTTTCTGGTGCTCTTAAAGTGAGTAGTAAAAATATATCATGCACAATTAAGGTTTTAAGTTTAGCACATCCTATTTTTCTCTTGTTGGCTAAGCTAAAGACATTTTATAGTTTAGCAAAAAAAAATATATAAACATAGTCTTTACTATTATAACATGTAGCAATTTTTTCTTTCATTTGAATGTAATCATCTGGGGGAAAAAAGAAAAAAAAAACTTTTTTTACCCCAGAATGTTCTGAATCCATTATTTCCTGGGCTGCTTCTGATTGGCTTGGTTCTTTTTTTACAGTCAGTCGTCACATTACTCTTACTGGCTTTGCTAAGGACAAATGTGATACACAATAGCAACTAACTACCCTTAATAAAATAATGTAAAGGAAGAGCAAGAGTTTCTTATATATTGAACCTTATGCTGGCCAACTTTTATCCAACTAGTTGGATGGAATTAAAATATGGTACTGGATGGGATCAAATTTAATTTGTAATTCAGTCATTTGTGGCCAATATCTGTAAATGGACAAAAAATGGTCGGTCAGAAAAGGTACTTTAGTTTAAACTGTTTGGTTTAAAGAATTCGACTGATTGTTTTTTGTCCATTTTCCTGGGTTTGTGAGCAAATTGCTGATTTGTCATTTACTCACATACAGTATTAGATTTTCAGTCCAACCAACTTGTTGGATAGTTGGAGGAAAGTTGGTCCGCATAAGCTTAGACTTGACTACGAGAAACCACTTAAATATTAATTCACATAAACTTTGGGGTTGTACGTTATCCAAATGAGTATCTTCGTATCAAATTAGTATCTTTCAAAAATGAACTGCATCTCTTAATATATAATTTTGGATGGATTTTTATTTATCTCTATCCATTCACAGAAATTCTTACATAATTGCTTTTGTGTTATTTATAAAATTTAGCATAATGGCCTGCCGTTTTGTTCCCTTGATTACCGTATTTTCTGCACTATAAGGCGCACCGGACTATCAGGCGCAGTCTCAATTATGGGGTCTATTTCTGTACTTGACCCATACATAAGGCGCACTGTGTTATAAGGCGCATGCTAAAACAGCATGTCTCTTCACTGGTGCCATTTTCTGGGGTCATCACAGTGTACGTAATACGTATTGTATGTATTACGTCCCGGTGTCAGCAGGAAATGGTCCGACAGTCAAACTCAATGCACACATAAGGCGCACCTGATTATAAGGCGCACGGCCTATTTTGGCAAAATTTGAAGGCTATTAGGTGCGCCTTATAGTCCGAAAAATACGGTACTTTTTTCAGTGTGTTTTTTTTTTTTTTTTTACCTTTTCATTGTATCTGAATTTCTCAGGATCCTTAATGAAAGAAAAGCCCATTATAGGGGAGATGCGGTATAAGCCGCTATGTAAGCAACTTTTATTATCAGCGCTGCTATATTTAAGATAACTGATATTGTGAGGGAGACACATAGCGCAACACTAGTCTGATACACTGTGAGATCTGACCAGCATCGCCGGAGGGGGCAGTTTGCACTCCCCATCACTGGTAGCTGAGATGTTAAATACCTATCAGCGCTTGTGCTTTCTGCATTGCCTCTTTAAAGCACCATACCAACATGGTATGTGGCACTTTCATGCATTTAACGAACCTTTGACAGCAGATCAGAACCACTTATCCCATCTAGTCTGTCCTAAACACATACACAGCAGGGTTAAAAGAAAACAATTTGGTTGGCCTTAAGCAAATTAATCTATCAGTATAATTTTGGATTTTGGAAGGAAACCCACGCAAGCACAGTGATAATATACAAACGCCACACAATTTGGGCCATGGTGGGACTAAACCTAGGACCCCAGTGCTGTGAGGCTGTAATGCTAACTATTACACCATCTGTACTGTCCACTACTTTTTTTTTTTTCTATTATTTTTTAAACCTTTAAATAACCAGGCAGTGGCATTGACTTGATGTATACGATATATTTGTATTTTTCTGTTTATAAAGGTGTCCTGTCCTGGCTGATCTGGATCTTGTGGGAATTGCTAAACAATATGCACAGATTGATCTGCCAGCATTTACTTTGGGGTGTCTCCTTTTAATTCCGCATGTTGAAAAAAGGGAACAACAAATTCAGGTAATCTGCTCAACCCACAGTGGTGAGTAATGGATGTACTCTAAAGGTGCCCATACAGGGTGCGATCATTGCATGTGTTTTGAGCCTGATCGCATTGCATGCGTTCCGAAGCTAGTTCGAAAAGTATGTGCAGCACATTCTATTTGAACTGTGCGATGGGATGTGCGCGGGAGCACGCATTGCATCACACCCGCAAATCACACCGTGTATGGGCACCTTTACAAGAAGAGCACTCGCCAAAATGATGATTCGTGTTTTACACCGTTCTATTTAAGCATTGCATAATTTTATTAAAATTATTTTTGTTAACCCCTTCAGTGGTGTTTTTTTTTTTGGGGAGCGCTCCCCACTGGGCAAGTTTTTTATGGGGAGCGCTCCCTTTAAAAAAAAAACACCACTACCCCCCTGGGTCCGGGCAGCGCCGCTGAACTGTCAATCAGTGGCTGCCCGGACCTGCGGCCCCCCCCACCGCATCGCTGTCCCCGGCAGCCGGCTTGTCATAAGCCGGCGCCGGGGACTTCTATTGAAAACCCGGAGGGGAGGAGGAGGCGACGCCGCAGAGGGGAGGGAGCCGGGCAGCGCGACGCTGCCTGAGATCAGAGTGAACTCAGCAGCGCTGCCCGACTCCAAACAGTGGCAATCCTGAGAATTTTCCGGGCTTGCCAGACTGGGCACTAAGGCACAGCCCGGAAAATTCTCGGGATTGCCACTGAAGAGGTTAAAAAAAAAAAGTGTTGATTTTTCCCCTGGTTCCATGGGTTAAACATTTGTTGATCTATTTCCCTGGTTATAGTATTTCATGGGTGACAGGTTCTTTTATCAGTTTCAATATTTTCTTTTAGGGAATGCTGTTATTTGGGATTATATTTAAAGTGTTTAATATATTGTCACAGTATTCTAGGCATCATGGTGAAATACTATGAAATTTATAAAAGGACTCATTTATGGTCCGAGATTAGTAGTATTATACAGTATGTGGGAGATTATTTAGCTGCTGTAATTTACACTGACTGTAATTTTCAGCTCCAGGCTGCTGCTGTTTCATGCTTTGAGTGCCAAGTGAATTGGGTAAAATAGGTGTGAAAATTGGCAAGCAAACCATTTTTTTTATTCATCATACTGACCTGTAATGTTTACCTTATAAATGAAATATCATCTTTTTTTACACATTTTCTATTTGAATTTATATAACAAATGTGAGTGATGCTGGCATTTTTAGCAGCTATTTTGCTCATCTCACAGATGTTGGCACTCAAAGGGTTAAATGTTGAGACAAAAGTGTATATTGACTTTACTTAACCATTTGAGTGCCAACATCTCTGAGATGTGCAAGATATCCACTGATAATGCTAGCGTTGGTCACATTTGTTATATAAATGCAAATAAAAAAAGTGTTTAAAACAACATTATATTTCCTATATAAGTTAAACCGTACAGGTCATTATGATGAATTTGCTTGCCAATTTTCACACCTATTTCAATGAACTACGTTGGCACTCAAAGGGTTAAGCACAAGCATGTAAATTTAGAATTCTATAGCTTACTTTATTGGTGGTAAAGTATATATGATTAAAACGTGAGTAAGGAAATATACAGTAGGTGCATAATTTAAATAAAGTGCAAAATGCATTGTTCATTGCTGCATATGCAGTTATGTGGTTTAGCATACAGATGTGTCCTCATACATCTTGCTTCAATACGCTATGCAGCATGAGTGAGCTGTCCCATGCAACTCCTTTAGCATCAGGCATCTTTTTTTGCCGAAAATGCATTGTATTTGCATAAGCAGACTACTGATTAAAAGCAGCATACTTATATTCTGTGAGTGGCTATGCCTATATCTGCTTATGAAATGGAAGGCTACAGTTTCTTTGTACATATAGAGCCGTGGTTGTACCCAGAATTTTATTCATGCTTTTGCATCCTATTTACATTTTGGGAATAGGACGCAAAAAAAGATGCTTTGTGCTAACCGCATGACGTGACTAGAAGGGATGTTTATCATCCAAGGAGGCTAGATGTATGTGGACACATCTGTATAATTGTATTTAATCTGATTAGATTAGATGGTATAACCCATGCACATTTTAGTATGTACTGTACACTGCTGACCAAGAGGAAAGAACATTTTATCTAATAACAATTGCAGTATATTCATTACTAATGTATTGATTGCAAATATTAGGTGTACATACAATGCAAATATGCTACCATGGCATATCCATTTGGTAAATGAGAGCAGTTTTTATTTTCCAGGGGCCTGTATAGTAGGAGGGCACCAAACTTAACTTTATATTTATTATTAACAGGGTTTTCTAGGTGGCTGTAATCCAGAAACGGTGTTGTTACAGGTAGTGGAATGTATGAACACTGGAGAAGTGGCAGGGGTTGCGTCACAGGTCAGTAGGCTACAGTTGCTCATTATATTTAATAATCCTCTATCTCTGTCTAATGTCCACGTGACTAAGAAACACTGCCATCTGTTAGCAGGAAGTGAAGCTACATCTCTTTCTTTCTCACGCATGCACAACCACATAACTAGATTTTAAAGCTTTTGCTTAGAGCGGGCTTACTAGTACTGTATGTTTGTTTACATATTTTTGTCAATACTATTAAGGGGCATACGCAAGTTGACATTAGTGCTAGCCTTTTGTGCTATTCGTTTAGGGTAGGCAATTTCCCTTGATCTTTCCAGTGTCTAGATCGCCCATACACACGTTAAAATTTGTGGTAAGCGATTTGTGCTTAGAATTTTTTTTTTTTTTTTAAACGCCGGATCATTTTTTGGGGTTTCAACAAAAGTAAAAGGGGTACAGATGACTTAAAGAGAAAGCAAGAAATCCAGGGTTACACAAGAAGAACCAAAACTCAAACTGTGGTTATACAACAGAAAGAATTAATCCTAAAACTGGTTTTTAAAGCATCAAGTATCAAAACTAGGTGAATGTAATACACTAAAGTCAATAGTCTTGCTATATTTAGAAGATTTGCATTCTGCAGTTTCAAAATGTAAATGTTTCTGAACCTTATTTATTAATTTAGTATCGGTCCTAACTCTCTTGCTTGGGTTGAGGAGTTCTATTCCGGGTCAGCTGCTAGGGTATACGTTAATGACTTCACCACTGACACTTTGGCTCTGGACAGAGCTACAAGGCAGGGGTGTGCCCCCGGCCTCCTCTGATTTTGGCCCTTACCATTGAACTGCTGGCATGTCACATACAGGCTTCTCCTGCTGTGCACGGATTTTGGGTGTGGAATGGTGAGGAGAAAATTGGTCTGTATGCTGAAGATATTATACTATGGATGATAGTAGCTTTAACAGCCACCAAGATATGCCCCATAATGTATCTGTCCTCTTTTGACAGACTACCTAAAAAAACAATGGAACAAGCAACTATAGGATCTGCCAAGATAGGTACTCTCGTAATTGTACTGAGAAATACCCAGAGTGGTTGAATAAGTGGGCTCCAACAATACACACATTTTTTTTTGCTCCTTTCTGGACACTTAACAAGAAGCTTACAAAACATTTTGGAGTGATGGATACACTTTGGCACTTTGAAATATGTGCAAAAAATTGGATCTCGATCTTACACAAAGCTTTTTTGCAAGGTCTAATTCCCACTTAATCTGACAAGGCAATTTCCCTTTCTTGCTATCCTGAGTTTGGAAGCGACACCATCTGGATTTTCTACCTTGTTGAGTGGCAGACTGTAAGAAAAATAAAATATAACTTGGGAAAGAGGACATCCTTAATGATTTAATTGTAAGTCCCATGAGGGTATGTCATGATTCACTTAGTGGGTAGAAAATCAGGCTAACCCATCTACATGGAGAATATCACATAAAGAGGAGATTCAAGGCTCAGGTTGGGAATGGGATTAGCAATACCTGTCAAAGACAAATTATGAGATGGTAACAATTAAGCATTGCACAATACCAATTTATGCCATTCATAATATGTCATGTGGACTTCTCTTGGACGTCTGTAATTTAAGGTTTTAACAAAGTTGGGATGCCTTTACAAGTCGGGGAAGGTGAATGGATTTACCAAAACTTTCTCAATTAGACCAAAGGCTTCAGAGAGGTTGAATCAAACCAGTCCCTAGTTTGACATTAATCCAACAAGTAGTCTGATATTTCTCTAAATCCTGGAAAGCTTTTGAATAGTTGAGTTTTGTTTGCCTTTTCTTGTTTCTTCCCCCTCCAAATAAACTGAACTATAATTTTATAGAATTTAGGGGGTTATTCTAGTTCATTCTTTCTGACAAAATCCTTCTTAGATGGACAAAACCATGTGCACTGCGGGTGGGGCAGATGTAACTTGTGCAGAGAGAATTAGATTTGGGTGGGGTTTTTCTTCAAAGTGAGATCTATATTGCAGTGTAAAATAAGGCAGTCAGTATTTTCCCTGCACAGAAACAAAATAACTCACCCAAATCTAATTCTATCTGCACATGTTACATCTGCCCCCCTGCAGTGCACATGGTTTTGTCCATCTAAGAAGGATTTTGTCAGAAAGAATGAACTAGAATAACCCTCTTAGTACACTACACCCAGGAGAGGGAACTGGGAATACTGCAGAATAGGCAGAGCAAATTTGGTAGCAAAACCATTTTAGCCACAGCAATTCTACCCACCCTCGACACTTCATAGATTATACAATCCCTAGTAAATTCCTCAAACCCTAATTAAAATCCATTTATTATCATCTATAACATTCCCCTGTGCTGCGAGGTATACATCCATGTATCTAAGTGAGTAAGTCTGCTAAGCATATCTATAGGACGCCTGTACAAATCCTCATATGGAATATTAAAGGGGTGCGCCTCTGTTTTAGTAGTATGTCATTTATAAGAGGCTACCTGACCATTAATTTAAAAAAAAAGAATATAGCCCAGGAAGAAACACAACTAAATAAATAAAACATGGTATAATCATCCTTTAGCACAACTATAAGAGGGGAAAGTGGACAACCCTGACGAGTTCATTTATTGATTTCAAAACCAAAAGGAAGGATGCCGTTAACGAGTGTCTTAGCTGAATGGGAGAAATATTCTACTTACGCCAAGGATCAGAGGAAGGCTGAGGTTAACCCCATTTAAAGGGGGTATTCAATCTTGGGTCACGGCTGCCAAGCTGGCCCGACAGTCGTGACTCTGTTCCGTTCTTGGTCTGCTCAACCCAGAATTTGCAGGCAGGATTCAATGTCCCGCATGTAGCGGGAAGAGAAGGGGTGTGGCTACGAGCTACAGCCGGGAGCTCGTCAATTCTCGGTAGAATGAGCCTGACTGTTTGAAGTCGGGCTCCTTTTGTCGAGATCCCCTGTTCAAATGTAGTGGCATGCGATTTTTGCCGGGTTTTTTAGCATTTTTTTGGGGGGGGGGGGGGGGGAAATCGCATGTGATCGCATCGCATGCGATTTTTAACAGAAATGCATCCAAATGCATTGAAATTAGTATCAAACATGTTCAATGGCCCCCAAATATCATTTTTGAGGCTGTACCACCCCCACTATCAACGCGAACCCGAAGCGTGGCGAGCGGCGGCAGTACGCGTCCTACGACCTTTTCATACCCCCACTATCCACATCGGCGTGGAGTTGAGAATAGAAAGTGTGGCGAGCCACCGAGCCCGAAGCGTGGCGAGCGCACGTGGACACCTGTGAAGCCCGCGAGGGAACGCGTACTCGCTGCGCTCGCCACGCTTCGGGCTCCGTGGCTCGCTGCGCTCGCCACACTTTCTATTCTCAACTCCATGCCGACGTGGATAGTGGGGGTATGGAAAGGTCGTAGGACGCGTACCGCCGCCGCTCGCCACTCTTCGGGTTTGCGTTGATAGTGGGAGTGGTACAGCCTCAAAATTGACATTTGGGGGCCATTGAACATGTTTGATACTAATTTCAATGCATTTCTGTTAAAAATCGCATGCGATGCGATTTTTTTCCTATACGATGGACATCGTGGGAGCCGTGATTGTTCACAAGTATCTATATTTGTATACTGGGTCCTTTGTCTTTAAAGCACTTTAATGATCTCCTATGACCATAGTGTTTTCACCTTACCTCCTCTCCTTTTAGGATGGCCAACGGTACCAAACAGGGCTGTCTGCTATCCCCCCTAATCTTCGCTGAATCCCTGGCAGCTAGGATTCACAACATAGATATTGCTGGTGTTCGGGTGGGACTGTCTGAGCATAAAATTGCATTATATGCTGACAATGTTCTACAAACTCACCCTCTCTGCAACCTCTCCTCTCTGAATTTTTATGGTAAATAATTACCTAGAGGATAATGAAATTTATCATAATTTGGACATACAACAGGATGCCTTGAAAGCAGTATTAAGAGGATCCTTTATAAAAAAAATATCAGAAGTTAAAACAAATAGCAGAAGGAAGGAGAGCGTGTTAGAAAATGAATTCCATCAGTTAGAAGATGACTATATTAACTCCAGGTCATTAAGTATTAAGACAAAGATGATAGATGCAAGAGAGGAATGGGTAGAATACTTGTTTAATAAATCTAAAAGGAAGATAGAATTTAGCAGGCATCGCCAGTACTATCTGCTACCGAAAGGGGGGGTAGTCAATTGACCTGCTTGGCTAAAAATGGAAATAGCGGTAATATAATCTCTAGTATTAAAAATCAACAGGGCAAGATATGCCACACAGGAAAAGATATAGTAGAGGTATTCCACCAGTATTACGCTGATCTGTATGGATCCGGAAAGAAACGTACACAAAGGGAACTGCAGCAATATCTGAAGCACATTTCATTGCCATCCCTAACAACAGATGAAGCAAATGTGCTGGAAATTCCGTACACCAAAGAGGTAGCTGCGGTTATTTCCTCCCTTCCTTCTGCGAAGGCATCAGGGAAGGACAGAAATATATAAAAAATATGGTGATTTTTTTTTTTGTACCCTATTTAACAGATTTATTTAATTCACTGCTACAGTAGAATGGGTCTCTCTTCCCCCTACGATGTTGGAAGCAGTAATTATTCTGATATTGAAGAAGGAAAAGGATCCCCTCTCTCCAGATTCATACAGACCTATTTCACTATTGAATACAGATATAAAGATACTGGCCAAAATAATAGCCGTAAGATTGAATAGTGTTTTTGAAACTATAGTGCATACAGATCAGGCTGGATTTATGCCAGGTAGAGCAACAACCCAAAATCTGAGACATTTGTTCTGCCACTTGCAGGGGGACCAGAACCAGAAGACGTAGGCCTTGGTCGTATCCCTGGATGCGGCCAAGGCCTTTGACACTGTGGACTGGGAGTATATGTGGGCAGTGCTACAGAAATTAGGCTTTGGGCCATGATTCATTAAATGGATCCAGATGCTATAAACTTCCCCGTATGCAAGGGTATCAGTAAACGGATATATCTAGAGAGAAGAACTCGGCAGGGATGCCCACTATCCCCTACTTTGTTTGTCATGGCAATCAAGCCATTGGCATGCAAAATACGCTCAGACCTGGATATCAAGGGAATCTCAATAGGTAAAGTGGTAGATGTTGTAGCACTTTATGCAGACGACATGCTAATTTTTCTACAAGATTCAGGGCAGTCCCTTCAAACTATGTTAGATCTAGTGAATGTCTTTGGGAAGATATCAGGACTACGAATCAACTGGGGCAAGTCAAGTATGCTCCCAATATCGGGGAAGATACCTGAGGAGCATCCTGACCTGCATCAGCTAAAATGGACCCTTAAGTTCAAGTACCTGGGCATTTGGATAACTCCAAATATGCATACGTTTATTGAGTTAAACGTGGAACCAATTACAACACATATATGGAAAAACTTCCAATTACTGTTACAACATGTATTAATATGTTCAAGACGGCAGTACAGCCGAAATATTTGTATGTCTGGCAGAACTCACCTGTATATATTCCCAAGGCTGTATTCACATCTATAGAAAAAACAATACTGTCCTTTATTTGGAAAGATAAACAAGCCCGGGAGGCCTAGCCCTTCCAAATCTCAGGAACTATTTCATGGCCTCACAATTAGCACATGCACAAGGGTGGGTTAATAATGAATTAGATCAAACAACCCAAGCCCTTCTAAAAGAACAGATGGGTCAGTGTGAATCTCCAGTATATTTTTTGCTATCTGGGTATCCCCTGAGAAGGATTCACCCAATGTTCCGACAACTAGCACTAATCTGGAGACAGGTACATGGAATATGGGTCTGGATGGGAATAGAAACTCAATGCCCCATATGGTTTAATAGGAAATACAGAGAGCTCGAAAAGCGATCTACAGATAATATATGGGGGAAAAAAGTTGCATGGTGAAGATAGGACATCTCTATGATAATGGTCATTTAGTCAATTAAGTAATGAGTTTGATATACCAAATAATCAATTTTTTTAGATATCTTCAGCTGAGACATGCTATACATAAACAATTCGGAGGCTATACTTTGGAGATCTCCATATCCCCTATTAAAAAAATGATATGAAATATGAACAGGAGGGGGCAGGTA
The DNA here is from genome assembly GCF_055691185.1 of Crinia signifera. NCBI lineage: Eukaryota > Metazoa > Chordata > Amphibia > Anura > Myobatrachidae > Crinia > Crinia signifera. Next base: position 374,106,262 of record NC_139217.1, read on the forward strand.
TCAAAATTATATACGAATACCAATACAAACCAACACCCTGAGCTATTAGGTCAATTATCAACGAAAAACTGGAAAAGCATGTTGGGTTCAATAAAACATGCTACATCTTGCATCCGATACCAGCAGATACATTTTTATGTTCTCCATAAGGTATACCGTACCCCGGTGTTACTGCATAAGGCAGGTATAAGGGACAATGCTACATGCCTAAAATGTATGGAGGAAGGAGCAGGGTTCTGGCACTTGACATAGGAATGTCCCCGGGTACAAATATTCATGGTAAATGGGATAGGTGGTGCAATTCTCGTCTATATAAAATAAATGAAGAGGATGAAGATCTGCTGAATGAAGGGCAATAATCCATTCAACACAAGTGTTAGGGAAAGAAAAGGGGGGGGGGGGGTGAAAATAATGCACTAGTTCACAAGAATGATATAAAAGAATGCTACACAAATGATATATATAGAAAATGTGTATAATTTGCGAAATGATGATCTCTTAACACTAAAGATATAATTTAATAGCAGACACAAGTTACTACATGAGAAAATACAAAAAAAAATGTTATTAATAATAATAAATACATTTGAATAAAGCACGACAATAAGAAATGTTGATACTTATGGGGTTACAAATGGATTTAATAGTAAAATGTTGTATGGACTGACGCCCAATAAGACAAATAGAAACATAGAGCAGCGTGGGAATAGTGATAAATAAATGAATGAACCAAGAAGAAAACCAGCATTGGGTACTGTAAAATAATGACCTGTAACTGGTTATTGTTTAAATGTGGGTGAGTTATGTAAATGTACGTAGTGGTTGTTGTATGTCTATGTATTTTATCTTTTTTTTTATATAAACAAAATCAAACAAAGAATATGTAAGTAAAAAAAAATGTTTATACAAACAGAAGTGCTTAAACTCCAACTTCACCAGCTGTTTCAAGCTAACTTTTCCAGGATATTGGATTAGATTAACTCTGACCTAAATTCTTGGTCTGAGCAATTTATCTCTTGAATAGGTAGGGTTAATTTGGTTTTGATGAATGTACAGTACTTACATGGCTTCTTTATCTTTTCCAAACCCTCCAATATTTATCCCATCCAACTGCTTCGATTTCAAACTTCACCTTTCATATGGAGAAACAAACATCCTAGGATCCACCTACAATTATTACAGTGTCCTACTCACAATGGTGGATTGGGTATCCCAAATTTTAAGAGCTATATTATTTTAGCCGCAGAATTATCTTGTTGTGCCCAATGGTGCAACCCTGAAGCACTGAAAGTATTGTCTTATAATAAGGCAGACGAGTTGGGTCTCTCCACAGTTTCCTCTCTTATGGATATTGACATCTAGTTGCTCTAAAACCGTATTCACACCCGATATTTTCTCATTCTTCATCTGTTTGGGACTATGCAAACCAATAATTTGGCCTAGCCTGTAGTTCAACCCCTATTATTCCTCTTTTATATGACCCCCTATTTTTCATCCGGGTATGCAAAAATATCATTCCTCCTGTGGAAAAAAACTGAAATATTCTGCATCTAAAGGATATTGCTGAAGATATGAGTTTCCAATCAAACTCCGGAAGATCATTGCGTACCTAGCAGAAACTCCTATCCATTCCTTCAGATTAGACATTTCCATTCCAAAATAAAAAACCCTTTTGGTCTGGGTTCTCTCCCTTAAAAAAAAACAGAGTTGGGCCATCCAATGCACATTTCAATTCTGGAGGTGTCTAGGCGCATATTAATAAAAGCATGAAGTTTTCCTGTAACAAGGTTTACATTAAGATGCTATGTTTTCCATGCAGGTTACTCTTCATGCATCTCCCTTTGTCTTATTTGCCATATATCTATTTCCTTAGCCCCCCCCCCCCCCCCATTGAACTTTTGCAGTATTGCCTTTCTACTTCCTCACATACCTGCCACATACAGACTTTTATATATGTAAATGTATTTTTCTAAAATCCCATTATGTCTTTTGTTTGCTTTTTTTTGTAGATAAAAGATTTATTTCTGGATAATCTGATTAAGAAGAAACATCTGGAAAAGTTTGTGAAAAGCAATTGTTATAATGTGTTGACATCGCAAGCTATTAATTCCAATCGGGTTAAAGAGCTTGCAAATTACCTGGTAAACAAGAATTGGTAAGTTGCTGAAAATAATGTACATACAATATATACATCTCTGCCTCCCGATCTATTGCTGCCCACCAGGATCAGCAGATCCTCCTGTCTGTGGTCCCGGTGCTTCTCCTGTTCGAATGTCACCTGCAAAATGGCCGCCGCCTTAAAGCAGACCGTTATTTAGGATGCAAGAGGAGGTCGCCGCCTCCCCTGCTTCTGACCCCATTCCTCCCACTGGAATGAACGTCCCAGCGAGTGGGAAACTTACCAAAATTGTTCGCTCCGGGAGCTAATTCGGCCTGCAGCAAACGAGTCTGAATCACTCCCGTTGTGTACAATGTGTTACAGGTAAACGAAGCAGGGCTGAACGAGAATTTTACATTGTATCCAGCCAATCTTGCTAGGCCTGGGACAATGGGAATTTGTCCCAACTATTGCACTGACAGGCCGTTGTACTTGTGTGTACGTGGCCTAGGTCATGTGTAGTTAAAACCTGGTGTCCCTGGTGCAGATTGTGTGGTGTTCTACTGCGTTTGCAGTGCGAATAAGACAAATTTAAATTAAAGATCCCTATGCTACAAAAATTGCCGCAGCTCACGCATGTCTTGTGCTGCATGCAGGGCCGGTGCAAGGCACCGGAGCGCCCCAGGCGAGTCGGGGTGGGGGCGCCCCAGTGCCGGGGGGGGGGGTACCTGTCCTGCGGCGCTGTGTATTTAAATCTGGCGGCGGAGGCAGCGGGGGTCCCTGCAGTCCATTAGAAATCACGAGCGCTATCCGCTGGGCTATGCGGAAGCGCTTCTAGTGTGAAAACTCTGGCAGCACGCTGATTGGCTGAGATCAGCGTGCGCCGTGCTGCCAGAGTTTTCACACTAGAAGCGCTTCCGCATAGCCCGGCGGATAGCGCTCGTGATTTCTAATGGACTGCAGGGACCCCCGCTGCCTCCGCCGCCAGATTTAAATACACAGCGCCGTAGGACAGGTACCCGGGCGGCACAAAATGCCGCCCTCCAGTGGCCGGCGCCCTAGGCAAATGCCTAGATTTGCCTAGTGGTGGCGCCGGCCCTGGCTGCATGGCATATGGAGCTAGTTATATGGGTATGGGTCATAGATCTGACAGTCAGGTCCACAGGCCACATGAAAAGGGAAGACATGCCGTAGGTCATCGGTATCAAAAGGTCGACACATGTAATAGGTTGACATGCGTTTTTCATGGCGTTTTTTGGTGTCTGTCAATGCTAGGCACATTATTATAATCTAACTCTGTCCACCTGGAAGTATGAAAAAGACGACCGCATCCCAGTTATATATAATGACACATATGTAGTTAACTTTTGACATTACCAAGAAAACTAAATATAAAGCAAGTTTCATAGATCTGTTATGACTTTTTGTTATGTCCTTTTTATTGTCTTTATTTATTCCGCTGTACTGCAAAGACTTGCCTGGACTTAACTTTAGTTTTGAAGAGTAGAAAAAAGAATTCAGTCTGTATGGCCAGAAGGCATTGGAAGTTTTTATAAGGCTTTGTTGCAAAAGTAGATATAATAAATGACTATGAAATAAAATTACTATTTACAAATGTATACATTTTTCAAATAAAGTAATATACGCTTGACACCAGCAACCTTCTATAAATAGTGAAAAATGAATGTTTATGCATGTGTTTAGTTTATCCTATTATATACTGTTATCATGAAATCTGGTTGCCATGTTTGTAGTTTGGATGATGCCGCTGAACTTGTAACTGAATATTTGAAGCGTCGGGGCAAACCATTCCCAAGAAACCTGTCTCCTGTGGACATTATGAAGGTCAGTATGGACGGCAAATAAGCAATGTGTTTTTTTGCAATTAATGTGTGTGCATGATCCTTAGCTGTGGTATGTAATTCGTTCTTAAAAAGTCAGATAAAGCAAAAGAAAACGAAAACAATGATGAAAAATTCTATTTGTTTTGTGTGGGGGAAGTGGGGGGGGGGAGGGTTAGACAATTAGAGGTGGGGTACACGGGTTAGCTATTAGAGGGGCAGGTTAGGGAGAATAGGTTCAGAGGGCGCTGAACCAGAAAACTGTTACAAAACACATTTATGTAATATTTAATATAAAAAGCTTTTTTACAGCTCAGAACATTACACTGTGAGCATTAAATATGAATAATCAATCGTCATTAATTGTACATAAAGTAATGAATTGAGATCCTTTAAGATGACTCCGATACAATCAAAGTATTACCTTAACACATTTCGTCAGTATATGATTTCATCAGGGTTGAATGTACAGTGGGTTTGATTGAACACTATAATTAAAAATCATATAATCCGTTATTACGAAAATGATATTCAAGGTTATACTATAACAAAGAACATGTGTAACGGAGGAGATGGCAGACTGATAGATATCAGCGCCCTCTGAACCTATTCCTTTTTCATTTTTAAAACTCAGAATCCTATCTAACAGGGGATTCTGTCAGAGGTGCTGCTTATACTCTCTGCTAGTGCGGGTTGGGATTTTTTCTTGTATGTATATATACAGTTGCAAGAAAAAGTATCTAAACCCTTTGGAATTACCTGGATTTCTGCATAAATTAGACATAAAATGTGTTCTGATCTTCATCGAAGTCACAACAGTAGACAAACACAGTCTTTTTTTTTTTTTTTTTTTATAAACTTTTTATTGAGACATTCCGTGCACATTATAAAACATCTGCAACATATTAGTTGTCACATTCTTGACAGTCAAAAGATAGCAATAAAGAAAAGGTTTCATCAAGCCCCACAACATGAAAAATTTGCCCACTTTTTTATCTCTGTCTACCATAGCCTCCACCCAATCCATCCTGAACAGAAAATGTAGTTTAGATAGGAATAGGGGGAATTGTGGAGGCGTGGGATCAATCCATCCCTGAAGAATAGTCTTCCTACCCGTTGCACTCAAAGCCAAAACACAGTCTTCTTAAACTAATACAACACAGTTATATGTTATATACGTGTAACCCATCACCTAGCAACAAGTATACACAAAAGACAGTTGTTAATCTATTACAGTTAAAAGAAATAGCTGACTACATAGTGCGATTGCAAGCATATATGCTAACTGTTCATCTCTCAAAGGGGCAGATGTATTAACCAGCGTTAAGTGCAAAAATGCACTTAACGCTGGTTAACTGGGGGGGATTACGTCTGTCCTAATGTATTACTAGCGCACCTAACGTGCGCTAGTGACAGCCCATGAGTTACGCTCGGCGGGGCTGTCCCTGCAATCCCCCCCCCAGGGATTAACGGCTGGGGTGATGTATTAACAGCCTTCAAGGCGTTAATTCACCCCGGCCGCTTCGCCAGCTCAGGGCTAGCGTTGTCCTATCCCCCACTATGGGGACAACGCTAGCCCTGCGTCTGGCTTGGGCTGCGCTGGAAATCTCGCGGTTTTAGCGAGATCTCGCGCATGCCCAGTAAGCCGGGCAGGGGGGGCGACGGCGACTGCGCATGTGCGGGGCGGCGAGGGAGCCGATAAGGAGAGCCGTTAACGCTGGGGATAACGGCTCTCCTTATCGGCTTTGGGGGGGGTTAATACATCTGCCTATAACGTTTGCCCGCTTCTCCACGTTATGCTGGAGAAGCGGGACTCGTTATTCTCAAAACGTTATAGGCAGATTAGTACATCTGCCCCATTGTTACGTATAATAACTCAGTAGGGATACCAGAGCCTAAGGCAGCATTACTGAAGATAGGTACTCTAATTATACTGGTATTAATATATAATGAAGTGCCCAGGGAAACTAAATAGGTTGTACTAGACTATGATTATTGATTACATAAACAATAGAGATTGTTTTACATGCTATTATAGGTATGGTGTACAATGCATGGTATATGTTTAAAGATGTGGCACCAACTCTCTGTATTCTAACCTATACGTTACTTAATACAGATCTCATTTGAACCAGGCTTGGGTGCATTAATGGATAGTTTAAAGATGTACTAAATAAATGCTATAACTGGCTACTTGATTGACATGACTAATTCATATATTTATTTCAATAAAGCCCAAGTCTTGCATGTACTATTTCTCCTACTCAATGTCCAGGAAAATGCTATCATATACAACACAATGTTACAGTTGCTTTGTACCAGCTTAAACTATTTATTATTTTTGTCTTTAAAACAGGGCTTTCTAAGCGAACAAACATAAAGATGAAATGACACATGTTGGTAAAGATTGTGTATTTATTAAAGTAGACACAAGAAGTCACTGGCTTGGTCTTCACTTAACCTGAGGTTTCCGTGCTTCAAGGAGCATAGCATATTCAAATGAATCGGCAGTTCTGTTTTGTTGGCAGATTTTTCAGAAAATCAGTGACAGTAAGGTTTCTGTATACATTGTAGCTTCAGTTCGGAATTTGCATCTGATGTAATGAAGTCGGAGTTGGCGGTGCAATCATTTACACGGCAAAATCATTCCTTGTATGATTTTTGATGCTTGCTCCTTTAAAAAAAAAAGTCAGTTCAGCCACATTTTGCATGACCGCCAAACTCGGACTTTATTACATCCCACCCATGGTCTGTCCCTATTTATGTCTTCTTTTTCATTTAAAAAGAAAATGTCCGTGTCAATTAATTTGTATAACTCTTTTACTAATATTGTGCCAATGAAAATAGTATCCTGTATTATTCCATTGTTTAAAATAAAATATATTGAAATGTTATACCAGTCTCTGTTGATTAAATGATGTGTGGCATGACTACAGTTTCCTGGAGGGGAGGTTGCTGCTGGGAGATGTAGTTCTCCATGCTGCAGACATCTGAAACAAACGGGGGAGGTGGGCAGGTAATCGGCACACACAACAATGATCACATACTGTATACACACACAATAGCTGCAGACGGTAAGTAATTAAGCGAACTTTTCACTTGCAGAATTATTCATGGGGCAACTTGGGGTTCTGAAGCAAGTCCCGCAATTTTTTCAACCTATTTTGATATGCTTAACACTGGTGCTTGTTTTTTATTGTGCTTTATTTTTTTGGGAAAACCTGCATGTGCAGTTTACTACCGCTTGAAAAACAGTACTTGAAATATAAATTGCTAAAGGGTTAAGAACACTGTTAAAATAAGTGAGTGTCAGAGAGACTGTAAATGCTAGACTTGATAGGTTAAATAATTTGCACATAGTAAAATTTTTGGAAATAACAACTAATATTGTACACACTGTACTGAGAAGAAAACAGAAGATAAAAACAAATGCCACAAATATCAAGGATTTTATAGTTCTCTGTATCTTCCCACGCTTGTCCTTGCATCTTTTGAGCTGTTTTACAATACATATTGTACAGAGAAATATAATAAATAAGGGAACTATGAGCTGAATAACAAACAAAAACATAATGCCAAAGGGTTTTGTTAGTTATCTCTCCTGTTATTAAATGTGATGTTGATAAAACATAGACATTCAGTAATATGACAATACCCCATAGTGAGAGTGAGATGACCAGACCCCCAGGGATAGTCTTCATCATGTTAATCCTGTGAATGAGGGTGGACAATCATGAAATATCGGGTTACCACCACTATTGTTAAGAAGAAAATCCTTCGGTTCTATTGAGAGAGAACATGAAGAGCAGAATCCTGCAGGGTATGTCACCAAATGTCCACTCTTGACCATGCAGTAAGTATTCCCCTCTGAAAGGGAGACCGGCAATGAGCAGGAAATCTGCAAGCGATACTTGAAGAGAAATAAGGTGCTGGCGTTCCACAAAGGCATGCAGAAACAGAAGACCCAAAGGACTACGCCGTTACCAATGAATCCAAGAACAAATTCAACGAACAGCACTATGCCCAGGACTGGTGGTAATTCAGAATCCTTAAAGATGCACATTGATGACGTGTTCATAGTTTCTAGAAAAGAGGGAGAAATTTGCTGTGAAACTGTGTCCTGGAGACTGATATTCTCCTAAACATATCATATAATTATTATTTTTTGTGCTGTAATCGCCTGATGGTCCAATAGAGAGTAGATATGCTATTGACCACTTAGTACATTTATTACTGATATAATTAACTGTCCTTAAAGGTTAATTTTATTTTATTCCAAGAAATATAGGGCCAGATTATTTATTATATATATATATATATATATATATATATTTATATTATTAAGCTTTACCAAATGATAAAGTGGAGGATGATAACCAGTGACAAAGAACCAGTCAATCAGCTCCTGTCATTTTTTAAACTCTGACTGCTCTAAATTCACAAGACCAATAATACTTATTGATTGTATATGAAGACAGACTTGCATATCAAATATCCTGCCAGTTCTCTCCATGAGTAGCGCCATGGCACTTCCTAGTCTGCTCCTTCGCAAGAACCAAATCAGGAGACAGATCCCAGTTAGAGTTCCACTCCAGCCAATCAGCACTGAGCAGGAGGTGTACAGTATAAAGCCCAGCTCCTGGTAGTGGTCAGTGCTTTGTCAGTGTGTAGAGAGCTCCAGCCTTACTCAGGAGCTTCTTAAAAGACACAGTGCAGTTTCCATCTCCAGCACTACCAGACTTCCTGCTATCCGGATAACCTTCTCTGCTCTTGCCTGTTGGTCGTCCTGAGGAAGGGGGATTGCTCACCGAAACTGTTGACACCCATGACCTGATTTTTTTTGCACCTTTTCTTGTTTTTTTATGATTTAAATACAAATCATTTTGCTTCAAATCCAGAGAGTGCCGCCTCGTGATTCCACTGTTGTGGATCCAAAGCCAGCTTTATACCTTACTCAGGAAGGCACCCCGGTGGTTGGTCTATTTCATCCAGAGTGCCAGACCATTCGACTGCTATATATATATATATTATATATAATATATATACTGTGTGGGGGCGGACCGGCACTCAATCACTTCTAGTACTTTGCTCCAGTGCCTTCCAAAACAATGGATGCAGCGTGGAAAAAATGGCGGCACTTGGAGACTTGCAGTAAAAAAAACAACTCTTATTTATAAGTACATGGTGCAAAACATACCAACGTTTCGGGAAGACCCCGTTATCAAGGTGCAGAAATACAACAAGTGCACAAGTGAAAAGACCCTTACCTTTATGTGGTGAGGGAAGCCTGAGAAGGGAGCCCGTCCCCCCTGACCGTGTCCAGCGTGTGGCAGGAAGTTGCTGGTGCAGCACTTCCTGTCCTCCACCGGAAACGCGCGTCAGGGGTTGTCTAGGGCGTACTACCTGCAGACAAGTGGGTGTGCGATGGGGAGCAACGTCTCCCCATGGTACGCCAATGTCTTCATGCAACAAGAAGAGCAGCTGATGTACTTCTCAAAGCCCCAGTGGTCCAAGTGTATCACAATGTACTGTCGTTACATAGATGACGTCTTCCTGCTGTGGCAGGGCAGGAAGGACGCCTTGGAAGATCTCATTGTGTTCATCAACAACAGGGATTCACCTATAAAGGTTACCACCCAGATAGAGACCAAGTCCATCAACTATCTGGATGTACTTGTGACCAAGGCAACTGGCTCACTGGCTACGTCTGTGTACTATAAGCCCACCAGCAGGAACACACTGCTGAGGGCTTCAAGCCACCACCCAATGGCATTGAAGAAGGGTCTCGCAAAGTCCCAATTAATACGCAGCGCGAGGATCACCAGTGAGCCCGACAAGACAGAGGAAGCCTTGGACTTGGTTGTGCAAAGGTTCATGGCCAGAGGCTACGACAGTAAAACACTGAGACAGCAGAAAGATGAAGTTATGCGAATGCCCAGACAGACACTGCTGGAGAAGCGCGGATGGGCACACAGCAATGTGATACCCTGGACCAACAAATATTCCACTTCCAGCCCGGTACTACCCAGAGCCACTCGGGCCTTGTGGCCAATAGTCAGCACTGACAAAAGCCTCACCTGTTTCAAAAATAGGAGACTGATGACCTGTTTTACACACAATAAAAGCATCCGTGATCTAATTGTTCATACCAACATTACTGGATACAGCAATAACCTGCCACCAGCTGAAGGCACCTTCTTGAGGAAATCACCAGGGTGTTACAAGTGCATCCAATGCACGACCTGTCAATCCATGAGAACGGGCAGCACATTCACCATACCCTCAGCACAGGGCACGTTCAAAATCAACCAGGTGGTAACTTGCACCACTTTGCACGTCGTGTACTTACTAACCTGCCCATGCTCTAAAGCAGTGGTCTCCAACCTTAATTGAGCGAGAGCTACTCGCGACAAAAAAAGACAAAAAAAACCTCCTGGAGAGCTACTAAAATTTGACCAATGCCACACACCGTAATGCCCATTACACACAACATGCCACACACCATAATGCCCAGTACATATCCACATACTGTAGCATGCAAGCTGTATTATTTCCCCCCCCCCCCCCCCCCCAGACTTCCATTATTAATGCTTCCTCCCACAACCTCAGCACCTGCTATGGCAGAAAACGCTCATATTTCTTATCACTGTTACCTCCATCACCCCAATGGTCCAAGCCCCCACCCCTCTTATATTACCCTTCTCACCCACCATGCTCCTGTAACTATCCACCCCATTTGCTCTAGGTACAGTAGTTACCCATTTGACCCCCCAGTGCATGCCAGGCAATAGGGCTGCTCCCAGGAAATGGTAACCACACCACTGTAGTGAGAGTGCTTTGTGTACCAGGGCTGTCTACTTGCTCCTCTCAACATGCATGTGTGGTGGCAGGAGTGGGTGAAAGGTTGCCAGGCAGCTGTGGTGGGCACTGTGTTTATGGCAGCAGGAACTATGTTTCCCAAACAGCACTGTTGTATGTGGGTACAGAGTGTCTGTGAGGTCCAGGCAGCAGCCAGGAATAAGAGGGGGCAGCACAGATGGGGGGATGTTTGTCCTGAAGTGCACTGCAGCCAGAGTTCAGGCACTGCACACTAGTGACCCACGTTGGGTTGCAGGATCCAATATCTGTGCTGTACTTATCCCACTGCTGATCCTAGTAGTGGGCGGACATGCTGCTGCTGTGACAGTGGGCACTGGCAGCCAGAATGTGGCTGAAGCCTGAGGAGTTTTTGCTGATGAGAATGGTTCTGCGGCTGTGACAGGGGACAGCGCAGCCAAGTTCACTGGTGAGTGCGGCGGTGCCTGCCTGCCTAGCCCCGCGTGACTGAGAATGTCCCTGCCCGAACTGCGCTGCCGCTCCCACAACTCACCAATAGGAGCAAGGAGGCTGCAGAAATACTGTGAGACAGGCGGGAGGGCAGGGTGACCGTTTCAGAAGCTGGGACTCAGCAGCAGCCGGCAGGCAGGAAGTCCCTGTGGCATATGTGAAGCGAGTAGCAGGGTCCCTGCGGCGGATGGGAACTAGTAGTTCCCATCCGCCGCAGGGACCCCGCCGCTGATATCACATACACTGCAGGGACCCTATGCGCACCAGTTGCTGATGAGTCCCAGCTTGTGAAATGGTGACCCTGCCCTCCCGCCCGTCTCAAGCTACAGACAAGCGGGAGCAGGTGCCAGACACATGGCCGGCCAGACGGGAGGTGCAGGCGGGCAACAGTGGTCGAGCCACCCGTTTTGCTCAGGCGAGCTACTGGTAGCTCGCGAGCGACGGGTTGGCGACCACTGCTCTAAAGGCTACATGGGTAAGACCATCCGACCCTTCAGGGAACGTGCAGCAATGCACCGCTCAACTATTAAAGCAGCGCTGACCAACAAGGGGAAAGGAAAGATCTCAGAACACCCAGTGGCGAGACATTTCGCCGAAGCTGACCACAAATTGAGCGACCTTCGCCATATTATCATCGAACATGTTCCAGCGCAGCTGAGAGGCAGAGACAGAGATACTAAACTCCTGCAAACCGAAGCCCACTGGATCTTCAAATTGAAGACCACCTGCCCGAACGGATTGAATGAGAGGCTGCCGTGGAACGTATTCTAGCTACGCTGGTCCCCAACTTACATGTATGACATGCTGGACCCCCTCGCAGCTCAGTCCAACCCACCTGTTCCCATGTTGTCACCCTTGTCCCTACCAGATTTCACGAAGAAATGTGAATATTATCCTAACTACCCTGGCTACGTGACACACCGCAGAGGACTTGCTGGACCAACCTACAGCATACCCCCTTCTTACCCAGCCCTGCCCACCCGTTCCCGTGTTGTCACCTTTGTCCTTGACCCGCTCCCCAAGTAGATGGTCTCCGTTACAGTTTCATGTAACTTATACCCATTTATTATTTCTAGCAGCAGCCCGTGCATACATATATTGCTGCGGCACCAGAAATAAGGCACATAGAATATAGGGTTACACATTGTACCCATGTTCCTTTAAGAACCGGGACTGCCCCTCTCCACCATATGCCGGCCACAGCAAACTGATTGCTTCATGATTTGCACCTAGGCTATGCTACTACTAATGTATACTGCATGTGCTAGACCAGTCTTACGCTGCTGTTTATGTTTTAATGTTGTCACCACTAGCACTTACAAATATTCACTTCACCATGTATTACACAGGTTGCCTAGACAACCCCTGACGCGCATTGCCGGTGGAGGACAGGAAGTGCTGCACCAGCAACTTCCTGCCACACGCTGGACACGGTCAGGGGGGACGGGCTCCCTTCTCAGGCTTCCCTCACCACATAAAGGTAAGGGTCTTTTCACTTGTGCACTTGTTGTATTTCTGCACCTTGATAACGGGGTCTTCCCGAAACGTTGGTATATTTTGCACCATGTACTTATAAAGAAGAGTTGTATATATAATATAGTGCTGTGGAGATTCTGCACTCTTCCTTCTAGAGTACAGCTTGCCCCGGGTGCCTTCAGGTAAATACACACACTTCCAAAAAAAGGCTGCGTCACTCCAGGGGACTTTTGAATAGTTTTTTAGTGCAAAACAATATCCATAATGTGCAGGTTACATGCTTAACAGATCACTGTTTCGATGCCTAGTGGCATCTTGGTCACGACCACATGTATCCTCAATGCATACAATAACCATGTTGTATGCATTGAGGATACAATGGATATTGTATTGCGCTAAAAAAAACCTTTTCAAAAGTCCCCTGGAGTGACACAGCCTTTTGTTTGGAAGTATATGTATATATTTCTAGGAATGGAAAGAGGAGCGCTCCAATAGTGCTTATGTCTTTTATTTTAGCAGAATTAAAAACGTATCCGACAGGTGTACATAAGACTGTTATCACGTACCGCAAGTGACGGTTAGGCACAACCGCGGGTGTTAACAGCATAAATCTTGCTACTCTGAGCAGTGTATATACGGTCCGGTGTGCTCTCACCACTCTCTCGTGCACCTTGAAGTTTGACCGACACCAGGCCACGCCCCTGCGCGTTTCGTCACAAAGACTTCGTCAGAGGGCTGGTCCTGGCGTCGGTCAGCTGTCTCTTTGTAGCCTGGCTTCAACCATACGTCACTGATACTGACATAATGATTGCCGCGGCTGAATTCAATTTAAAAATGCACTTTCTTATACTTTGTGCAGACTCTTGATTATTTTTTTAAAAAACACATGAAAAATATCACAACATATATCGGTGACTTCGTGCTATAAAACTAAACCTTAAAATTAAATATACTTTAAAAATGTTCATAAAAATACGTGATCGTAAAAATTATCAAACAAATTTGTAGTGGTAATATCTGCAAGGTAAATACGGTCTCATGGAGGCGGTGATAAGAGGTCAGCGCGGTGCACAAAGAACGAGGTGGCGGCTGTTGTGTGGCCTGCGCAGTGTGACCTCTGACGTCACAGAGCCGCACTGCCTGGGATGGGAGTAGCCGGGCAGCGTCATCAGCTCAGACGCTGCCCGGCATTAGACTGCGCATGTCCAGCCAATCTCCTACTAACTGCCATGTTACAGGCTGTTTTTAAGAAAAAAGTCAGTAAGGAGCTGATTGGCTGGACGTTTATCTCTCTTTATCACCCTTGCTTTTATCTCTTGCTAAGGCTTAATACTGTACATCTGCCCCACTATGCCTTGTTGGAAATACAGACACCTCTAGCTTATACTATCTTAAATATGGCTCGTTCACTCCTATAGCTTATGTAACAGAAGTATGTATTATACTTACTGTATATTGTAAATCAAATGGGTGTGGTATTTTTCTTTGACATTTGTCTACAAACCCAAGACAATTCAATGCGAATCTATATTTCTCAAACTACTAAGAGGCAATTACATGGACAAGTTTTCATTTAAACAGCTGTGCAGTAAAAAAATATCAAACTGCATAGTATTCTTTGCTGAATGCACAGTAACCGTAAAATATCTAAATGCTCTTTTTATGGTATGTGCTCAGTGTGGTAAACATTAGCCTAGAGATATGATATGGAAACTTAGAGGCAGATATGCTCTACTATAAATCATATACAAAAGGGATTTTTATGTCACTATGTAGATGTACTGTAATTACAGTCATGTTTACAGTAGACTAACAGCAGGATAATATTTACATTACAATAGCAATGTCCTGCCATCAACTGAATTATATTTATATTGCTTTCTTTTTTGATTGGATATTGATCGGATTAACACCTCAACGGACTGATTCTCAGGTTGGAGCAGAGACAGATTTAGACCTCATGGGGCTCTAGGCAAGATACTGGTTTGGGGCCCCCCTCCCTCAAACAATCCATAGCACTATATTTTTATTCCTGATTGCTAACCACATTAAAAAAGGGGGTAATACTGAGTAAGTAAAAATCCATGGTTTCCCCCAGCTCACTGAATGGTATTAGTAACCAGTCTAGAACTCTACATAATACAGGTTGAGTATCCCGTATCCAAAATACTCGGGACCAGGAGAATTTTGGATAACGGATTATTCCGTATTTCGGAATATTTTAATATTTCAATTATGTATTTTGAAGTATCTTGCATGTATGCTGTATAAACACATAATATACACACAAATATATTTTATTACCACATAAAATACACACAAATATATTTTATTTGTTCAAAAAACAAGGTTTCAAAACATGAAACAAAATTTGTGTACCATCTCAGATATTGAATTTGAATGCCAAGCAATCATTTTCTTGCACTTATATAGTGCCAGTTACATATCATTCCCTCAGTAGTGCTGTTACAAATATCACCAGTGAGTTTTTAGCAAAAAAATATTATTTTTTTTTTCACTTTCTGGAATGTATGGTTTTCGGAATAATTCGGATAACGGATACTCGGATACGGGATACTCAACCTGTAATAGAATTCAGAGATATTGGTTACATATTTTTGCGCAAATTTATGTGTAAGCCCCAAGCCGTCGTCAAGGCTTCTCTGTATATTGGGGGTCCCTAGCGATTGGAGTGCCGCACCCTGCACCTAGATATAGTGCTAGGGACCCCCAATATACAGAGAAGCCTTGATGACGGCTTGGGGGCTTACACATAAAATTGCTCAAATATATGTAGCCAATATCTCTGAATTCTATTATCATGTAGAGTTCTAGACTGATTATTAATACCATTCAGTGAGCTGGGGGAAACACATAAATTTGCGCAAACCATGGATTTTTACATACTAAACTAATTTAGCACCTGTCACTCTCCATATATCTGTTGTGAGAGGCAGAAAGAGCCTGCATTAGGAGGAGATGCAGGTCCTGATATGCCACATGGAGAATTATAGGGTTACTCCAAGGTAGGTAGCTCTTAGTTTGTATATAATTAAGAAAGGAGCCATTATCACTTGGCTCCTTGCTGTTTAATCGTAGACCCAATTTAGAGTAACAGAGGAGTGGGGTGCGGTGTCCCTGGATTTGTTGGACCTGTTGGCTCTAGTGTGGCACACCTTTTCATTCTATATAACACTTGCACAATTTATTTTTTCTCACTAACACTTTCTTTTAATTTTACATTACATTTCATAATTTTTTTTATTTCTCTAGTATTATTAACACTATATTATTTTCACTGATGTGCTGCTCTGGGCTCTCTAGCCTAGGCTAGTTTTTCAGGGTGCCGCACCCTGCACCTAGATATAGTGCTAGGGACCCCCAATATACAGAGGAGCCTTGACGATAGCTTGGGGCTTACACATATATTTGCTCAGGTATATGTAACCAATATCTCTGAATTCTGTTATCATATAGTGTTCTAGACTGGTTACTAATACCATTCAGTGTGCTGGGGGAAACCATGGATTTTTACTTACCATTACCAAAGTACCTTGGCACGTATAGTGCACTCACAACACTCTACTAATAAGTGCTCAATTGCATGAACATAGACATTACATACAAATCTGAATCAGGCCCCGGGACTTTTAAAGGTAGAGTTGAAACCTGTCACTTTTTTTAAATTATATTTTTATTTGAAATGCATGTAATACAAATAAGGTAAAAATTACATGGCATATATAACAAGCATAGTAGGAGCACAATAGTCATCCATAATACAGAGCGCAAAACACACACATCAGATATTCAAACTTATATCATAAGAGAAATATTGAAATGTTCTAAAAAGGTGGGGCAGCATTTTTTTATATCTCCATGTTATACCAAGAAGTTAAATAAAAAAAAATCCAATAGAATAAACTTTATTGGCCATGTATGCTTGCGCACACTAGGATTTTTTTGTGGATTACAATATGATCTCTATTATGAGCAGGCAGTGTATTTATATAAGGGAGCCAAATATTGACTTTTTTTTTTTAGCCCTGGACACAGCATCTAATGAAAATCAATGGATCAAGTCCATTTGGTATAAATATTGCAGAGTTAATCCACCTGGACAAGACTTTTTTTGGGCCACCGATGCCACTCAAGGTAGTAACAAGCTTGCCTGTGGAAGATCTGCTATTGTAGACTAATAATTCCATAACACCCATGGCAAAAAGATAGTAAAGGGGATATACTGTATAATAGATTTTGTATATAAGATTGTGCCTGTAGCCAAAAGGTGTATTACCGTACAAGACCACAAACAATAAATAATGTCCGCTTCTGGTAGAGAGCATTTAAAACAGTTTGCATTATCTTACACACCAGTGATATAGCGCAGTTTAGGTGTGCAATAACCCTATGCAATATCTTGGATACTGCATTTTTGCTTAGGAACACATTAAGTAGAACACATGAATTAATTATTGTTTTTAAAGGAAGGTCAGGAAACTGATTCTTTCATTTGGCCAGGCCAGTATCAGTCTTGGAATCGTCTATTTTTTCCCTAACACGTTATATAGAAAGTAAGTAGAGAAGGCGGTACTGTCATATCATTGGCTTATCCAAAGGTTGTAGAGTAGAAAGTATTTGATTTATATAACTACAAACTTGGAATGAAGAAAATAGTGGGTACTTATGTATTATCTGGGCTCCCATGTTAAATGCACCCCATTTTTTCATACCCCTACTATCCAACTACGCATGGAGTTGATTTTATATAGTGTGGCGAGCGCAGCGAAACACCGTGCCCGAAGCGTGGCGAGCGCATCGGTCTCATAAGAAAAGCGGCAGCCCAGATATTACATAAGTACCAAATAGTGTAATGTGTAAAGTTGGATAGCGGTCTTTTAGTTGAGACAAATAATGTACCAAAGAGCAGTCTTCATCTATTAATTGGTGAATTAAACGAAGACCATGGAGATGCCAAAATCTAAAAATTGTTGCCGAGTCACCATGTTGAAAGTCACAATTAGTAACGGTAAAAATATTGTGCACGTGGCAGGGAGACCGTCTTTTACGCAAGGTTTGCCAAGCTAATCGTGAAGAAAAGAAAAGAAGCAAAAGTTGATATATTAGGGCAGTATGGATGGTGTAATGTTAGCATTACTGCCTTACAGCACTGAGGCCATGGGTTTAATTCCCACCATGGCTCTAACTGTGCGGAGTTTGTATATTCTCCCCGTACTTGCATGGGTTTCCTACAGGTACAGTGGCGTAACAATAGGCCTGCAGACCCCGGGGGGGGGGGTGCTGTATAAGTGCAGGCGCCGGGGGTCTGCGGGACCCGCAGATTTACCTGTCTGCGCAGCGTTCCTGGCTCCCCTCCTGCCCTGGCTTCTGCAGTGCTGAAATGAAAATGGACCATCATAAAATGTCCGCCCCCATACAGCAGACAGTTCTCTAAATATTGGGGCGGACATTTTGTGATGGTCCATTTTCATACCAGCAGAAACCAGGGCAGGAGGGGAGCCGGGAACGCAGACAAAATCTGCGGGTCCCGGCCACAGAGTAGTGGTGGGGTTTGTTATATTTACTGGGGGGAGGGTGCTGCTGAAATTCGGCGGGGGGACGCCCGGGGGGTGGTACCTGTATTATAAAACTGGCGGCGGCAGCGTCCCTGCAGTGCGGGAGCGGGCAGGGGTGTCTGTGCCGCGGGGGTACCTGCGGCTCTGTCACTGTGTATAAAGCTGCTGGCGGCAGGGTCCCTGCAGTGAATAGAGAATAACTAGCGCTATGTGGCGGCGTGAGAAGCTATTCTGATTTTGAAAACACTTGCCGCACGCTGATTGGCTGAATCTCAGCCAATCAGCGTGCGGCAAGTGTTTTCAAACCCAGAAGCGCTTCCCGCGCCAACGCATAGCGCTAGTTATTCTCTATTCACTGCAGGGCCGTCGCCGCCAGCAGCTTTATACACAGTGACAGCGCCGCAGGTACCCCCGCGGCACGGATACCCCTGCCCGCAAATTTTCTCGACCTAGAGGAGACTCCCACTAACCTGAAGAGTTTCATCCTGGAGGGCATAGCCCTAATACTGATGAACAACTATTTCTGGTATGAGGGTTCATACTACTTACAACTGACTGGCACGGCCATGGGCACCAGGCTGGCACCACGCTACGCCAATCTTTTCATGGCGTGGTGGGAGGCCACTTCAGTTTGGAGTGGCCACCCGTATGGTGCCAGCCTAGTGTCATGGTCTAGATATATAGATGACGTTCTGTTCATCTGGAGGGGTGAGAAGACATCGATGGACCTTTTTTGTGAACATCTGAACGAAAACTCCCTCTCTATCAAATTAACGTTTGATAGTAGCCAACAGGAGGTACACTTCTTAGACCTCAGTATATATGTGGAGGAAAGTACTGTAAAAACAAGGGGGTATACAAAAAGTACCGATTGTAACTCCTATATCCCATTCGATAGTAACCACCATACTAACTGGAAACAGGGGGTCCCGAAGAGCCAATTCTTCCGGATTTGCAGGAATTGTACCGATAAGGAAGTATATAAAGAACAAACGAATACTATGAAGGAGCAGTTCATATCGAAAGGGTACGACCCTATATTGGTGGAGAAGGCTCTAGAAGAAGGGGAGCACTTGGATCGAACGGAGGTCATCAAAAAGACCAGACCAAAGAAAAAAGAGGGATATAGAGGGGTCCCCTTCATAACCAAGTACAACTCCCAACATAAACAAATTGAGAGTATTTTTAAAAAACATTGGAGAATCCTCGGGAGTGATCCACTCCTGAAAAAACATATAGGCCCTACCCCTAAGTTCATTTATAAGAAAGCAGACAACATAAAAAATATGGTAGTAAGGAGTGCTATCAATACGCCTAAGATTGGGAACCACATAAAAACTAAAGGATTCCATAGGTGCGGTAATTGTAGTGTCTGT
This sequence comes from Crinia signifera, assembly GCF_055691185.1. Lineage (NCBI taxonomy): Eukaryota > Metazoa > Chordata > Amphibia > Anura > Myobatrachidae > Crinia > Crinia signifera. The sequence continues at coordinate 374,125,955 of NC_139217.1, forward strand.
AGAATCTGCAAATCCAAAGATACGAAATTAACCACGTATAAGTCTAATCAGACAGGCAAGACGTTTGAAGTAAGGGATTTCATCACATGTGACACGAAATTTTGTGTATATTTGCTGACCTGCTCTTGTGATAAACAATATTTGGGAGAGACCACCCGAGCCCTTAAAATTCGCTTAGCAGAGCACGTCAGAAATATTAGAAAGGGAGTAGAGACCCATAATGTGTCCCTTCATTTTAAAAATGTACACGGAAGTGATCCTAGCCACATGATTTCTTTTTGTGGAATTAGGGTTTTGCAAGCAAATTGGAGGAAAAATGATAGAGAGCTTAGACTATCACAGACAGAAATTAAGCTTATTTATGAGCTAAAATCTCTCAGACTCCTGTTATTATTGAAAATGACCACTAGATGTCACTGTCTGCCTAGTATTCCTTATGTATTTACATAATTTTAGTGATGAAACAAATTTCTAATTTTTTCCTTTTTCTGTTTATGTCTGTATGTCCACATGGATCAAACTATGGGACAATCCTGCTAAAATACAATACGCTGGAGGATATCCCCCATGAGGGTACATTTGTGTGCATGAGATCAATCGTGCGGTCCAAATCCACACACTACGTGCGGCTCAAAGTCCGGAAATGCGTCATACCGGAAGTGATGTCGGTACGTTTGGAACGCAAGTTGCGTTCCATGTGATCAGAAGCCGGACCCGGAAGTGATGTAAAAACCTGCCGGACACGGCGTCCAACAGCCTGCAATAGTAATACACGCAATGGATTATCCAGCAGCTATGTTTGAGGCTTTTGTACAGGTTATAATTTTTCTATATGTGATTGATTAAGTGTATGTATATGTTTTTAGGTATTGTGCTTATGTTAAAAACGTAACGCTGTGATAATTATGGTTTTATATTGAATGACTTTTTATTATTGAATCCATGTTTTAGTAAAGACCGGGACTGGTTAGGTATAAATACCTCACCAGGTACACTCTGTTTTTACACTCTTCACCCTGAGGAAGAACTGTATTAGTTCGAAACGCGTTGTTGTTTTAAGGATTATTTTAATTCTGGACTGACCCCCCTATCCACTGGTGTGCTGTCATCTACACTACCTGGACTTTATCTCTTCCATTCCGGGTGGAAGAGGAACATTCTTGTGCAGTGGGAGGGTGAACGTCCTGTTTTTAAGGAATAAAATCGATATTTTGGATGATCCACATTGTCCTGTCGCTTTGGATGTGAAAATAAAAGATACCTTTGGATGAAAATAGGGCACTGCCCTCTGGTGAGTCCTCATTTTTTTTATATGATAAACAACCTATAAAGAAATCGTTATGGGAACATCTCCTAGCTAGACTAGGTGAGTTACTCTGAGTTTTGGAAGAAGTTGAGATCTAGTTCATGGACCTTCACTAATCAGAAATTTTGTTATTGTTCTATTTTTTTCTTTCCCACACCATTGGAGACTTGCTTCTCTCTATCCATATTTGCTTAGGGAATCAAGAAACATTTCCGGAGGTAGCGCTGTGGAGATCCACATCTTGTTGTCCGATGGTGCCAGCCCTGCCTAGGCCATAAAAGCAAGTTATGCAGTATAAGAAAAATATTTCCAGCCTATTCCATTCAGTGAGTAATGGGGCCAGAAAAAGGACCTACTGCAGGGTGCTATGTCAATAATAACACGGTATATACATGCCAGAACAAAACATTGGACAAACCATATATATATATATATATAATCTCTAGTGGGAGCAGCACTACCGGCAATAATGGTGAAACTTCGAGGGTGCCATCCAGGGATCCCAATACAACAGGATCGCAGCATACAACTTGGTGTAGAGGCACTCCAAATAAACAACACACCACACAGCGTGGACGGTAACGTTTCGAGGTTTATTACCTCTTCATCAGTCTGATGAAGAGGTAATAAACCTCGAAACGTTACCGTCCACGCTGTGTGGTGTGTTGTTTATTTGGAGTGCCTCTACACCAAGTTGTATATATATATATATATATATATATATATATATATACCAAGCAAGAATCCTCCAGGGATTAAGCACGTCACTGCAGCAGGTTCTGATGAAGAACTTCAAGTTTATTAGCCTCGACGGGCCGTTTCGGGGCACAACCCCTTTGTCAAGAGACTTTCAAACAAGAGACATATATATAAGACATATATATATATATATATATATATATATATATATATATATTTTACAAACACAATAGTGCAATCTCTGGGATTGCCAATAAAACATTAATAAATATAAACTTAGAGAAAATGGGAATGGGAAGATAGGGCAAATATCAGGGCAGGTGAGGATTGGAAAATAATACCTAAGGAGGCCAGATAGTGTCCCAGAGCACAATATTGGAAAAAGAAAACCAAAGTCATGTGCGCAAAACAGAAATATTGGGGAAATAAAGTAAATATTACAATGAAAATTAAATATAACTTGAGTGACCAAGTATCTAAATTGTCACTATACCACAGTAAGTCGTACCAGAAATAGAGACGTCTATAGTGCAATAATAAAATATGAGAAATAATAAAGCCAGAAAAGCAACTTACATAACTAGAATGTAAACATATCAGGAGGTATTTATGTATGTGAAACATACGTGAATTAGTCCACATCAGGCACATGTCATGAAGCAGAGGAGAATCTACAACATTCGTTGCCGTTTGTAAAGTATCAAAAAAGGAAGGCTTCCATCCATGAAGCACACATAGTTTAGCAGGGTAGAGTAATGCAAAGCGAATACCCATGTCAAAAAGTGTTTTACATACAGTATGGGGGCAAATTCCCTTCTCTTTATTGCCGCCATGTACAACAAGTTTTGGAACAAACGTAGTCTATTTCCTTGATAGTTGAGGTCAGAATGTTTCCTTTAAGCTTCTAAGAGAAGGACTTTGTCAGCTTAGTTCAAAATCCAGCAAACAGGAGGAGGAGTTTGCAGGCGCACACTAAATATAACTGATAGACCTTTTAATATCATTGCTATATTGCATTTCTGAGGTTCTTAGCATAATGATGGCCATTAGTATGGGCTTGTCCACCGCGTCCAGGTTACCTCAATAAGACAAGTCCCTAACACTACTCTGAGACCGGTCCAGGGCACGGGACCCCCCAGGCCAGCCCAGCAGAAACACCCCATGGCATCACATTAGTGTGAAATTAAAGTGATCGTAAAAGGGATAGGGGAAATTATATGTGATAAGACTTACCCAAAGAAAGAGGTAAAAATAAATGTAAAGGGTGCTACATATATACTAAACAAACTAAAGGGGTGATGGAAAGTGTACGATATGATGCCATGGAGCAGCCCAAAGAGCCCTGTGCCCCCAATGCAGTCACACAGACGAACACTCACCATATATGTATAGTAGAACTTACCCTCATAGTGCCAAGCTCAGTGTGCAGTCTTGAGTGTAGGACTCCAAGCTAATTTAAAAACAATCTGGGTGGGGTGCTAGTTAAGGAGGAAGGCGTCTCTAATTCCTTCCAGTGTGTATAAATACACAAAATATAGTACATAGGAGGAGGGGCCCTAAACTGCACACCCTGGACATATGAGGTGCTACCTGCTGAGACCTGTAGTGCAGCAAGCAGGAGGAGGAGTTTGCAGGTGCACGCTAAATATAAATGCTAGACCTTTTAATATCATGCTATATTGCATTTCTGAGGTTATTAGCATAATGATGGCCATTATTATGGGCTTGTCCACCGCGTCCAGGTTACCTCAATAGGACAAGTCCCTAACACTACTCTGAGACAGGTCCAGGGCACAGGACCCCCCAGGCCAGCCCAGCAGAACCACCCCATGGCATCACATTGGTGTGAAATTAAAGTGATAGTAAAGGGATAAGGGAAATTATATGTGATAATACTTTCATAAGTAAGAGGTAATAAATGTGAAGGGTGATACATATATACTAAACAAACTAAAGGGGTGATGGAAAGTGTACGATATGATGCCATGGAGCAGCCCAGCAACCGCAGCCCAAAGAGCCCCCCGCCTCAAACACAGTCCTACAGACTATACACTCAGCATATATGTATAGTAGGACTAAAGCTGGCCATACATCAGAAAGATCAATCTTAAGATCGATTGCGCTCATGATTGTGTACAATTTCCCTTGAAATCCCCGGCAGTCCTTGGTGGTTTTTGGACACACAATCCATCATACAATCAGTCATACAATCCATCTGCTGCATGATTGTGTACACAAGATGTGCACACAATCTGCATACAATCCATCATACAATCAGTCATACAATCCATCTTATGATTGATTGTATGATTGTGTACACAAGATGTGCACACAATCTGCATACAATCCATCTTACAATCAATTGAGATTGTATGATTGGGTACAATATCTTTCTGATGTATGGCCACCTTTACCCTCAAAGTGCCAAGCTGAGTATGCAGTCTTGAATGTAGGACTCCAAGCTAATTAAAAACAATCTGGAACAGGTGAGAGGGATGCTAGTTAAGGAGGAAGGCATCTCTAATTCCTATAGATCAATTAAGTGATAGCTCCTTCAATAGAGTTTCTGTATGTGGTACTTACATTGCAATTGCACAATTCAAATACAAACTGCTGGGTCACCGTATCACACCTTTGCATTCTGGTGGAATTAATGCAATAAGATTACAGTATATATCCTTATGTATCAATGCCTATATACCTATAGATTGTAAGCTTGAGAGCAGGGCCCTCCTACCTTTTGACTGTCTGTAAATACCCTGTTTGTTGTATCACTGTCTCCTTTGTAAAGCGCAACGGAATCTGCTGCGCTATATGATAAACTGTTAATAAATAAATATACTTCTTTGAATTAAGGAAAATTGCATAAAACCTGTTTAATAGATTAGAGAATTTCCCTACATAACGGATTATCTTATTTATTTAATTATCTACTGACTTATTATTGTTATTATTATTGTTAATAATCTGAAATAAAAGATTGTTAAATTATTGTTATGCACAGCGAATTTTGTAAATATACAAAAGAACACAAAATTGATTTATAACCGCTTCCCGCTCTAATACAGTAAATCTAATTGCTGTGTCACCAAAGAGATAGCACTCCAAACATCATTTATGAAAACAAGAAAACCTTCTTAGTTGTACTGTTAGTTAAATGTATTAAACCAACGAAGTGGTAAATTACCTGCCCTGTAATAACACGAAGAGTGACAAACATCCATTTAAAACAGAAAAAAATAAGCATTCTATGCTGGTGATGATAGCAGCAATAATTAAGATAAAGTGCAAAACCGTGCTTGAAGTAGTTCCGTATGCTTAATTAACCTAATGTTAATGTAAACATGGGACATAAATTGTAATCTGTTCTGACTGAAGTTGGGGACTGTGGACTGGTGCTTTATTTCAAGCTTATATGTATTAAATAAAGTTTAATTGTGTAAGAGGGAATATTGAAAGTGAAGTGGTGGAGATGTCACATTTACAGTTATGTTCTCTGACTAGTGGAGGCAAAAGAGATCCTTCTTATGCATTTAAGAGGATAACCACTGCAAGCCACCAGCACCGCAGTCCTTATAGAGATTGCAATGTGTCCATATGCATTAAGCACAGAAAATGTAAACTTTCCGGAATTGTCCCCAATATCATGTATACAGATATATATGTATGCACATATTCATTATCATTTATATATATTAGTCCCCCGTTGCCGCAGCACCTCTGCTCAATGGGCATTTTGAGTGTATCCAGGAAAATAGCCACTGTGTCATTTCCCTGGGTATCTGAGCATGCCAAATATAAACCCCCCCCACATGCTCAGACTTTTGTACTGCCAGCTACAAATGAGGGGGCCTAAATGGCTGACATTGTAAACCGGCCTCCTATGTTAATACGGCCCTGCATGTATAGATTGCATTGTCTATAGAAACCTATGGGATTCTTGCCACATACAGTAGTTCCCAATCGGTTTGCACTTGTGCAGGATGACAGCTTTACATGTGCAGGACTCCGCACACTGCAAAGAACATCTGTTATAGGAAAGAATTGTACTTAAATATTCATGCACCCAATGCTAGTAAACAACGCTATACTTGTGTGCACATGGCCTGGGGTGATCCAGGCTTTGTGGGGACACCCTTTTAAAAATAATGTCATATTAAATTATTTTAGTTACAATGAACTTCAAAGGCAACTGCTGCATGAATGATGTACTGGTGCAGTACGGATAGTGTAAAAGCATTACTGCCTCACCGCACTGAAGTCATGGGTTTGATTCCCACCATGGCCCTAACTGTGCGGAGTTTGTATATTCTCCCCGTACTTGCATTTACTCTGGGTACCAGTGGCGTAAGTTCAGATGGAAGCGCCCGGAGGCAGTATAGATAGTGGTGCCCCCCCCCCCACTGGTATTTGTAGCTACCATTCATTTTTTTATGTACTGTGTATATATATATATATATATATATATATATATAACAATACAGCCAGTCTTACGTTTACTGACTGGCTGTGGGTTACATAGAGCAGGAGCACTCACTCACCCTGATGCAGAGATAGTGTAGACAGCAATTATAATTGAACCTGCGGCACCCTGATTGACTACCCGGAGGAGGAAGGACGTGGATCCCTGTGTGTGTGCACAGAGCAAACTCAGCACTGCCGCTGCATGCCGTCGCTGAGTTTGCTCTGTGCACACAGGGATCCACGTCCTTCCTCCTCCGGGCAGCCAATCAGGGTGCCGCATGCTGCAGGATTAATTATCATTGGACAGCTGAGCCATCGCTCAGCTGTCCACACTAGCTCTGCAGCAGCGGCACCACCATCTGACGGGATGCCGAGTGAGTGCAGTGTGGGGAGAGCATTGGGGCCACAGTGACAGGAGACATGTACAGAGCAGGGGGTTCTCCTGTCACTCGCCCCCCTGATGGCTAACGCCCGGCGGCAAAAGTCTCCATTGCCTCCGGGAGTTACGCCACTGCTGGGTACTCTGGTTTCCTCCCACAATCCAAAAATATACTGGTAGGTTAACTGGCTCCCAACAAATTAACCCTAGAATGTCTGTGTGTGCGTGGATGTATGCAATATATAAGAAACTGTTAATAAATAATAAATCAATGTAAAATATTAAACAATCTAGCTTTGAAAATGTAGTGTCTAACTATATATGTCTCTAGGAATAAAGAGTTGCCGTTAAATTACTACACTAAAATATGGTTTAAATATTACTTTCATTATTGAATACAGACTAGAAATACAAAAAGCAATTATACCAAAAGAAATGGTCAATAAAACATGGTGTACATAAAAAGACTAGGAATAAAATCCTTCAGCCCACATTTCTTTGAAAACAAATACATATGGTCAATAAAACTCCTACCTCATAAAGTTTTGTAGAAGTCAATTGAACACCTTATCGTGCAAAATACAAACAAAAGAAAACAATAAATGAAGCTAAAGGACAGTAAATAACAGGGGGGGGGGGGTAGCGGGGGAAGCTAGGTATGATAAAGGCACATGGATGAATGGTGTCATTGTACTGGAGGCCTCTCTTAATGTTGACTCGTCTTTATGGGGTACTCAGCTGTCCTGCTTTTAATCTAATGGTTTGACCTGCTTCAGGCCAGTAAGACAGGGGAAGTCCTTATGGGGGTGGAAAGAGACCTCAAACCAGGTCACCTACTCAAAAGCCAATTGGGTTGGCAGCCAATCAGGAGCAGCTGTGGCGACATTTCATTCACCCATAGCAATGAGTATTGAATTCCCCCTTGGCAATGAGCATTTGACTACTCTGTGGCAAGGAGCATGTAATCCCCCTTGTCAGTGAGCATGAAACCCTCTTGGCAACTAGCACAAAACCTCCTTGGCATTGAGTATGAAGCCCCTGGCATTGAGCAAGAAACCATTAGCAATGAGCACGTAGGTAAGCAGCACTTGTGTGGCATAAAATGTAATGGGAATCACGGTGTTGACACAATGGACCTTATTCTGATCCGTTCGGTCCTCCATGCATGTTTCTGCACATGTGCAGACGCAGCGGTGAAGGGCGGAGGGAGGGGCACGCCAGGCAGCTCCATCAGCATATGGGAATGCCCAGCATTTCATGGGAGTTCCCATGAGAATGCTGGGTGTTCTCAGGCTGATGAGACCTTATCACCTTATCACGGTGTTGACACAATGTGAAGGGTGGCGGGAGGGGCCCCGTGACGGACATGCAGGGGGCGGGCAGCTGATATCACCGGATGTCAGCTGCCCGCCCTGTCCTCACATTTAGAGTCACTATATAGGTGTCTCTAAACTGCGACCTCTGGAGAAATCATTCGATGGTCAGTGACCATTGAATGATTTCTCCTTGCCTGCGAATGGATGATTATATAAATCATTCATTCGCAGCCGAGCGAGGGGGAGGCGGCCAGCACTGCTGGCAGCTGGCGGCGTCTGATGGACTCGCAAGGCTTGCGAGTCCGTCATGGTTGCTCCAGTTTGGGGAATCCCCAGACCGCCAGACTCTCTGGGAGGGATACTTTAGCGACAATATGGGCACAGCCTCTACCCCAGTGGTTTGGGATGTATGTAAGGCGTACCTGAGTGGCACTCTCATATCTAAAATTGCTTCCCTTAAACGGGCACATAGAGCTAGGGGTGTGGAGCTGGAGGGCGAGTGTCGGCGTCTGGAGATTACACATCTGGGGGATGGTTTGGAGGGATCTAGAATGCGGTGGGAGCAAGCTCAGACCGCTTGGGTTTCCCATTTAGAGGAGCGTAATGCTTGCAGTCTCCTATTTAAATCTCACCGCCTATACATGAATGCAGGCAGTCTCCTGGCCCATCTGGTGCACTCAGACCGCCCAACCAATTCCATTGCCCAGATTTATGGTTCTGACTGGGTGCTGAGGACATCTACTGGGGAAATAGCTGACTTGTTTTTTAATTTTTACCAAGATTTGTATCGGTTAAGGCTGAGCTGCTCACAGGGAGACCTTTCCAGTTACCTAGACCGCATTAACTTACCTACATTGTCCGAAAAGGCTAAAACCTCTCTTGAGGCCCCTTTCATGGTTGTTGAGATTGAGACAGCGATCCGGTCCTTTCCTGGGGGGGAAGGCCCCGGGAGTAGAAGGCATCCCGGTGGAGCTATACAGGTCCCACATGGACATGTTTGCTCCAATGCTATTGAGTTTATTTAATGGCCTCTTTGATCTCAATGTCATGCCGGACTCTGTCAGAAGCCACTATAGTGGTCATACCCAAGCCTGGCAAGAACCCTGACTACCCTGACTCGTACAGACCTATTTCCCTAATTACTACTGATGCTAAGATCCTGGCAAAAATCCTGGCTATTCGGCTTAATAATGTGATATAATCCATCATTCACCCGGACCAAACTGGTTTTATTCTAGGAAAGACAGGGGGTGGACCCGCGACAGCTGAGATTTAGATGTAAATTAGACGGTTAAATATTCTTTAACCAACGTAAAAACTACTCCTAGCCGATGCTCGTAGTTGTGGTGTTGGTGGTGCGCCCAGCGTTCAGTAACTAAACTGAAAGTGGGATTTTCTTGTGTTTGCAGAGATGCAAACAAAAGACAGTAAACGCTTTGTGAGCGCACTCTTTTCTTAAACAAAAATGATTGTTTAAGAAAAGAGTGCGCCCACAAAGCGTTTACTGTCTTTTGTTTGCATCTCTGCAAACACAAGAAAATCCCACTTTCAAACTGGTTTTATGCCAGGTATGTCTACCAGTACGAATTTAAGCCGGCTGTTTACACATATCCAGGCTACACATGTAGACGAGACGTGCTCTGCCATCGTCTCGTTCGACGCCAATAAGGCCTTCGATTCTGTTGAATGGCCTTATCTGTGGCAGGTAATGGGATGCATGGGATTTGGTCCGCTATTCCTAAAATGGGTGCAATTATTGTACCTTCATCTGATGGCCAGGATTTCTGTTAATAGTCATGTCTCACTTCCTTTTGCTCTGGGAAGAGGTACTAGACTGGGGTGTCCACTCTCCCCTGGTCTCTTTGCTATAGCCATCGAGCCGCTTGCGTGTATTCTTAGGGATCACCATGACATAGTTGGACTACAGCTGGGACAGAGGACCGATACTGTGGCATTATATGCTGACGACTTATTACTTTTTAAAAAGACTATAAGTTATCCATGCCAATTGCCCTACAGGTGATGGAGGAGTTTGGTAGATTCTCTGGTCTCACCGTGAATTGGTCCAAATCCTCTATTATGCCCTTGCGTGGTCCCCCACCTCCTGTTGCCGATGCCCCTCTCCCGCTTAGCTGGGTTTCTCAATTTAAATATTTGGGGATTATAATCACTAACGATAGTCGGGATTTTATCCCCCAGAACTTCCACTTTTATCCCTTATCAAAGACAAATCGTTAGTATGGACTAAATTGCCCTTAAATGTTATTGGCAGGGTCAATTTAATTAAAATGATCCTACAGCCCAAGGTGCTATATGTTCTACACCAGTCCCCAGTGTACGTGCCAGCCTCCTTCTTTAGACATCTGAATAGTTTATTATCCTCCTTGATATGGGCAAACAAGTGCCCTAGGATCAGTATCAGTACCCTCAATAGACCAAGGACCGATGGGGGTCTAGCCCTACCGCAGTTCAGGTGGTACTATAATGCTAGTCAATTCTCACATCTCCGACTCTGGTTGCAGGCTACTGACCAGATATCGCTTCCAGTCGCGTTCTTACACCAGGTATGCCCCACAATCGCACCTTCACAGCTACTGCTGGGCAGCAAGATGCCCAGAGGTGCCCCCCCCCCCCCCCCCCCCCCCCCACCCATTGGTCGTTCAGGCTATTAAGATCTGGCAGGAGGCTCAATCCTTGATGGGATACACGGCCATCGACCCTGAGGCTCCCCTCTGGCATTCTATCAGACTATCCGAGCTTACCTGTTTATTGGGCAGGCAGCTCTGGTCGTCCCAGGGAGTGGTGACGATTGGACAGCTATACGAGGCAAATGTTTTAAAATCATTCCAACAGCTGAAGGAGGAGTATGGGCTATCTCAGTTATATTTTTTCAGGTATTTACAGTTGCGACATGCTCTCAATACTCAGTTTAACAGCAGCCACCCTGTTTTGTTGTCCTCTCCAGCAAAAATATTTCTAACTAATCTGGGACAAATTAAAACCATTTCTCTAGCCTACTCATTTCTGCTATCTTTTGTGCACAAGGATTCGTTATCCACCCTAAAAACCCGGTGGGGGGCTGATGTGGGTGGTTTTGAGGAGGAGGAGTGGGAGGAGGCTCTGGTGCTTACACGGCATGCCACAGTCTCTGCGAGATTCCAACAAATCCAGCTATTCATTTTACATAGAACATACCTGACCCCGTGTAGACTAGTTAAATTTGGGGGTCGAGCCTCACCTGACTGCCCAAAGTGTCATCTCCCACTGTGGACTTTCTGGCACCTCCTCTGGGATTGCCCCCTGGTAAGCTCCTTCTGGGTCACAGTTAAATCAATGATAGTGTCCACTGGGATCCCCGAGCAGGCTCTGATGCCCAAGATGTGTGTATTGGGAAGCAGGGAAAACACCCCACTAAATAATTTGGAAGGCCAATTTGTAATCAACCTATGCTCCCTAGCCAAAGTCATCAAAGCTAGGTCCTGGATGGCTAGTTCAGGGCCCTCACTGTTGGAGTGCAGGGCTCTGGTAAACACTGTTGTGCAACACGAAAAATATGTCACGTGGCACCTTGCCTAAATTTTAAAAGATATGGAATCGGTGGCTGGAGTCTCCGCATTCCTCACATCCTTAATCCCTGGTAATTGGGTGTTGAAACCAGTGTGGGTACAAACAGCCGTACTGTACTGTTCAGCAATAGCTACTTTATATTATGAAGATGCAACTTATATTGCCCCCTGTTGGATGAAGCCTTGCCTTACACGCTCGCTGCATGATAATTGCTTTCTTTCTTCTACTTTTCTCTACTGTTACACTTAATCAATTAAACCAATAATTGACAGTATAATTATGAAGTTTGAACAGAACAGAGACATTATATACTTTTTATTAAAGACTCTTTATTATATATCAATATGTAATACAAAAGCATTAAATGATATCATGATGTACAATCCATATCTGTGAATATTGATAATGCTCTGATATTTGTTTGCCTATACAATTTGAAGAACTCTGTTCTGTACTTTTATTCTGTTCAATAAAAATACTTTATAAAAAAAAAAAAAAAGGAAATTGGAGAAATAATCCTGGATCCGCATCTATATTCTTCCCAGTCCCGACTAGAGAAGTACAGCAAGTGATATGGGGGGGTCCTGAGCACACAGTCGTGTTTCATACCACAAGGTGTTCTTGAAACACTTCCATATTTGTTCCTTCATAGAGTCTGACAGAGTCTCTATTTAGCTTTCCCACGTTTCAAAGAATTTCTCTGTAAATTTTTATTTTTGTAATGAAGCCTCAAGCCAATCCATTCTAAAAATATGGGACAATTTATCCAAAAACATTGAAAATGGGGGGGCTGTGGGTTGTATCCATAATTGGAGGGTGTATTTTTTTTTTGCAGCCGCGGATACTATTATTAGCAATTTTTTGACTCCCAATGATATTCGAGTGCGGTCCGGTGTTATACCGAATATTGCCCATTTGGGTGTCAGGGGTAGGCAATTTACTAGATGTTGAGTGACGAATCTCCAAACCTGGATCCAAAACCTCCTTATTATTGGGCAGTCCCATAAACAGTGGAATATTTCCGCCCTTTGGGAGCCACATCTAGGACAGGCATGACTTTCTAGCATTCCCATAAGATATCTACGGTGTGGTGATAAATATGTTTTATGAAGTACATTTAAGAATGACTCTGTATAGGACGTTGCTGAGACTAGCTTAACCTACATATCAAATATTCTCAATATTTTTTTAAGCGTAAGGGATGGGAATTGGCTTTTACATTGTGCTAATCCTGTTTGCTGGGTCTCGTAATTAATGGGGACATGAAGGAATAGGTAATGCACAGAAATTGCCTTGAAGGTGGAGTTTGGTGTCGCCAATAAAGTATCCAGTGGGTTATTATAATCTTTCAGAGAAAGTGTCTTGGAAAGGCTAGCTACATAGTGTTGGGCTTGTAGGTACGCCATGGGGAAGGGTTCTAGCATTGGGAATTTCTCCACAACCTGTGCAAACTTTAATGGTTTTCTAGTCTCACAATCCATTAGCTACCTAGCAGTTTTTAGGCCCTGTCTATCCCATAAGGAGAAGGGGTAACAAGCCCATTTTGAAAGTAAGGGTTACATACAAAGGGGAGGAATAATGATGCATGTGAGTTTGTGTGTTTGTGGCGTAGTATGTGCCACACTTTTCGGGTGGACATTAAGAGTGGGTTTTCTCTAAGTGTTACAGGAATTTCTTCATCAAGCAGATGTAGAAAATAGATTATATTGGTACCAGTCAAGAAAGCACCTTCTATAGCAGTATTAGAGTAGATACTTTCTCCGTGTGTCCAATCGCGGAGGTAACGTAGGTGAGAAGCATAAAATTTATTGTAAAAGATACCGTTCTAGCGGATATAGGCAGCCTAGTGAGCAGGTTTGAATTAATGAAATAAATGTTTCCTTTGTATTTTAATTGGTAACATGGTAAATGACAATGTAGAGGGGGGATGCTACCGGGGGATCGAGGAGGTGCTGGGGACACTGCCGGGGGATCGTGAGGGGGTGTGTGTGGCTGGTGATGTTGGCAGGGGATTGAGGGCTGATCAGTGGGAGGGGGTGTGGGTGGTGATGTTGTAGGGGGACTGCGGGCACGGGCGGAAGATGGGCGGGATGCAGTTGGTGATACTGCCGGGCAATTGGTGGAGTACAGGGGAAACTTTTGTGAGATCGGGGGTGGGGGAGGTGCGGCTGGTGATTGTGCTTGAGTACTAAGGGTGAGATGCTGGTGACACTGTCCGGAGATCATGGTGGGGGGGGGTTTCAGCTATTGATGCTGCCAGGAGACTGAGGGCTGGGACACTGGAGGGGTTGCAGGCTGGGGACACTGGATGGAGATGCTGGCTGGGGACTGGGGACACTGGAGGGAGATCGTGGGGGTGCGGCTATTGATGCTGCAAGGGGACTGAGGGCTGGGACACTGTGGCATTGGGGGGTGCGGCTGGCGATGCTGGCGGGGGACTGAGAGCTGGGGACACTGGCGGGAGATCGCTGGGAGGGGGTGCGGCTGGTGATGCAGCCAGGGGACTGAGAGCTTTTACACTGTGGCAGGAGGGGTGCGGGGGACTGAGGGCTGGGGACACTGGTGGGAGATCGCAGGGGGTTGCGGCTGGTGATGCAGCCAGGGGACTGAGGGCTGGGACACTGCCAGTGGTGGGAGATCACAGGGGCGGGACTGGAATGCTGCAGGGGACTCTGGCTCTCCCCCTCATATTCTCTAACTGCTCAAACTATCTCAGCTGGGGACACTGGTGGGAGATCGCAGGGGGGAGATGGGGAGTTAGCGGCTCACGTGCCGGGGGGATCCTCCGGTCGGCTCCAGACACCCTGTCTCCTCACTTCGCAGGTGTTTTTTCCCACTCCCAACCAAACACAGCTCTACACCGGCCCCTGACCTGCCCCCTGACAATGGTGATGCCGCTGGCATGGGATATGTGAGTGGCGCTGGTGTTTAATGTAGTGTGCAGGTGTCGTTGGGCACGTAAATGTGGGTAGCGCTGTTGAGTGTGCAGCTATCCAGGCCACATCTGTGTATCTGTGGGCTGTGTGTATAATGGGTGGGGGGCAGAGTTCACTGCCTGACACCGCCCAGTGATATACACACACTAACAGATTGATTGACAGATCTGTCTAAATATATAAGAGATATCACAAAGAGGGAAGTGATATTCTGAGTCAATGAAAACAAACCTTTATACAGTATGAATTGAAAAGACTACCCTTTATTGTGAGTACTGTACGCCATTTCTGTAGTCCTTTGATCCCATTGAGGTAATATTTTCCATCTGAGCTGGGTACGCCATCCTAAACCATTTATCTCAGTGAAGGGTTATCTTTCCACTCGTAAGAAAAAATACGGTACTTATGTAATATCCGGACTCCCGTTTTTCTTATGAGACCGCGTCCCCTCGCGGGGCTCGCTGCGCTCACCACGCTTTGGGCACGGTGGCTCGCTGTGCTCGCCACACTATATAAAATCAACTCCATGCGTAGTTGGATAGTAGGGGTATGAAAAAATGGGGTGCATTTAACATGGGAGTCCAGATAATACATAAGTACCAAAAATACTTTTACACACTTATATCAACATATTTACCTGTGAGTGAGGTATGACTTCTCCTTTAAGAATAGCAAGACTCTTTTTCTGTCCTTATTCTTCCCCCCTCTCCGTTTTCACAACTTTAATCTAAATCTTAAAGTAAATTGTTTCTAAAGTTTATTGGATGATAAGCAAGGCAAAATGCGGGTGATGTTACTTCTCATAAGAAAAGAAGAGACATATATAAGTTGGCCCATGGACCGGACAATTCATCAATTGACTGGTCTGGTACCGCAACAGAGGATGGCTACACTGGAGGTAGCGCCTCTCCACAAGATATTACTCTCAAGCAGGTCCAGACCCTAATCCTTGATCCGCCACTAGGATTGTATATATAATTGCAATTTAAATTGTAATCTAATATGTCTCCTAGAAAATGATGTCCTAATAGGTTGTCGTAATGCACTATAGCATCATTGCAAGTTGCTGTCGATGTTGTTGTAACAATATTTGCAAATTTTTGTATAGTTTCTGGAAAAACCCAATAAATATATATTTAAAAAAAAAAAAAGAATAGCAAGACACATCTTGAAACTTTTTGGACACATATTCTTTATTCGCAGACAACACTACACATTTGGTACTTGTGTAGTTTCACGGCGCCAGCGCCAGTCTGAGTCCCCTTGCGGGGCTCGCTTCTCTCGCCCACGCTGCGGGCTCGGTGGCTCGCCACGCTATCTAAAATCAACTCCATGCCAATAGTGGGGGTATGAACTATCCACGTTGGCATGGAGTTAAGTTACTTTATTTTAGATAGTTTGGCGAGCGTACAACCCGGAAGTAGCTCGGCTACTTTACTTTTTTTTGCATGTCCATATATACACACGTAGGAACTACTGTACATATTATAGTTATTTATTACAAATTATTGATATAGTGCACACATATTCTGCAGCGCTTTACAGAGAATATTTGAACATTCACATCAGTCCCTGCCCCAGTGGAGCTTACAATCTATATTCCCTACCACATGCACATGCATGCACAGACATTCTAGGGTTAATTTTGTTGGAAGCGAATTAACCTACCAGTATATTTTTGGATTGAGGGAGGAAACCGAAGTACTCAGAGGAAACCCACACAAGGACGGGAATAATATACAAACTCCGCACAGTTAGAGCCATGGTGGGAATTGAACCTATGCTAACCAATGCTAACCATTACACCGTCCGTGCTGCCCCGCATATGATCAACACCACAAAGAGAAAACAAATATTTCAGTCAAAGAAAATAAACCAAGACTACACTTCTCATACTGTACACCATTTCTGTGGACCTTTGATACACATGGGGTGATATCATCCATATGAGCAGGGTATGCCATTTTAAACCACTTATCCTGGTGAAGGATACACCTTCTATCTGGAGGAAAAAATACCTTTACACACTTTTATCAACATACTTGTCTTACCTGTGAGAGTGTCCAAAAGAAAGTCAAGATGGACACATATTGGGTTTTTTTAGACAATACTACACATTTTTTACGTTTTCATATGTTCTATGTAATTTCCCATACTCGTATGAAGTGAATTGTGACAAAAAAAAAGGAAAAAGCCACATCTGATCTACAGTTTATGATACACATCACACAAAAGGAATGTATTAAAATACTTTATTTTGCAATTTATGGTACAATAATCGCAGAGCACCTGTGAAGACTCCTCCTGTTTAATTTGTATTACCATCTAAGTGTAAATATATAGTTTACTATGGGTTACTACAGATTTGCACAATTGCATCATGTTAGTAACTAACATCATGACAAGTAACTAAATAAATTCAGTTTTTAAACTAAACAACATATTGTATATAACAAAACAGCAAGTGTAAATGAGATTATTCTATTTACTTTTGTGTTAATGTCATATGCTGATTACTGTTAATAGACAAAATAAGGGGACATTTGTTCATATCCGTATGAAACAACAGGGATATAAGTGCACACTTTGAATATAACATATATATATTTTCTCACAAACACTATACTAATTATCAGTGGCGTAACTATGAATTGGGTGCCCCCCCCCCTGCTGTTAATGGGGGGCACCCCCGCCGCACCCTGCTCCCCCGCCGCACCCCGCTCCCCCGCCCGCAGCCTTACCTGTCTTGCTGGTCCCGGCTCCCTTGCTGGCTTCATTCTTCTGCTATGGAGACGGACCAACACAAAATGTCCGCCCCCATAGAGCAGACAGTTTCAGAGAACTGTTTGCTATATGGGGCGGACATTTTATTGTGGCCCGTCTCACTAGCAATAGAATGACCACCACTGAAGACAGGTAAGGGTGCGGGTGGAGGATGGGCAGACGAGAGGGGGCTAACTATAGCACCACAGCCCCCCGGCGCCCCCACATGCACAGCCCCCCCCCCCCTGCGGGGCTGCAGTGCTATAATTACGCCTCTGCTAATTATATTGCATTTATTCTCTGTATATAGGCCCTCATTTTGTTTCTGTGCAGGGTAAATACTGGCTGCATTATTTTTACACTACAATATTGATCTCACTTTGAAGTAAAACCCCACCCAAATCTAATTATCTCTGCACAAGTTACATCTGCCCCACCCGCAGTGCACATGGTTTTGTCCATTTTAAAAGGAATTTGCCTCTGAGAGTTCACTCTCAGAGGCAAATTCCTTTTAAAATGGACAAAACCGTGTGCACTGCAGGTGGGGCAGATGTAACTTGTGCAGAGATAATTAGATTTGGGTGGGGTTTTACTTCAAAGTGAGATCAATATTGTAGTGTAAAAATAAAGCAGCCAGTATTTACCCTGCACAGAAACAAAATAACACCCAAATGTAGCTCTCTCTGCACATGTTAAACCCCCACCCCCTGCAGTGTACATGGTTTTGTCCATTTGAGAAGGAATGTGCCTTTGCGAGTGAACCAGAATAAGGGCCATAATCCATATAAACTAATATCAAAATACATAGTAAATTTCCTATATAGGGTTCATCTATATAGTTTATTAACTTTAAAAATGCATTACAATTGTCTATAAGGGTCTGAAAGCTTATTTACCTAGCCCTATGTTGTTTTGGGGCCATAATTATTATCACTGCATACGTACATTAGCAAAAACAGCTTTTATACTGGCAAACTGTATTGAAACAGCTTTCCCTCCACCCTTTAGCAATGCATATTCAAAAAGCACCAGTACCAAGACCACTTTAACAGATGTCCTGCCCAAACCAGATACATGGATGACAGAGGTTTGTTATCTATATGGGTAATGTTTAAAAAAAATATCATGATTTTGAACAGGAAGGATCTGGACAAATAAACAGCCTTATTCTGAGTTTGATTATAATATGTAAGTAAAAAGTTCTCAGTGAAGGACTGGAAATATAATAAAACAAAGGATTGCACATACTGTTCATATACGTGAAGCACAATGTGATAAAGAAAGCCGTTTCTACAGATTGGTAAATTCTGCAGTTTTTATGTTCTCGGGAAGCCTGGAGCCTTAAGACCACAATCCTGGTGGAAACACTTGGCAAGAAACAAATAAGGAATATTATGCCAACGAGTGTGATAGCTTTGACAGTTTTCTTAATTTTTAAATCCTTGTCCAGGTTCCGCTGTCTAAGCCTCCAAACGATGCTGTAAGAGCAGAAGAGGACAATGCACAGAGGTATGAAAAACTCAATGACGAAGAGAAGGTCATGCCAATATGATACAGTAGGACACACCATGAAGCTTTCACAGTATGTTCTCCCAACCATCCTTCTTCCAGTATGGTCTGTGGTGAGAATGAAGGTCGATACTGATATCGCAACAAGCCAAACAGCACAGACAACAATAACAGCATCCTTTATAGAGATGGAGTTGATTTTATGAAGCGGGTGGACAACTCGGAAATATCGATCAAACGCAATCAGGGTAAGGAAGAAGATGCTGCCTGCCCTGTTCGTTGCAAACATAAAAAGCATTACTCTACATGGGACATCTCCGTACACCCAGGACTGTTTCAGGTAATAGTCTGTTCTGAATGGCAAGCAGATGATGAGCAGAAAATCAGCCACAGACAGGTTGAAGAGATAAATTGTACTGGAATTCCATGACTTCATGTGAAACAAAAATGCCCACAATGCAGTACCATTGAATAATACGCCCAACACAAATATAACAATCAGGAAAGTCGGCAACACGTTGTGCAGAAGAGGATCCTCAAAAAAACAGCAAGTGCTATTGCTTTGGTTAGCTAATGAGTGAAGTCCATGAGACGGCATTGTATAAACTGTTATCTCTATGTGCTAACTATGTAATGCATAAAAAGCATCAGCTGTCTGTGATATGAGGAGAAGAGGAAGTCGCTTAAAGTAGAAGATCTCAACAGTGAGCCAAATTAGCCTTTGACTTTGTCAATCCACAGACACAAGGCATGTTTGCATATCTAAAATGAGTGTTTCTAAGATACAGCATAGTTCAGTTCTCACACTCTTCTGTTGTAGCTATTTAAGCGTGGTGATTTCCTATACTTGCTACAGAACATCCCATCATTGTAATAGAGGCATTTGGATCACTCTCTCTCCACTATGATCTCATTTGGTGATTAAGGGGTCCATTTATCATGGAACGCATCTGGGTGGAATGTTACCACCCAGGGTTGTAATGTAAAATGTGATTCCATTTCTTGGGATGTATG
This sequence comes from Crinia signifera, assembly GCF_055691185.1. Lineage (NCBI taxonomy): Eukaryota > Metazoa > Chordata > Amphibia > Anura > Myobatrachidae > Crinia > Crinia signifera. The sequence continues at coordinate 374,145,908 of NC_139217.1, forward strand.
ATACCTGAGGCGCAGGGACAGGGCTCTGAAAAGAGCCTGTCCCTGCGATGTCCTGAGCCGGAAACAGGGGGTCTGCGCATGTGTGTTTAGCAATGACCCCCCTGCGGACCCGGCGATGCATAGCCCATAGGCTACAATGGGCTATCGCCATCTCAGAATGGCGATAGCCCAGGCATGCAAAGACGGGCTGCCCGATGTTGACACACCGTAGCTTCACATCCGTCATAGAATCTTATGGAGGATGCTGCCGGCGGGGATGCAGGGGGGATCGCAGCAGGGATTGGGGGATATTTTATATTTGCGGCTAACCCCCTAAAATGGGTGTTTTCGGGGATTTAGACGCAAATATTGTTTGATAAATGTGGCCCACAGAATGAGCAGTCCAGGAAGCCAATGTTCTTTAAGGCTAACAATACCACTATCAGGGGCTATTTCCACAACTATGGTCTTGAAATCAATAGTCTCCCCCCAAAAAATGTTTTATAGCCTATATAAGATCATATTTAAGTTATCTGGTGACATCAGTTTTATTAGTGGTGCAGTACTACTACTACTGAACATGGTAGAACCTACATGGACATATTTAAGGGATTGGAAGAGATTCATTATTAATATAATGTGCTTAGGGTGGTATGCAGGGGAGGCTCCAGATGAGGGACTGCAACACAGGGGAGGCACAGCAACTGCCATTCCAGGCGGACTCACTGGCAGATGGTGTTGCTCCCCTATTTAAATTTTGGATTGTGCTGCAGCTCCACCCCTGAGCCACCACACTGTGGTATGTACTTAAGGGAAAATGCAATAAAAACCCTGCTGTCAAAGTTTTTACCATATTTTTAATACGTACTATTTTTAATTCAGTGCGGAATGTAAGGCCAGCCGTTTGCTGTCGGAGGGATCTGGTCGCATCCCTCCCAGCACTCCCTGAGGCCACAACATCACTTTTTGCATGCACAGATGGATTTCCAGGTCATAAACATGGTTCAGTGACTGGCCTGATCTCAGTGGGCAGCTATTGTCATCATAGCTGAACTTTGTACATACAGAATGCAATTAGTATCAGTGCAATGTGTGCTGGGATGTACCACAAGAGGTTGGTACATCCCTCCAGCGACGGACTGGGCCACTGAAACGGCACGTGCATGAGCCTGCTGCCTCTCCCGGCTTGCAGGAGAGCGGAGAAAAGTGGCATGTGATGCTCCGTTCTCTCCTGGACCTCAACGGCGCACAGAGAAAGCCGACGGACCCGCTGAAAGTCCAGCGGCTCTCTCTGTGCGCCGATCGGGAGGTGGAGCCTCAACCTTGCAAGAAGAAATCGGCCCACCTGACCATTGACCCCTCTGGCATTTGCCAGAAGTGCCAGATGGTCAGTCCAGCCCTGCATCCCAGACTTATTCAGAAAGCAAAATTGTCACATCAACACTATGCTGAGGGTTTCTTTAAGTGTGATGATAGAAATAGAAAGCTGCTATTCTTTTTCATCCTTGGTCAGCCTAATTTCACATTTCCAGCCATCCGTCAGGGAAAGGGCCATATCCCCAATATGTATAGTTTGGGCACACATCTTTCTAAATGTTCATGTTTTATATATGGGCTTTCTTTGGAGGGTTACGGTATAGATGATAGACAATGTCCAGATCTACAGTGATTAAGTCCTAAGAATGGTCGACATACCCTAGGTCAACACTGACAGACGGTCGACACAAGCTTTAGGTTGACATGGACATGGTCAACAAAAAAAACTCATGTCGACCTTATTCATGTTGAATATGTCCATGTCAACCTTAAACTTGTATCGACAAATCTTAAGTGCTGACTTAGTTACTGTCTTTTATTCCCTTCCTTTGATTTTGTCCATACCTCAGTTTGTTCCTCTGCTAACTCAGCATCAGTGGCGTAAGTTTATCAATGTAGTCCTGTGGCAAGATAAAAGCTGGTGCCTCCCCAAAGATAGATAGTTATAGAGAGGGAGAATGAGATAGGGGGGAATCAATGGAGAGAAAGAGAGGAGGAGAATGATAGATAGGGAATAATGGAGACCAAGAGAAACAAGAGAGTGTCAGCGAGAGAGAGAGAGAGTGTCAGGGAGAGAGAGGGGAATCAGGGAAAGTGAGGAAATTAGAGGGTAGAACTAGAGTGTCAGGGTTAGAAAGAGAGTGGTGAGAGGAGAGGATGTCTGGGTCTGAGGGAGAAAGAGAAGAATGGGGTGAGAGAGATACAGTGTCATGGATAGAGAGATGGGTGGGTGAGAGAGATGGAGGAGAGAAGTGGTTGAAAGAAGAGGTGAGAGGGTGTCAGGAATAATGAGAGAGGATATAAGATGGAAATAGAGGGGTGATAAAGAGGGAAGAAAAAAGCAGGGGTAAGAGATGGTGTCAGTGATAGAGAGGCGTGAGAGGTTGTAAGGAATAGAGAGAAAGGGGGTAAGAGAGGGGGTCAGATACACAGAGAGAGAGGGGTGAGACAGGTGGTCAGGCTGAGCTAGAAGGGTGATAGAGAGAGGGATCAGGTAGAGAGAGGGGGTTTGGTAGAGAGATGTGGGGGGTCAGGCAATGAGAGAGATGATTGAGAGAGAGCGATGTCAATAAGAGAGAGATAGTGAGAGGGAGAGAGAGAAGTAAGAAGGGGGTTAAGCAGAGAGAGGTGGGAAGGGGTCAGGCAGAGAGAAAGGGAGTCAGGCAAAGAGAAAGAGAGGGGGTGTCAGACAAAGAGAAAGAGGTGTGAAAGGGGGTTCAGGCAGAAAGACAGTAGAGGGGGTTGTCGAGCAGAGGTAGAGAGTGATGAGGGGGGTCAGGCATAAAGAGAGTGGGTGAGAGAGGGGTGTCAGGCAGAGGGGGTTCAGACAGAAAGAAGAGAGAGGGGTGTCAGGCAAAGAGAAAGAGACACAGAGATGGGGGCTAAGATAGAAAGAGAGGGATGAGGGGTCAGGCATAGAGAGAGGGTGGTGAGGCAAAGAGGAATGAGAGAGTAGTGTCAAGCAGAGAGAAAGAGGTGAGAGAGGGTTGTCAGGCAGTAGAGAAAGAGAGAGAAAGGTCTAAGGTAGAGAGAGAGGGATGAGGGGTCAGGTATATAGAGGGGTGTGAAGCAGAGAATGAGGAGGGTCAGATAGGTAAGGTGCTGTTAGCCGCCACCGTCCCGGACTTTCTCCTGCGGCTGGCAGGTCCGGGACGGGCGGCGAGAGCAGTGTGAGGAGGAAGCGTCAGGGACGTTGCCGAGCAACACCCCGAACGTCCGCTCTCATTCTCCCTGCTGCCGGGCATCGGCACCTTCCCCGAACTTCCGCCCGGCAAGCGTCCCTCACTGCGGCTGACGTCAGAGTTTCTGTCCCAGTTCTTGTAATTGTTCTCTCCGAGTGCCTCCTGTTGTCCAGTAACATCTTGGGCATCTGCACTGTGGGGCTTGTCTCTTGCAGTGCAGGGAAGTGGGGAACAGATTATTATATTGTTTTATACCATCGTCTAGCATTGTTGCTGTTTTATTAGGGTATATTCCATCTTCTGTGCATTGTTGCATTTGGGTACCATCTTACCATCCCGTTGTCATTACTACTCTTGGTATTTTTATTTTTTTATTTTTTTTCATCAATAATTTTTATTAAAAAATTAGGAGGAGGGGGAGCGGACTGTTTCCAATTCTGGGCTATAGCTGCCCTAGCAGCTATACAGATATGGCCCAACAGGTATCTATTGTGGGGTAACACATCAGCAGGGAATTTATGTAACAAGGCTAAGGCTGCCGAAGGCGACAGTGAAAGGTTTAGCACCTCATTGATCAGCTTAAATATCTCACACCAAAAGACATGTATATATAGGGGCATGACCAGAAGATATGAAAGATATCTCCTACTTCTCCACAGTTATGCCAGCAGTATTTTGAACAGGATTGCCAAAACGTGTGAAGTCTATCTGGGGTTAGGTATAATCTGTTTACCAGTTTGATTTGCATCTCTGTGTGATTCAAACATCTAGACATTCGGTAAGATGAAAAAATTATGTATCACTGCGCTTGTTTCAGCTGCTCCTCTGTAGGTTAAAGAATTTGGTAAAAGGAAGAAGGGAGCGCTTGTGCTATAAACAATAATAAAACAATAATGGAACAATGATGTGCTTGCCTGACCCTTTCCTTCAGTTCAATTATCGTTTTATTATTGTTTATAGCACAAGCGCTCCCTTCTTTCTTTTACCAAATTCGGTAAGATGAGATGAATATCTGCTCCCATTGGGCATCGGATATAGGTAGTCCTAAGTTCTCCTCCCATTTCAACTGTGCATTAGATTTGGAAGTAGGGATCAATTCTAAAAGGGTCCTATACCAAAAAGATATATCTTTTTTTTTAATTGTTTTGAGATAAGCGCACCGATATGGCCTGGGGGAATGTGCCCGGGGTTCCCACAGGTCTGGACAAACTGTTGTACCAGTGCTGGATCTGAAAATAATGAAGTAGCTCCATGCTCGGGAGGTTGAAGCGGGACTGCAGGGAGGAGAATGGGAGGATATTGTCACACTCTAATAGATCACCTAGTGTTTTCATATTACTAGCATACCACGCTGAAAGATTAATATTGGGAATTAAGTTAGCTACAGTATGCAATGATAGTGATGCATAGGGAAACACCCGAGCAGGGATGCGGCACACCAACCTATCCCAGGTCTGTATCTATAATCTCGTGGATGGGAGGAGGGCCAAGGTAGGGGGCCGAAAGCGTGGTTGTAGTTTGAGAAGGTCTTCTAGTGGGAAGGCAGGATTCCTTGATCTTTCAATGGACACCCAACTCGCCTCGGAGGGCGTTTCAAACCAGTGTTTAAGTTGAGCTAATATCTTGGTATTTTCTTATTCCACCACGATGCATTGTTGCATATTGTTTTGCCCTACGGGTCATAGGCCTGCCCGTTCCGGGGTTAGCTAGATATCCTCTTGCTCCTGGTCTGCCTCCACGAATATGTTGTCCCCTTCTAAGACCTGACTGTAACGGAGTCTGGGCGGACCTAATTCGCCCTTACAGCCGGGACGGTTACAGGTGAAGCATAGCTCCGCACGTATTCGTGGACTAGGTCTGCTGATCCCCCGCTAGAGTCATAACAGGTGCATGCATAAATCCTTGCTGCCAGCAGCCCCCTCACCTTAGCAACACCACTGGAGCCGCGGTACCGGAAGCCTGGATGAGCCTGGATGATACTTAGGTTTAGGCGGCAAGGAGGGAAAGGTTAAGGTTAGACAATGGGGAGAGGGGTTAGGTTTAGGCATCTAAAAGGGTGGTTGGGTTTATACTGTGTGGGGGTCAGGTTTAGGTGACAAGACAAGGGGGTGTATATACAGTGTGTGTGTGTGTGTATATATATATATATATATATATATATATATATATACATACATACACACACACACACACACACACACACACATATGCTACACTTGCCCGACCATGCCAGATGAGAGTAAAGGACCAGCACAAAGTTTCATGAAGAAAAAAAATATTGGTATAAAACTTAAGGTGGCCATACACACACAGATTTATCTGCAGATCTGTCTGGTTGGAATAAAAATATGGTTATGGATGAGAGCAAATGACAGTTGACCATTTGCTTGGAAATGCTGGAAAACTGACAAACTGTCACTCATCCATAACCATCCAGCCAGATCTGAAGATAAATCTTACTAGTGTATGGACTTTACCTTTACATATGCAAATAATGCATCACATGTGTACAGCAGACCCAACAGCTGTTTTGGCTGACCGTTGCCAGCCTTTCCCAGGGGTCCTGGCTGGCAACAGTCAGCCGAAACAGCTGTTGTGTCTGCTGTATACATGTCATGCATTATTTGCACATGTAAGTTTTCTAATACTATTTTTTTTCCTTCATGAAACTGTGTGCTGTCCATATTTTGCATCCATATATGGTTGCCATATTATATACAATTGAAAAAAAAAAAAAAAAAAAACATCCTTGTAAATCCCCAAAAGTAAAAGTCCTATGTACACATACATTTTAAATTGTCTTTATTCAATGTGTGTGGTCTTTATTAATCTACTATACTGTACCTCCACCTTCCCCAATATATTTTATAAATGGCTCTCCCAAGTTCAAAATGTCTTTCATATAGACATTGCAGCGGCGTAGCTACGTTTTGGGCGCCCCCCCCCCCCCCCCGCCGCCCATTCAAACCCCCTTAGCCTTACCTTTCGCACTGGTCCCGGCGGCTCCTTTCTTCTGCTGAGGACCACCACAAAATGGCCGCCCCATACAGCAGACAGTTTCAGAGAACTGTGCTCTATATGTGGGCGGCCATTTTGTGGTGGTCCTCAGCAGAAGAACGGAGCCGCCGGGACCAGCAAAATAGGTAAGCCTGCGGGGGATTGGGGGGAGGTGTAACTATAGCACCGCAGCCCCCGCGCCCCCATATGCACAGCGCCCCCCCCGCGGTGCTATAGTTACGCCAGTAAGACATTGCCAAAACAGTTCTGTATATTCCAGAAATAATTACAGTGAGTTATCCAATGGGAAAACTATGAGATGTCGTGCTTCCAGCCCTCTCTTTATGCATGGAAGGAGTTTATCAGTACTTTCCACAGCTGTCTGTAACGTTTAATGATGTGTTATGTTTATTGCAAAATATTTCCTGCCATTTGTTTCCTATGTAAACAGAAAAGATATGTACAGTAAGAGGTCAGCTTAATTGTGAGTCCAATTACTGTCAGATACATTTATTAATTTCTTCTTTATCGTTTCAGATTTTTTATTTTTTTTCTATAATGGGGATATTTATTGCAGACACTATCAGCTATCTGTGTTCACACAGTGCAGGCTGCCAGGGACGAATCTTCTCATGCAACCTTTGGAATTAAGCTCCAATAAACGGAGTCTTACGGAACTTAGAAAATTACAGCAGATTGTATTTCCACATAATATTATACCATTTTATAACCCCTGAACAATGTTCTGCAGGCAGGTGCATCATTTATCCTTACACCACCCAGTGTGGCCATAAGAGATGTGTGTGGTGCTTGGTGCAACAAGGGGTGTGTTTTATTCAAAAACACAGTCATGTGTTGTGAATTGATGACATAAGTAGGTGGAGATCTCACAATTAGACAGACCGCCTGTTACAAAATCACTACATTAAAAAAGTTTAAATAAAATCCACACATATATAATTTTTTTGTTTTGTACTCAAATGTGTGCATATGTGTTTTGCTGTTGTTTATACCAGTGTATGCTTTTACCAATGTTTACATGCATCCATTACCCATTATGGCCCTATTTCTGCTGGGATTTTGGGGTGGGTATCCTCTGGATCCACTGTACCTTCTGGCAATAGTGCAGTCCACCAACCCATTTCTTCCTCTATGAGAACTTTTGGTACTTGTGAATTATCCGGGCTGCCGATTTTGTCCTTAAGTTTAGTTAACTTAAGGACACCCGACCGACGCGATGCCCGCGATTTAGCCCCAAATCGGGGGCATCGCGTCGGTCGTGGCCGTTATAAGGGACCGCGACGCGATGCCCGCGATTTCCCATAGACAGTAATGTTAAAAGACACGATGGACCCGATTTCCCATAGACAGTAATGTTAAAAGACGCGATGGACCCGATTTCCCATAGACAGCAATGTGAAAATAAAATGACAATGTGAAATTGGCCAATATGGCCATTTCACATTGGATATGTTTTAAAAAAAAAGGTTTCATGGCCCCCCACCACCGTTAACGCCACCCCGCTATTGAGACCAACCCGAAGCGTGGCGAGCGCAGCGAGCCCGCGAGGGGCGGCGGTACGCGTCCTCCGACCTTTTCATACCCCTACTATCCACGTCGGCGTGGAGTTGAGAATAGAATAGTGTGGCGAGCGTAGCAAGCCACCGAGCCCAAAGTGTGGCGAGCGGACGCGGATACCTTCACAGGTATCCGCATCCCCTTGCGGGCTTCACAGGTGTCCGCGTCCCCTCGCGGGGCTCGCTGCGCTCGCCACGCTTCGGGCTCGGTGGCTCGCTGCGCTCGCCACACTATTCTATTCTCAACTCCACGCCGACGTGGATAGTAGGGGTATGAAAAGGTCGGAGGACGCGTACCTCCGCCCCTCGCGGGCTCGCGGCGCTCGCCACGCTTCGGGTTGGCGTCAATAGCGGGGTGGCGTTAACGGTGGTGGGGGGCCATGAAACCTTTTTTTTTAAAACATATCCAATGTGAAATGGCCATATTGGCCAATTTCACATTGTCATTTTATTTTAACATTGCTGTCTATGGGAAATCGGGTCAATCGCGTCTTTTAACATTACTGTCTATGGGAAATCGCGGGCATCGCGTCGCGGCCCCTTATAATGGCCACGACCGACGCAATGCCCACGATTTCGGGCGCGATGAAACAATCGGCAGCCCGGATAACTCACAAGTACCAAACTTTTTCCTGCCGGACTTCTATATGCCATCGGTAGTTCATTCTATATCCATCTATACGTGGAAAATACCAAAACTTAAAGAATATCAGTTGCATTTCTGCCTTAGCTAGTTGTTTAGCCAATCCCTGCTGTCTCCAATTCTCCTTGATTTGTCTTAAGCCACAGAAACAAGTTATACCGATGTACAGCAGTTATGTTTCACCCTAAAATGCTCGGATAGAGTGTGGGTGGTAACACCTTTTCTTATATTTCTAAGGTGTTCACTAATGCGAGTTTTCAGTGGTCTGGACATACATCCGATATACCACAAATTACACTTGCACCCAATAGCATAAATGACATTACTACTGTTGCACGTGACAAAGTCCTTAATTTTAAAGACTTTCTGATTATAATTATTTCATTAATCCTAGAAGACTCCCCTGGAACTCCCCTGCAGCCCCAACATAACCCGCATCTAAAAAAGCCTTTTGATTTGACTGTTGTCATAGATTTTATTGGCGGGACCACACTTCTAACTAAATGAGTTCTAATGGTAGGTGCTCTCTTGTAGATACATTTGGGCCGATCAGGGAGGAATTTCCCTAATATGGGGTCCTTCCGTAGTAACCCCCAATGTTTTTGAAGTGATTTTTCCAATGTTCTGTATTGGCTGCTGTACGTCGTGACAAATGCCCATTCAAACTTAGTTTTATCGTCATTTTGTGCCTTGCCACTTGGTCTTAATAGTTTTGCCGGTACTTGTGTATTATAGCGGCGCCAATCGCATCGCATACCATAAGGCATACGATGGTATGCGATGCGACGCGATATCGCACAATGTCATACAATGTTAAAATTGTATGGCATACAATGCCATACAATGCGATGCGATTAAAAATTGTATAAGCACCCTAATGGGTGCTTACAATGTGAAATGCACCCCCACGCCACCCCCCCCACTATAAACGTGAACCCGAAGCGTGGCGAGCCCGCGAGGGGCGGCGGTACGCGTCCTCCGACCTATTCATACCCCCACTATCCACGTCGGCGTGGAGTTGAGAATAGAAAGTGTGGCGAGCGCAGCGAGCCACCGAGCCCGAAGCGTGGCGAGCGCACGCGGATACCTTCACAGGTATCGGCGTCCCCTCGTGGGCTTCACAGGTATCCGCGTCCCCTCGCTGCGCTCGCCACACTTTCTATTCTCAACTCCACGCCGACGTGGATAGTGGGGGTATGAAACGGTCGGAGGACGCGTACCGCCGCCCCTCGCGGGCTCGCTGCGTTCGCCACGCTTCGGGTTCACGTTTATAGTGGGGGGGTGGCGTGGGGGTGCATTTCACATTGTAAGCACCCATTTGGGTGCTTAAAAGCACCCTTTAGGGTGCTTATACAATGTGTCATCACATAGGGGGCAAAAATCGCGTCACATCGCATGCCATCGGGTGCATGGCATGTGATGCAATAAAAACATTGCGCGATGTACATCGGGGGCGCCGCTATAAGCTACAAGTACCGTTTTGCCCTATCTATGTTGGCTACTTTTGTATTAATTGCTTTTAAACTATTCTCTTTGTAACCTGATGATTTAAATGTATTTTCCATCACTCCGGCCTGATCCTTATATACATTGATCTTGGAACAATTTCTTCTTAGTCGCCTAAACTGACCCTCTGGGATGGACTTGAGACAGTTAGGATGATGGCAACTTGTGGCGTGAATATAAGCACTAGAATCGGTTGGCTTACTGTAATTCATGGTTTGTAATCTACTATTCTCAACATAATTGGATACATACAAAAAGTTCATTTTGTTAAGACTGCTCTCAAACGAGAATTCAATGTTTCATTGATTTGTTTTAGATAGTTTAAAAAGGTAGTTAATAACTACCTTTTTTTAACTATCTTAACATAAATCAATGAAACATTGAATATGGTTTCTTTACACTAATTAGGAGTCCTGCTGAGGCGCGGAAAGGATTTGTTGTATAAAAGGAGCATTAGTGCAGCTAGCAGTACACCTTGAAAAAGTCCTCATAGAGGAAGAAACGCATTGGTGGACGGCACTATTGCCAGAAGGGACAATGGAAATGGAGGATACCCACACCAAAAGCCTAGCAGATTGTTCTGGCTGTAGAGTGACATTCATGCGTATTTGGAACTGCTTATCTGGGCTGTATTCAATGAGAATTATTCTCCGTGCATGGCAAGAGATTTTTTCTCTCGCCATGCACTCGCCCTGTTCCGGAGGGCTCGCTGCCACTCCTGCTCCCACTATTCAATGTGGTTAAGACTCGCCGCCACTCGCGGCGAGTCTTAACCCCTGCAGCGGACGAGCGTCCGCGGCAGGGAGCTGGCAGGGAGCCGGGGGACGGTGGCAGCCAGGGAGATTAAAGTCTCCCTGGCTGCCCCAGAACATATGTGGAGGGGAGGTGGGCTCCCCGGGACCCAGGCAGCACAAGCTGCCCCCCCCTATAGCCAGCGGGGGACCCAGTATTCACTGCACCCGATCGTGCATATGTAATGATCGGGTGCAGTGAATATATGAATATCTAATGAGCGGCTCAAGAGCTCCGGCCCCCTGCTGGCTGCTCTGTGTAAAAAAAAAAAACAAAAAAACATTAAAATATATATATATATTTTTTTATTAAATATATATTCATGTGCTATAAGCACATGAATAAAAAATAACATGCCCCTTCACAGAAAAAAAATCCTGATTTTTTGACACCAAAATAAAAAAAAAACAACCTTTTAGTTTAAAAGTTCACATTCCAGTTCTCCATGAAAAAATGGAGAATTGCTACACGGAGAGACATGGCGAAAATCACTTAGAAAGACGACGAAAATATCACATTGAATAGGGTGGTTCACTTTTGGAGAGAAAAATGCTCCTTCCAACGCGAAAATAGCACAAACTCGCCTTAAAACACGGCGATTTTTTCTCATTGAATACTGGCCTCTGACAGTTCCTTATTATTCGGTAATTGCCAGTCTCTGTTCATGAAGGGTTCATACATTAGGAATCCAATGCGGTACTTATGTAGTATCTGGACGTCCGATTTAGAAATCGGATCGCACGCTTCGGGCTCGGTGGCTCGCTATGCTCGCCACAGGTTTATATCCGACTCTATGCCCACTTGGATAGTGGGGAAATGAACAGGACCATTTTAACATTGAATCCTATTGAAAATCGCATCGCATCGCATCTGATTGTATGCCTTAAGTTAAGGCATACAATCAAAAAATCGGGCGTCCAGATACTACATAAGTACCTCCAATGCTTGTCTTATTTGCTTTTTAAAAGAAATGTTTTTATGCTGTCATTAAATGGAATGTATTTTTAAAAAAAACATACTTCGCCATTATATGCCATTTTCTTTCATATATATGATTCACTAAATTATTATTATTATTATTATTGCATATGCACATAGCGTATGGTATGCATGCACAGCTTGCAAAAAAAAAAAAAACGCTCTCCGAGCATAGTTGTATCCGAGCGAGTCAATCAGAATAAGGGCCAAGGTGCAGATGTGGACAGACACAAATGACAAAGTCTGGACTTTTACCCAAGCAGCAGACCAGGGCTTCAAGGCACAACCTGATTGGTTAAAGGAGGTTTAAGTAATCAGCTGAATTGAAAAAGCTATTGGAAACTTGCGTTGGCACAATGTCCACAGAGCACATTATTTAGGAATGGGATCATTCGTCAGACTGCATTTAGGTCTACAAGCATTAGGTGTACACCATTAGGTCGACTTGCATTTAGGTCGACCTGACTGAAGGTCGACAGGGTCATTAGGTTGACAGGGTCATTAGGTCGACATGTGTTAGGTCGACAGTTGTTAGGTGGACAGGGTCATTAGGTCGACAGGTATAATGTCGACAGGGTCATTAGGTCGACAGTGAAAAAGTCGACATGTTTTTTTTTTGTGTAGCATGGCCCTCATTACGAGGTAGTAGAAATAGACTTGCCTGCACAGTCTATTTTTACTTGTAATACCGACATTGCAGGGCCGCGCATCGGATTCGGCTAAATGCGGTGCAACTTTGACTAACCTGCTATCAACTGCATACTCAAAATCGATAGCCAAAATCGCACATGTTATATTTGCCCCACCTGCACATGCACATTAGTGAATGATTTTGCTATTGAGATTACTGAATAACCCCCTAGATCCCGTACCCAGACTTCTAGAGGCCAGGGAGTGAAAATGTACTGGACCTCTTCTCCATGGCAGTTTTTGAACAGAGGGGAGGAATTCCCCCCACTACCACTTTATACAACATATCCAGTTTGAAATGCCCCCTGCTGTATGCCCTTGGACAGTGCATGCATCCACATTGATTCATGTAAAGGGTGTCCGGATAATAAGTCGACAGTTAATAGGTCAACACCAAAGTTCGACGTGCAGAAGGCGACAGTGACAAAAGGTCAAGACAAGCAAAATGTCAACATGGCAATGGAAGACACATGAAAAGATTGTGATTTTTCCATAATTCTTTTACTTTTGGTGTCAACCTATTGAATGTTGACCTAGAAACTGTCCACCCATTTTCAGAGACAGGGGCCAGATTACCCCCTGTGTAATGCCTGTTTGATCTTTATCCTCTTGAAGGATAAAGATTTTCTGTGACTCTCACAGCCATGTGTCTCCCTGCTGTCCCCTGTAGCTGCCACACATCCTCATTTATTTTTCTGTAGCTCTCACACGCCATGTTTCTCACCACACTGCCTGGCAGATGTTACCCAACCTTGTGGTCCCAGTCTCTGCTCCTCATTGCCCTTCTTGTCCCTTTATTTTTTCCTGCGAAGGTGTTGTTTTTTTCTATTGGTGTCAATGTGTTTCTTTTCATGTTAAGCTTATGTGTATTATTTTTTAATCCCGGTGGGGGCCAATGTGTCCCCCCCCCCCCATTAGGACGAATGCAGTGCAGTGTTAACTGACCAAGGAACAATTCGATGTGGTGTAATGTGAAAAAAGGAGCAATATGGGGGTGAAGCGTGAATAAGAGACACTATCGTGTGATATAATGTTGCATTACTGTGTGGCATAATTTGATTTGCAAACTGTTGTATGGCCAAACACCTTTTTTACCGTGCATCTTCGGCGCGCTCTATCCCTATTTTAAATTTGGAGAGTGAGGGCACCAATGCTCTAGCTGGCATAAAGCATCAAATGTGATTGCCACAGTTGAGGGGTGAGGGGTATTGCTGGCTATGTGATCTATGCTGGAAGAGGAGTGCTGGGTTACAGTTGGAACTAGAGCCTGTGATAGGGGACACCAGCCAAACTCTTGACTAGGGCATTAAATTGGTTAGGGCCGGCTCTGGGAAGGCCAATGTCTGATTTCAGGTCACTACTTTTTGCTACATCACTCCATCTTTTTCAGGAGTGCCTGCGGTGCTTGCTTTCAAAGTCGATCACTGACTCCAAACGTCTGGCCACCCTAAGTTTCAGAGGCATCTCTGGTACTGGGAACACCCTGTTTGATACCTCCTGCTTGCCCGAAATTGGATGTGGCCTACTACAAAGAGGCGTGGCAAATCCCGGGTACCTTCATGCTAATGAGTATGGCCTAACTGATAAAGAGTGTGATTTACTGAGCAGCCCTCGATATTACCATGTTCAGCATGCCCACATATGCTGTCTGCCCCCAGAGACTAGGTTGGCCGTAGTAGCAGCTCCTCCCCTATGACAGGAGACATGTGCTGCAGGAGAATGAAACAATGCAGCAACCAGCTTCTGTTACTGCAGAGGAGATGGCAATTTGGTTTTACCCCCTCTGAGGGTGACACCTGGGTGCAGAGTGCACCTTCATAATGATGCCACTACCTTATTTAAAGTTACAATGAAGAAAAGAAATAAGATTATTTTTTAAATCTATATTTTTAATTATGTTCATGTTTAAACTTGAAAATCTGTATTGGTCAATTTACCCCCAAATAACTCTAATTTGTGGTAAATTGAGCCCCAAGATCTTTGCTACAGATTCATTCTTTCCATTCTGGTTGACAGGAGAAATCCTGAAATAAAGTTATATATTTTTTATGATACTTCGGTCTCATTGTTCCTTGCCTCTAGTAGACAACATAAAGTCACAATTGGCTTGTTTTACCGCACTCTAATATGTGGGTACTGCATAAAACAGTGATATTGATGTACCGGTAGGAATATGATGAGATTAACATCATATTAACACATGGCCTCAGCACAGGGGTAACAAAACCCTCAGCAATCTCTTGTATACTAGTTGTTTCAGATAAAGGTTTAATATGTAAAAATGTATTATAAATTCAAAACTTTTGAACTCTGTGGCATACATTCACTTGATGTTGAAACTACCATCTTGTAAAAAAAAAAAAAGGCAGTTTTCAACTAGAATAGGTCGGAAGGGGTTCCCACCTATTCAATGCTAGCTAACCTAAAGGTTTTGGCCACGTTTCCGGCAATCACTGACAAGAAAATATGTTGGATTAAAGCAGGGATGATGGCACTGGGTGAGCAGCAGTTTACACTGCGCTGTCCTCCCATCCGCTGCCTCCCACCGCACGCACCTGTCTCACCTGTCGGTGGAGAGCAGCTCACTCTGCCCCGTCCCGACTCCCGCCGCTGCGCTCACCTGGTCTCCGCACCAACTGGTTGAGCATCAAACAGCGGCCAAATCCGACATCCAGATTTGGCTGCTGCATTGAATAGACACGGTTGGATCCATTCCGTCAAAAGAATTTCAAAATGGATCCGACATCAATTGAATATACCCTAGATGTATAATCCATTTTTACATACTAAACCTTTTATCTGAAACAATTTTTATCTGAAGCAGAATGGCAGCATAATTGTTACAGTATAATGGCGCCATCTAGTGTAAGTTTTTTAATACTGTATAACAATTTCACAAATCCCTCTTACTCTTTAAATTCACCTCAATGTTAAAAAAGTCAAAATTGAAGTGTCTTGTACATAATATACTAGAATATTTAGTGAATTGTACAGGCATCCCTAGAACTCTTTCTGCATTTTTTGGAATGTCACGTGTATCGTACGAGTTTTGTAGAATGTTCTCTGTTTTGTATACTAGTCATTACAATGTTGAGCTCTATTGTATAGTCACTAAACTGATATTTGTATTTTATAGAAATCAGGAGAAAGCTCATTAATATGCATAAAGATTACTAGTATACTCTCTGCATTTGGTAAAACGTATTCTATACTGGCATGGGCAAAGGCAGGATTGGGGCTATGATGTGGTGAGCCATTGTCCACATGGAGCAGCGATGGGCAGTCACCGCTGCCCACACGCCTGCCGCCAAACCCAGCGACTGGTGACCTGCTTCCGGCTCCATGGGATGGCGCCGGGCCACCCCAGGTAAGGAGGCAGGCGCACCCTAGCAGCAGGGCCAGTGACCACAAAAGTATGCACCGGCTGCAGGGGCCACCGCTCTTCCCGCTCCGGTGCAGGCGAAACCGTCCCTGCACCAGGGCGTATTTCTACAGGGCTAGGGGAGATGAAAGAAGAGAGAAAAAGGGATGGGGATAGAGAGCTGGGGAGATAAAAGGATAGAGAAAAGGGGATGGGGAGAGAGCAAAAAAAGAGGAAAGAGACATGGTGGGGGAGAAAAAGGAGAGAGAGTAGGGAAGAGTAAGAGGGGTGAGGTGTTCTCCTGCAAGCAGCTCCTGTACACCAGGTGTCCTGTGGGGAGGGAATGAGGTGAGGAGGGTAAAGAGAGGGGGGGGGGCAGAGAGGATGGAGAGTAGGGGGCTTGAAAGGGTCTCACCATTCGCTGAATCCGACATTAGTACTTCTTTTTACACCTGTAGCCCCTGCTCTTCCTTGCGTTGTGTCTCTTGCAAGACTCCTGTCTCTGTGCATAGGGGCACCTGCAAGCAGCTCATGCATCCGCCGATCTTCTGGGCCCTAGGCGTCCTCTGCGCAGGGGCTCCAGCCTCCTGCAAGCAGCTCAGGGAGCCATTCTCTGGGTGCCCTGTGGGCAGGGGCTCCTGCAGGCTGCTCCGATCTCCAAAGCAGCTGCATCCCCTGCACCTTCTGTAGTTACGCCACTGAATTATAGGTAACCTCCACAGCTGCCAACAGTAGTAGCCCTAATTATAGAAAACGCCCACAGTTGCTGACAGTAGTAGCGCTAATGATATAAAAAGGCCCACGGTTGCTGACAGTAATAGTGCTAATTATAGATAATGCCCACGGTTGCTGACAGTAGTAGTGCTAATTATAGATAATACCCACCGCTGCTGACAGTAGTAGTGCTAATTATAGATAATACCCACCGCTGCTGACAGTAGTAGTGTTAATTATAGATAATGCTCACAGTTGCTAACAGTAGTAGTGCTAATTATAGATAATGCTCACAGCTGCTGACAGTAGTAGCGCTAATTATAGTTAACGCCCACGGTTGCTGACAGTAGTAGTGCTAATTATAGATAATGCCCACAGCTGCTGACAGTAGTAGCGCTAATTATAGTTAACGCTCACAGTTGCTGACAGTAGTAGCACTAATTATAGGTAGCGCCCACAGCTGCTGACAGTAGTAGCACTAATTATAGGTAGCGCCCACAGTTGCTGACAGTAGTAGTGCTAATTATAGATAACGTCCACAGTTGCCGAGAGTATTGTACTCTCTCACACACACTTTATTTACCTTATGCTGACTGGTAGCTCATCCTTTCCTCATCAGCCCTGCTCCCCTGTTGCCCCGCCCCTCTGTCCTGTGTAGCTCTGCCCCTCTGTTTCATGTAGCCTCATCTTCTTCTCAGTCCCTGCTGCCAAGGGGTGTTTGGTGGCGGGTGAGAGCTTCATGCTGCTGCAGCAGCCATAGAGGAGATGACAGCAGCAGTAGGAATGCAGCAGCATCCTCTGCTGAGCTGCTAGTGCAATCTACAAATTTTGGCTCCTGGAACTTGTGCTCCACTGGAGCCACCCTCCCTATGCCCCCTGGATGCATCCTTGTGATGTATTCAATTATTGCAATGCGATTTTGGTCAAATGTATTCCAATCCATCTGCATCTGAGGTGCGGAATGTGATAAATAGACTGTAGTCAGTGCGGCAATATGGCTCTGTAGTGTACCCCATAGCATATGACTTCATGCATGGAGGTGAGCCATCAGCACCAGGAAGTGTTACCACTGCTGGGAGCATCTTGAGGATATACTGAGTACAGACAGCAGGGTGCATTTCTGAAGTGTCTGGTCTGCCATCCGAAATTGTGGGGCTTGGGATTGACAATATAGACAGGGCCCCCCTTTCCTTTCTCAAGCACCTGGAGGGCCTGGTAAGTACCTCTGGTGTTGGCAGCACTGACAGCACTACTCAACCTCTACACTGCTTCAACGGAAATGTGAACTTTGTTTATGACAAATTATACTTTATAAACTCTTTGTGTCTGGGCCCAGGACTGGAGATCCACACAGTCCCCCCATGATGGGCTGGGGAGCAGCAACATTGCCGCACAAAGGGCCTGATTCAGACCTGGGCTGTGAGTTTTGGAGCCCAGTGATCAGGTAAATGCCACCCTGCCAAATACATTCCCGCACCCATGTGCAAAGGGGATGCGGTCAAAATCCCGACAGGGTCAAAATCCTGAATGGGTCATAATACCGACAAGGACAAAATCCAGACATTTAAAATCCCGACAAGGTCAAAATACCAACATATAGAATGTACAGGTGAAACTGTCAACATGACTTTGGGTTGACAGGTCGCGAGGTCGACATGGGTTTTTTCACTGTTTTTTGACCCGACGTGCCGACAGGCGGAATTTCATGCCCTACCATCCACTAGGGTGTGGTGGGAGAATAAAATAGTGTGCCGAGCGCAGCGAGGCACCGTGCCCGAAGCATAGCGAGCAATGCGAGGGGCTGCGGTTCACCTCCAACTGTGTACATGTCGACTGTGTCGACATTCGGGTAAAAAAAAAAACTGGAAAGAAAAAACATGTTGACCTCGTGACCTGTCGACCCAAAGTCATGTTGACCGTTTCACCTGCACATTCTATATGTCGGTATTTTGACCATGTCAGTATTTTAAATGTCGGGATTTTGTCCTTGTCGGTATTTTAAATGTCATAATTTTGTCCATGTCGGGATTTTGGCCTTGTCGGTGTTATGACCCATTCGGGATTTTGACCCTGTCGGGATTTCATACCGAATCCGTGCAGAGGGGAAAATCACTCACCATTGAATAGTTTTCCCCTCTGTTTGCAGCACTGAGTAAGTCAGGACTTGGTGCTGCGATTGCTGTGGGGAGAAGGAGGCTGCTGATGACGTCAGCTGCCCTCCTTCCCACAGCTGGGGAATGCCCAGAAAATGCATGGTTATCATCCCCAAATGGCTGCAGGGTGTTAATCACCCTGCGAGCAGCCAGCAATGCCTAGCCATCTCTAGCTGCCTTCGCACTAACAGATTGCACACGCGCACAGCGTAGCATGTGCCATTGTCCAACAATTGTCCGTGCCGCTAAGTCGCAGCCGTGCGATTGGGTTTGAATCAGGCCCACAGTGTCCTGCCTTCTGAAGCACCAGTCGCACAGTGATAGAGAAGGAATATAAACGTGCCCAGGATTATAAATATTATACACTAGTTAGCCCGCTCAAAGCTAATGCTTTGAAAGCTAGCAGATGTATTTTCACTTGCTGCCAACAGATGGCAGTGTTTAGGAGTCACATATAGACACACATATATATATATATCTATATATATATATATATATATATAGTCCAGATTTCTCCAAGGAGAAGTAGGCACTCTCCGTAACAATCAAATAGGTAGACGTAGTGTTAAAAAGTCAATTCATTATTTATTCCATCACAGCAGAAATATGTTCAGTATAGCCCCGACGTTTCGGTCCAGCATCGGACCTTTATCAAGGAGCCTGTAGTGTAAGAGGTAAACATGCAAACATACAATGAGTGCATAGTTCTCCTCCCACCAGCACAAAACATAAATACAATATATACAAGCAAAGTCAAATCACTTACATGAATCAAAAAGAAGACACAGCATGAAGACACAACGTGGTAATGGTGGAGGTACCACCCAGGACAGGAGGACAGCGTAATGCATGCCTGCCCGGGCCCGGCTTAAATACCCTGTGTTTGAACACCTGATGAGTCACATGGCACGGAAAGATTCCCGCCACCGGCATCTACGCGTCGCTTCCGGTGTGTGATTACGATTATTAATAATGATGTTGGTAAATATAATCAGCCCCATATAACTATTATAATTCTTTGATTTTCTGATGCTTTTTGGATCAATTATGAATTATGAGTGGTAGAACTCTCCCGGAACCCCGGCTTCCCTGTCTATTGACTATTTGTATAATGATATATATCAGACCCTCAGATAGATTGACCTATTGCACGCAGAAACCCATTTCCGGGTTTCTATGCGTGTCAGATGCGGTTCACTGCGGCATCATTTCCCATCCACACGTAGAGGCTCTTACAGAGAGTGACACACGCCGAGACCCGCTTCCGGGTTCTCGTGCGTGTCAGATGCGGCTCACGGAGGCACATACTTCCTGTCCCTAGAGCAGGAAGTCTTGTGCTAACGTGCGCACCATATGCGCTCCACGACCCACGGAACTTCCGGCTTCACACACCGGAAGCGACGCGTAGATGCCGGTGGCGGGAATCTTTCCGTGCCATGTGACTCATCAGGTGTTCAAACACAGGGTATTTAAGCCGGGCCCGGGCAGGCATGCATTACGCTGTCCTCCTGTCCTGGGTGGTACCTCCACCATTACCACGTTGTGTCTTCATGCTGTGTCTTCTTTTTGATTCATGTAAGTGATTTGACTTTGCTTGTATATATTGTATTTATGTTTTGTGCTGGTGGGAGGAGAACTATGCACTCATTGTATGTTTGCATGTTTACCTCTTACACTACAGGCTCCTTGATAAAGGTCCGATGCTGGACCGAAACGTCGGGGCTATACTGAACATATTTCTGCTGTGATGGAATAAATAATGAATTGACTTTTTAACACTACGTCTACCTATTTGATTGTTACGGAGAGTGCCTACTTCTCCTTGGAGAAATCTGGACTACAAACTGGTGTTCATTCCCGAGGGCATGAACCCCATGTAAGCACCCCGCCAGCTGTCCCCTTGCTTCAGTGAGAGTGCGGTCCTCCACAAAATATATATATATATAGATATATATATATATAGATATGTGTGTGCAGAAAGAAATTGGAGAAAAAGCACAAATATGAGCAAAGTGTAAAACGAATTTTACTAAAAAGTGCAGGCTCACATACATCATAGATAACAGCAAACAGCTTGCCACAAGGATATCCAACACGGTGCACCAACAACTTGAAAAGCCGGGACCAGCCTTTTCGCCGCCTCCGTGGTCAGGAACTTTCAAAAGCACAGCGTTGTCAGTTTAGGATACGCCCAACGCGTTTCGTCATCTGCGGACTTCGTCAGGGGGTGTGGCCATCCAAAGTACCGGTGTTATATTTATAATAGACCACACAGCTGATGTTGATGTGCTGGCGCGCTGCTCTAATCATGCTTCAAGCTCTCACTGATACCTATCAACAACATTATGGCTAATTGCCTAGCAGCAGATACAATTAATAAAGACACAAAGAAAATAAATATATGTGTCTCTCACACACATATATAAAATACAATACAATGAAAACATAAAATACAATTAATATACAACAATATACCAAAATACAAAAAAATACATATACAAATAAATCTGCACAATAAGCAGATATATAAAAATACAAAAATGCACATTTCATAAAACATTTAATAGATACTTTTTAAAAAAAATATATGCATAAACATGCCATCAAAATTGATACAAAGAAAGAGAGAAAAGAGCTTTTCTATCTAGACACAATTAACACGCTGACATGGCGATGAGGAATAAAAAGAGAAAGAAAGAGAGGACAACTGTTAGTCACATTTTATGAACATAAAATCATCTATGACTTTAATTCCTTTTTTCAGACAACAATAGTCTCCGTATTACATGTTAGAGGAATATACATATATTTCCATGCAGGAAGGAAATCAGGCTGCGCAGTCCGCCTACACCAGGATCACTCTAGCCAATATACTGTATGCGATAGCCCTGGGGTCCGCAGACCCAACACAGTGCTATGCCAGCAACATAGATATAAGTGCGCTCACTCAGTGTAGGAAAGAATTGACGTCACAGCCTTCATTCATACCACTAGGTGCCAATGTGCCAATATTTTATATCCAGTAGGTCTCACGCCTACTTAGCTTTTTTAAAATATCACCCCCAAGTTCTTCCAATGAAATTTGTTCCAGGGCTTTAAAGGAAAATTGATTCAAGTCACAATTATTACAGGCAAGAAAATGTCTCGAGACTATGAGTATTTAATTTATAACAGGTCATTTTACTACGGATATTCCAAGATTTTTGAAGATCAGTGTCCCAATATTTAAATTTGTCTTTGTCGACATATTGACACATTTTGCACTTAGTGCATGGAAAAAAAACCTTTAGTGGTTTGTAGCCAATTTACATTCTCCTTTTTCCTTAGGTGACTCGGTGCTAAGCAGGTTTTTAAGGTGGCAGCACGTTTAAACACTACCTGGGGTCTATTGGGTATTACCATTCTTAAAATATATATATACATACTTATAGATGATAATACCAGCTGCGGGGCAATAGTAATACCATGCAGTGCAGAGACGTGTGGTGGTGGCTGTGTACAGAGAGGCACAGTGATATAGCACTGTATGGTAGTGCAGGCTCCTCCTGCTGCAGTAGTAATCTGACCTGCTAGAATGAAGCATCAGATCAAAGCACCCACTATAGATCAGTTTGGGACACCCAAGGTCAGGGGTGAGCTGAGAGGGGCCCACTTTGCCTGTCATTGTATCTTATGATGTATACATTTATCAGCATTTGGTGATAAATAGGGGCCCTTACAAACTTTTGCTATGGGGCCCACATGTATCTAGTTACGCCACTGCCCAAGGTGTCAATCAAGCTGCCCATTACAGAGAGCAGGAAGTCGGCCTACAATGGTGATCCCTTTCCACTTCCCACCCTTTAAACAGCCGCGATTCGCTTCAGTAATCCCAAGTGTCTGTTGCCAGCTCTATCCTATACTGAAGGACACATTCAGTACGCGTAGAACAGGTCCTGATATGATGGGTGCATGTGCAACCACACCTGAATACCCATTCGCAT
This sequence comes from Crinia signifera, assembly GCF_055691185.1. NCBI lineage: Eukaryota > Metazoa > Chordata > Amphibia > Anura > Myobatrachidae > Crinia > Crinia signifera. The sequence goes on from NC_139217.1 coordinate 374,168,499, forward strand.
ACCTCCCAACTTTCTTTGCGCTGGACCCGGGACACAGCTTCTGCCCGCGAGGTCATGCCCCCATTTTGCCGCTATGGGGGCATGACCCAGAGGCTCCATGAGCCTCTAGCCATGCCCCCAGCCCCCTGGCTGCGGGAATAGACGCTGTGCGAATGCGCACAGCGTTTATTCCCCGCTGCTTAGCAGCCGGCGGGGGACTCCCAACAGCCCCCCTCACCGCGGGACACTGCCGGCCGCGGGAGGGACAGCGGGACAGGCCCTCTTAATCGGGACTGTCCCGCTGTAATCGGGACTGTTGGGAGGTATGCATTCTGTGCACATGCTAAAAGCACTTGCAAGAAAAATGAGCACATCCCTGTTCAGGATTGCAGTCTCCGGAGGACTTGCGAGTAAAACTGCGTTGCAGATACAGGCCTTGGCATCCCCACGCCCAGGAAACTCGGGCGACATGCCCCTGCTTTCCAGAACACTAATTACCTTGTGAATGTCTCTGCCTTTCAGATAGAGGCGCAAAATGGGCCCTGTGTGTGAGCAGTTTCCTGGTTATTGGAAAACTGCATGTTTCATTGCTTATGCAATCCATAAGGTCCTATGATATACCTCCCAACATTGAACGGAAGTGAAGAGGGATGCTTCAGGCACCAGAGGCGCGTGCCCACAATTTTGGGGGCATGACCTCACAGTAAGGGGCATGGCCTATTGCCATGAGGCCATGCCCCCATTTTTGCCACCGTGGGGGTATGGCTAGCAGCTCTGGGAGCTGATGGCTATAACCACAGCCTGTTAGGCTGCAGGAATAGACCATACTTGCCTACATTTTGTCACTCCTCTCAGGGAGGAGACCCCATACTACAAGTCAGGGGGCGGGACAAAGCTAACGTCACCAAGCTCCTCCCCCCTGACAGACAAAAGCTGCACTTCGAGGGTCGGCGGTTTGGTGGAGGGGCTAAAATTATGCAAAATGATGCAATTTGCGTCATTTTAGCCCAGGATAAGGTCATTGGGTCTACAGCAAGTTGACAATCATTAGGTCGATAGGGGGAAAGGTCAACATGGTTCTAGGACGACATTTGACAAGGTCGACATGGGTCTAGGTTGACATGGGTTTAGGTCGACAGGTCATTAGGTCGACACAAGCATTAAGTCGACAGTGTCTACGTCAACAGTGTCTAGGTCAACATGGGGTTTTTCACTGTTTTTGTTTGAGTCTACATGTGCCGACAGGCGGTATTTCATGCCCTACCATCCACTAGGGCGTGGTGGGAGAATAAAATAGTGTGCCGAGCGCAGCGAGGCATCGTGCCCGAAGCATGGTGAGCGCGAGGGGATGCGGTGCACTGGAAACTGTGTCCATTTCGACTGTGTTGACATCCAGATAAAAAAAACAGTGAAAAACCCCATGTCGACATTTTGACTGTCGACCTAGCCCCATGTCGACCTAGAACATGTCGACCTTTCCCACGTGTCGACCTAACGATTGATGACCAACTTGCTGTAGACCCAATGATCCCAACCCTTTAGCCCTGCCCCCTCCCCGCAGACCCGCAAAATTCGGACTTTAACGCTGCGGGGACTGCGTGGGCAATGTGGGAGAATTGCCCACCTACCCGTGGGGCTGGGAGGGGGACCCGATTTGCGGAAGCCTCGCGGCCTTTTGGGGGGGGGGGGGGGGGTAGGCAAGTATGGAATAGACACTGTGAGCATTCACGAGTGACAGGGGGGGGGGGGGGGGACTCCAACCACGGGACACTGGGCGGTATTCAATGTCCTGAATCGCTGGTTACAGTGATTCAGATTTAACATTCGCCTGCCAATCGCCGGTTTTTAGCAGTGAATCGCCATGCATGGGGATTCGTGGGGAGTCGCCAAGTCACCCTATTCAACGTGGCTGAGAATCGCCGGCCCTAACGGCGATTCTCAGCCATACCGGCGTTTCCCTACACAGCCTCATTAATGTAGTCAGTTGTTTAAAAAATCGCAGATAAATGCTAGAAACAAGCAAATTACCCTGGACAAACGCTTCCCATACAGCAGACGGCAAACGCTGGGAAATCTGGTCAAAGGGCAAACGAAGGAGTGAGGTGGGGAGGAGAATCATGGGTAAGTGAGGTGCACCATGGGTAAGAACAGTGCTTTGTGGGAGAAAAAAAAAATACCTGAAAAAATTAAATATATATTTGTATAGCACTTCTACGACCATGACATCACACAAGGGCAGCAAATAATAATACATTAGACTTGCATAGTTAAATAGAGCACTTAAAACCAATTATTTGACATGTTCCTATAAAAGTTCACCATAAAAAGATGACGAGGGGCACTCGGAGAGGAACGGCGATATGAAAGAAGAAAAAGGAATCGCCAACTTCACATTGAATACACTTTTGGCGATTCCCCTCAACTACCGTCGATTCCCCATGAAAAATCCTATACACAAAAAACGGCGATTTGTACAGGAAAACATTTGGCGATTGCAGCTTCATTCACCGGTCGTCAACGGCGATTCTAGCTCATTGAATACGGTGATTCGCATTTGGAGCTCCAAAAATCACCGTCAGCCACGAAAAAACCCCGGAATCGCCATAAAACTTAGCGATTCCGGCTCATTGAATACCGCCCAATGTGTTGACTACTGAGTCAACACACACACAAACCAGTCCTTGAGATCTACCAACGCTCCACATTTACTAAAGCAACTAGCTGGTGCACAGCAATAGTCAAAGTATTACTATCACATTTTCACACATGCTGCATTCATTCCTACTATAGATCCACAGGTTAGATACATGGGGCGGGATGTTGTAACATCCGCGCCCATTATCGCCGGACATCGCATTTTTAATAACGGCATATGCTATAACATATGCCGTTATTCATGCAAGGGACAGCTCTTGCGGTAAGAGCTGTCCCTTGCGATGCGGTGCCGGCGCTGGACTTCCGGGTCTGTGACCCGGGAGTCCATCTGCGCATGCGCAGACCCCGGCGCCGGCCGCAGGGCACGCTGGGAGGGATCCGTGACGGATCCCTCAAACAGCGCTGCGGTAAGAAGCCCATAGGCTTCTGCAGGGATTCGCCAGCTTTAGCTGGCGATTCCCTCCGCAGCGCTGACACTGCGGAGGCGCCATATAGCATATAGAAATGCGGTAGAAACCCCGAAAACGGGGTTTTTACCGCATTTCTGCTATATAGCATCCCGCCCACTAACTGTTGGTAGATCTTGAGGACAGGTTTGGTCACCCCTGGTTTACAGTAATGCTGCCCATACACTTGTGCGATCGGATTCGATGCAACATCACAGTGCGATGTACATCGAACCCGATCGCATCTTGTGGTGCTAAAGTGCCCCCCTTTGCAGCACCCGATGTCGCATGCCATCTTGAGATGGCACATCGCCGATGAAAAAGCGTTCCCTCCGCCCCCCACCTGCGGATTGCATTGGAGCATCCCATGTGGTTAAAAACCACATGCGATCGCTCCTGTGATTCGATAGATATGCAGCACATATGATCTTGAGACCCGACATTCGACTGCATGATGTCGAATGTCCCCTTAAAAATGCATACAATCATTCGATTTATCGGCCAGATGTGGTCGAAATTGAATGATTGCATGCAATATGTCACAAGTGTATGGGCAGCATAACAGATGCTTAGATTTCGTTTCCCTAGCAACGTTCTCTGCACACACATCCAGCTAGAGAAGCTTCTGCTTACACACCAGTGAGCCAATCATTGCTATGAGCCTTCTGATGACGATCAAGTTTCCATAGTAACTCTCTGTACACAACTCTGTCTGGTGCAGCTTCTGGTCACAACCCCGTATGCTTTTCCATTTAAGTGAACTTCTCTGTTATATTGCACTATTGGAAACGGGTATGTTTGAATACATTTGTTGAGTCTGAACACATTTGGGATATTTTACTAGTACTGTATTGAGTTTACTGTAGATTGTTATGATTGCATTGTTTCACATGCTGATTGGGTATACAGTTGTTAGCAAAGTCTCCTGCTGTGTTGAATTTTATCTCAGCAATTTTGGTGTCCTACAACATGGAGGGGGATTGATGTGAATGTCATGCTGGCTGCAATTAATAAATGAGACCTTAGTACCTTTCACCGGGTTCAGTATGACTTACTGCCAATTGGAATCCAGGCAATCAATTGTCTGACACTGTTATACTGGCAGGGTTTAACTACCGATGGTCATACCCCGACAGGTACATAATACTGACAGATGAAATGCTGACACGCAATATACCGACATGATTATAATGCTGAATATGTTAAAATGGTGACAAAGTTGTAATGTCTTCATGGACAATATATTAGTGGCATGGCTTTGGGTACTATTATATTCTCCCTCTATGCCCACTGGGTTGGTAAAGTATGAACAATTCGTTTTTTTGTGAAAAAAAAAAAAATGAATGAATCGGTATTAATTGTGTCAATATTTTGGCTGTCGGCAATGTGGTTCTTCGGTGTTTTAGACCTGTTGGTGTTTAGATTGTCTGTGTTCTGTATCTGTTGGTATTTTGTCTGTTGGCATATGTTTGTGGGGACTCTGGGCCTGATTCAGACCTGCTCGCTAAGCAGCGTATATTCGCTGCCTAACGAGCAGGTAAACACCGCTTTTCCGGACGCTCGCCGGTACGCCAAAGTGCCGGCCCCTGCCCGCCCCCTACCTGTGCAAATGCCTCGGCAGGTATGGTGGGTCTGCACATGCGCATATTCATGCATGCACAGACCCGCACAATCTGAATCGGCCTGATTGGATTTCTGGGATGTTTCTATATTTTCCTTTTATATATATATATATATATATATATATATGTAACAAGAGGTTTCAAAACGGCACTCAGGTGAACGGAGCAAAAGGTTTGGTGCAGAGTCCAATGTAGTTAATAGAAAAAGCACTTACCCCACCTTGCAGAGGGAAAGGAGATAGACCAGCACTCAATGAAATGTTGAAAAAAATAAGTGTATTGAAGTTGTATCACAGCATAGTAACAACAGTGGATATTACAACATCACAGCTGACCCGACAGCTGTTTCGAACCGGATCCTATCCAGTTCTCATCAGGGGTGAGAACTGGATATTGGCATCACCTGGTTGGGAATAATTGCTAAGAATCATGCTTCCACGGAAAAAAAATGGTACTTCCTCATCATTGTGACCCACGCAACGCAAGTTACTTTAGCAGCTACTTAATCGCTACATAAGGATTTTCAGCGAGGGAATCGTTACAAATATGCTTTAGAGGCATTTTTATAGGTAAAAAATGTTTCCTATATTTAAGTTACCACAAACAGAGGAGGGTCCACGCCACCACCCTCTGTCCACGTCACCCTCCTGTGTCCATGCCAATATGCATTACCTTTACTAAAGTTGTGGTAAGCGAAGTGAGCCACAGAGCCAGAAGCGTGGCAAGGAAATGCGATCCATCGAGGAAGCGATGATGTTTAGCAGCACCATTGTCCCCTCGCGGGCTCACTTCACTCGCTACGCTCGCCACAACTTTACTAAAGGTAATACATGGGGGTGTGGACACAGGAGGGTGGACCCAGGGTGGTAGAATCATACAGTACTTACTGTAAGTTTCGTAGCATAAGCGGAGGCTGCAAAGATGAGAAAGTACCAAAAATATTATGTATTTTGGCACAGGTGACTGCAAATTGATGAGCAAAGCATTTTATACCGGATGGAAGGAGTCAGGTTTGAGGCTTTCCCCTCCCAGAAAATGGCGGTGACATACCCTTGGTTTTTAGGAGTGCAGGCTTCACTTTATCCCCTCCCCATCCCATCAAGATTGCTGTCTGTCAATCAGGCAGCAGCAGAAGACAACTATGGGTGACATTTCAAGGCCTGTTCTGCGCATGCGATAATCGGGAATCTGCTTGTTGAATAAGTCTGAATTAAGCACAATGTTTAGTGCTGTACATATTCCTCCAGACTAAGGACAACTTATTTTTGTCTAAATGCTATATGTATAAATAATGCTAAAATTAATAATTGGTAACATATTTGCAATCTTTATAAACATACAGGGGGTTAATCTAGTTCACTCTTTCTGACAAAATCCTTCTTAGATGGACAAAACCATATGCACTGCAGGGGGCAGATGTAAAATGTGCAGAGAGAATTAGATTTGGGTGAGTTATTTTGTTTCTGTGCAGGGTAAATACTGACTGCTTTATTTTTACACTGCAATATAGATCTCACTTTGAAGTAAAACCCCACCCAAATCTAATTCTCTCTGCACAAGTAACATCTGCCCCCCCTGCAGTGCACATGGTTTTGTCCATCTAAGAAGGATTTTGTCAGAAAGAGTGAACTAGAATAAGGCCCATAGTGGGATATACCCAGTGGTGGGATTCAAATAAATTAACAACAGGTTCTATGTCCTAATGACCATTTTAAGTATACCAAAAGATGTACCGAAAGGTAGTTTAATAATTCATGCATTATATACTCATATTAGAACAATAAAAGAGGTACACAAAACTAGATTATGTTAATTATTATTACACATGCCGTATTCCCCATTACACAGTACTCCTCAAGCTGTAAAGCCTATACATGTTATGTCATGCACTGTAATGCTAATGCCCATTACACATGAAGCCACACACCGTAATGCCCATTACACATTGTGCTACACACCATAATGCCCGTTACACAAAGCCACACACCATAATGCCCATTACACATTGTGCTACACACCATGATTCCCATTACACAACCCACCATGATGCCCATTACATATTTGGCAGAAAAAGGTTTTGGTTAAGTCCTGCGCCGTGAGTGGGTTGGTTTCACTAATCCATTAATATTAACAAAAATTTATCAGAATCACAATCCCCGTTATTGCCGCTGTTCTATAAGGGGTAGCTCAGTTCCCCCGAATTGGTACCAGAAAAAACAAAAAGATGGAACTGCGCAATAAAGGGGAATATATGCAATTTATTTATGCACTAATAAAAAAATACACAATTTCAAAATACAATTATAAGAATTAATAATTAATAAAACAGGGGGGGGGGGGTATATAAAAATATTAGCAAAACCGGTCGTGTCTGATTAGTAGATATTTAAAACCAAATACAATTTGCTTCCCTTAAGTTAGTCACAGTCAGTTTAGTGTATTAGTTGGTTAGAATGCTGGTTTTTATAACAGTCTTATTTCATGGATTAGTGAAGTAACTGTCCAGGTTTTTAGTGTCTGGCCAGACAATTTTTTTTGGGTATGTGGGGTACCTTACAGCTGCCACCTGTAGTTCCTCCGGTCTCCCAGTGGATGGTGCTGAATCACCTTTCTTGTTCCCACTTTATCTGGAGTCACCTTTGTGCTGGTGGTCTGATGATAGGCTTGTATGGTTCTCCCCTTTGATGCAAATAAAAAGAGTTATGGATGTCCCAACGCGTTTCCCCGCCTCCGGTAACGGTCTCAGCGGCTTTTTCAAGGAAAATGTAAGGAAAATAGCAAGTCTTGCTATTTTCCTTACATTTTCCTTGAAAAAGCCGCTGAGACCGTTACCGGAGGCGGGGAAACGCTTTGGGACATCCATAACTCTTTTTATTTGCATCAAAGGGGAGAACCATACAAGCCTATCATCAGACCACCAGCACAAAGGTGACTCCAGATAAAGTGGGAACAAGAAAGGTGATTCAGCACCATCCACTGGGAGACCGGAGGAACTACAGGTGGCAGCTGTAAGGTACCCCACATACCCAAAAAAAATTGTCTGGCCAGACACTAAAAACCTGGACAGTTACTTCACTAATCCATGAAATAAGACTGTTATAAAAACCAGCATTCTAACCAACTAATACACTAAACTGACTGTGACTAACTTAAGGGAAGCAAATTGTATTTGGTTTTAAATATCTACTAATCAGACACGACCGGTTGTGCTAATATTTTTATATACCCCCCCCCCCCTTGTTTTATTAATTATTAATTCTTATAATTGTATTTTGAAATTGTGTATTTTTTTATTAGTGCATAAATAAATTGCATATATTCCCCTTTATTGCGCAGTTCCATCTTTTTGTTTTTCCATTACATATTTGCCACATATTTGCCACTTGCCTACATGCTTATTGCTAGGGGGTTTGCCTCATCGCTGCTGCTGAGGCTGGTGAATCTGCATAAGAAAACGCACACAGTGAGGCTGTCATTTTGTGGGTTGCAACTTGAAAGTTACTTGAAAAACAATATGCAGCAGCGGCATCCCCTCTGCTGCAATGTCAGAGGTACTGGGTTCATAAAAAAATCTGTTCTGTAAATGAAGCTGAACTGAAACACCTGTGTGCGTTTTCTTATGCAGTTTCACAGTGGTTTCACTTCAGCTACATTCATACCTCAGACGTGGGGCCGGTGGTCCCACAGCAGCAGGCAGGCTCCGGGCGGCTCTCGGCAGTCCTGGGACCGGTCATCTTGCGCCGCACTCCAGCAGCAGCTCATCTTTTCTCCTCCTCAGGGAGACCAAGGCAGGACGGCTGCAGCGCAGGGTTGAAGGCCAGCCCATGCCCAACACAAGCTCTCTCCTCTCCCTCAGCAGCTCACATTGAGTGCGTCAGCATGAAGTGCTTCAACTTGGTTTGCACAGCTGCACTGCTGCAGTAGAGCCACGCAATGGGATTGTGTGGGGGACAATCAGTGGGGGACCACTGAATCCGTGTACATTGCAGAAACAATGTTTTTTATTCAGTTGTGTGACCCAATGTTGTGGGTTTATTTACATGGACTTTATTTACCTGTGAAGTTCAGTTTGACTGTGGGGATTCGTGCGTGGGATATTCCCCACTAATTGCCATGCCACTCTAGCATGGCAATTACCTGTGGGGTAATCCCTGCGACTGATTAGTCCTTAGTTTAATAGCATGAACATGTAGACCAGGCTTAGGCTGAGGCTTTTATTGTGGTACATCTCAGCCTGGTACAAGTTGCAGCTTTTAGCGTGAATGTCATGTTTCTTGTTAGATCACATTTGTTGTATGCAGACCAGGCTATGAACACATGAACACTGCTGCTTTGAACATTTTGTTCCAGGGGTAGTGCAGTTGATAAATTATTTTACTTTCCTGCAGGCAGTAACATAGGCCCTTATTCTGGTTGGTGCGGATATATCCGCGTGCGTTCGGGCCGCCGATGTTTTGTGTCTGCGCATGTGCAGAGGCGTCTCTGCGCATGTGCGAGCAGGGCGTACGGCCAAATCCTGCATGATATGTGAACACTCCGAACAGGGGGTGGAGAGGGGCGTGAAGGGCTATTTGTGCTCATTACCATATGCATACGCCCCGCGTTTCATGGGCGTTCCCATGCAAACGCTGGGCGTATGTATGGTAATGCGGCCGTGACGCACGTGTAGGGGGCGGACATATGACATCGCCGGATGTCAGCTGCCCGCCCAGATCCCTGCTTTTGCAAGGAAAAATGTCCGTGTGGTCTGAGGTTACGGGAGCTGGTGGAGCACTCGGTCCTGCATTCGATGGTCTGCGACCATCGAATGATGGGGGAGGTTCCCTTAGATGGAGGAGGCGTATTCCGTGTAAAATACACGTGCGGTCCGTTCGGCCAGCTTCTTACCGAGTACGGACGGAGTTGGCGATCCGTATGGAAGGCGGGGTTTCGCACGCACGGTCCTGGCCGCATAATCGGATCCGGCCGCACCGACCAGAATAAGGCCCATAGTAACATAGTAATTAAGGCTGAAAAAAGATGTTAGTCCATCGGGTTCAACCTATCTAACTTGTAACTACTGACTTGAGTAAGTCATATCTATAGGATTCCCTTAGTGGCCAAAAATGCATCCAGTTTTTGATTTAAATTCATTAACAGTAGTTGCTGTAATCACCCCCACCTGCACTGAGTTCCAGAATTTTACTGCTCTAATGGTGAAGAATCCTCTTCCTAATTCAGTACAGAATTTATTTTCCTCGAGCCTCAGTACATGCCCTCGTGTCCTAAGTATAGGCCTGTTACTGAACAAATCAAATCATCACCCAGTTCCATACGATTCCCAATCCTGTATACATACTAATCATATCACCTCTCAACCTCCGTTTCTCCAGTGAAAACATATTCAGCCTGGTTAACCTATGTTTGTATTCTAGTGATTCAAGACCTTTTACTAGCTTAGTGGCCTTCTCTAAGTTCTCTGTACCTGTTCCAATTTATTTATGTCCTTTTTAAGGTGCGGTGTCCAGAACTGAACACAATATATTCCAGGTGTGGTCTCACCAATGCCTTGTAAAGAGGCACTATCACATTGGCATCCCTTGAATCCATACCCCTTTTAATGCATGCCAGTGTCCGGTTTGCTTTTGCTGCTGCACTTGAGCAGTGTGCACTATTACCCAATTTTTCCTCTATGATGACCCCCAAGTCCTTCCATACAGCAGAATTCCCTATAATAACTAAATTTACCCCATAACTAGCTTGTTCATTTTTGTTACCATAATGAATTACTTTACATTTTTCAATGTTAAACTGCATTTTCCATCTTTCCGCCCACCTTTCAAGTTTATTTAAGTCACTTTGTAGTGTTTCCACATCCTCTCCTGAGTTAATTTCCTTTCTCAATTTTGTGTTGTCTGCAAATATTGCAATTTTACTCACTATGTCACTTTCAATATCAATAATAAATATATTAAACAAGGTGGGTCCCAATATTGAACCTTGCGAGACTCCACTTTGGACCTTAACCCAGCTGGAATGTATGCCATTTACCACCACTCTGTCCCTGATTGTGCAACCAGTTTTTAATCCAATTACAAATTGTATCCCTTAACCCTAAATTACTTACTTTCATTAATGACCTTTTATGAGGCACTGTGTCACAAGCTTTAGCTAAATTAAGTGGTAGAGGTGGGGCTGCAGCACAGCCAAAAATGTAACCACACCAACTGCCATACAAAACACTGCCAAAAATGTTGCCGCCTGGAACGCAACGGAAGTTGGTGTGGTTCCCCTATATGGAATTTAGACTCCGCTGCGCTATGATTTGGGCATTTCCAGATGTGGCATCAGGCAGCCACTAGAAATACTCTTGTGTTTGCCCCCAATACACCCACCTTCCCATTTGAGTCTCTGAATAGACTCTTTGAATAAGTGCGTGAGCATAGTTACATAATTTAAATATAATTTGTATATAATAGGAACAGTACTATTAGGAATATATTAGGAATGAGGGAACTTCTATTGTTATAAAAAATAAAACAATAAATGTAAATTGAGAGTATTTTGATTATATGTTGAGACCTTAAAACCATGAACTTTTAGATTGCTATGAGAACTGGAGTTGGGAAACACTGCTATAGGCCCCCAGCAGCCCTTCTAGTGTACTGAATAGAAATACTTATCTTGCAGTAACACTAAACTGTAAATCTGTTTGAATATAGCATATAAAAACTAGGAGGATTTTGTCATATTTTGATCAAAACATTTAAGCTTGCAGACCATCGTCAATGGACCCAATTCTCTGCGAGTCTTTACACTAGTATATATGGCCAGTACACTGTTACACTGTTACATTGCAGCTGAATGTACGCTCCCCCAGATACAGAGGGGAACATCTACAGTTCCCTTGTTATCCACACCCAACTATGCCCTTTATAGCCATTGCACGCTGCCATCATAGCACTAGGCCAATATTGTGAAATAAAACTATATATATGCTAACAATAATATACTGCAAATCTGTGTGTATGTAGCAAGTAAAACTATTGTACTGAACCAAACATCTCCCCTGGAACAGCTTTCAGTTGTTGTGTGAACCACAGACTATGCCAATTTTGGCCAGCCTTAAAGGAGCACAGCCATATACTATATTTCTGCCCAGTTCCTGGCAGTATCAGTTCTCACCTTGTGGGTCTTCTCCTCTCAGAGGCCCGATAGAACCAAGTGTAGACCATTCATCTCTGGCCAAGCAGACAAAATGTCTGGATTTGGCATGTGACACAGTCTGGTGTCCACTTTCGTTGGTGTAGCTTTCTCCACATGTGTTCCTGAGGCTGCAACTCTAAACCTTCTCTGGCAGGATGTACAACGGGGCAGTCGTACGATCTGGTTGGGCTCTCTCTTCTTCTGCATGTAACACTTATTACAAGGGGTATGCGGTCGATGGGTTGACACGCCAAATGTCGCCATGCATTGAGTCGACCACTGACGGTTGATCTGGCTTAGGTCAAGACCTGAAATAGGTCAACGTTCCTAAGGTCCACATTGATGGAAGGTCTACACAAGCATTAGATCAACAATGACTAGGTCCTGTTTTTTTGAGAGGACATGTGCCGGACAGGCGGTATTTCATGCCCTACCATACACTAGGGCGTGGAGGGAGAACAGAATAGTGTGCCGAAGCATGTCAACATTCGGGACAAAAAAATGAGAAAACCCCATGCCAACCTTTTGACTGTCGACCTAATTCTTTGGTCATCCTTCCTTCCATGTTGACCTCAGGCATGTCAATCTATTTCAGGTGTCTACCTAAGCCATGTTGACCCAATGCATGTTGATCTTTGGGTGTTCCAGCCAATGACCCATACCCTAAAAAGGTATGAGGCCTCAATAGAGATGGTAGTTAGAGGGAGCGGTCAGCAGGGAAGTGTGAGTGCACATTCGCTAGACCGCTGTGATAGATCAGTATAAAATGTAAACATACTGATGCTGCACTGCAATCACTGCTTCTCATGTTTGCCTCATAATTTATTACAATAAAGATACTGTCATTTAGATAACTAAAGATACAATACAGTTAACTGGTTTATGAAAATAATACCAATTCAAATATAGGACCAACAGTGATAGATACAAAATACTACATATAGACGATGCTACTAACTACCAGTCGCTATAACACCTTACAGGGCCTACACACGGGGCAACACTGCTGAGCGATCTGTCTATCTAGATAGCTCAGATCGCTCAGCAAGCTCTCTCAGCACACAGCGCTGCACAGCGATGTGTCAGGGCCAGTGTTCTCCGGTGGGAACACTGGCCCTGACCGGAGTTTTAAATAGATTTATCCAGCACGCTGGATAATCGCTGGGCGGTAGCAATGCATGGGGCCAAAGCAAAGTAAAAGCATTTTCTAAGTGATCTAGTCAGCTTGCTTAGAAAATGCCCTGAAGTCACCCTGTATGTAGGCCCCATTACAGTACTACACACTAAATGATCACAATCTGGATGAAATATTTCCCATTATATGCAGCATTCTCCATCAATTACCAGGTGTCATATTCCAACAGCTAAAATGTACTAACTTTCTGTAGTTTATAAAAAAAATATTATACTGTATTTAAACAGTGTTATACCGCTTTCACATCACAAAGCCGTGTCCAACCCACAATTTTGATCCTCACACTACCCCTTTTCCACTAACAGAAATAACCCGGTAATCTCCGCGGGGACGCGCATCTACCCGGGTTTTTCTGCTAGTGGAAATGCTCCATGTCAAATAACCCGGTTTGGATTTCCTGGCAATCCTACCCAGATAATGATAGGGTAGCACCCGGTTTAAAATAAAGGCAAAACTTTTTCAAATAAATATTTCTGGTCTATTCTTTAATCAGAAAATGTTTTGTTTAATGGTGGCCCCTTTGGGTAATGGTGGCACTGTTTTATGACCTCCCCTTTGGTAAAGCCCTTTAAAAAGGCCTTTTCTTATGTAATCTATGGGAAAAACAGGCTTGACCTGGGTTAAGTGTAAACGGGGCTGATCCAGCAATTTACCGGGTAGCACTGTAGCGGAAATGTGTCTTAAACTCAGGTCCAACCCGGTATCGATCCCGGTACAAATTACCAGGTCTGACCCAGGTTGCTAGTGGAAAAGGGGTATAAACCCGGATCACCCATTATACACAGGGAGTGTATAACCCTTATTATAACCCAGGGGAATGACCAGGTTGGTTTACCTAGGTTATATTAAAGTGTGGTGCTTTAACACCTTGACCCGGGTTGACCAGCCAACAACCCGGGTATAACCTGGGATTTAGGTGTGGTGTGTAAGGGGTATTACGGTAACTTATCCTATTAATTTAGGATATTTATTTGATACATGAGAATAGCATCTCAATCCATGGCAAAATATGTTGTGTTTATGATTTCAGGTACAGAGGAAATGCCTTTACTCAAACAACCCAGAGGCATAGAACTCCCATGGAAGACATGGGACCAAAAAGCTCAAAAGTCAGGGCTGAGGCACACTGTGTACAGTGTAAATGGAGATCAGTATACCGGTGAATGGTTAAACAACCTGAAACATGGTAAGACATTTGTGCCACATTTGAATATATGGTCTCCTTTTTAAAAGGGAGAAACCACCGTGCAGTTGCTAAGTGCCTATGGGCCTTACTTAGGTCCATTCGCTGTGGCCATTCATTTGCATGGGGACTGATGTTTTGTTATTGTGCATGCGCATTTCTGCGCATGTGCATGCTCTGGGTGGGTGCGTCCATGGCGAACAATCTGTTCGCTGGGTGCACGCACCTATCCTTGCTTGTGGAGGGTGGCGCGAGGGGAGGTGGGCTGGCCCATTAGCATATGGGAATGCCCAGCCTTTCATGGGCATTCCCATGAGAACACTGGGAATTCTCATGCTAATAACCGATGGCAGCTGCCCTTCCACTTCCCCCGAGCGTCCATGCATATAATAAGTGACTTTATAGCCACTTTTAAATTGCGTGCGCCTTTGCAACCATTCGATGGTGACTGTGCTGTGTAGCATCCATTTGCAAGCCCTGCATGTGAATCCACCTTGCGAATGGGTGGCAGACGGCCACCATTTGCAAGGCAGGGTTTGAGTGACTCGCAAGGGTGCGAATTTGCATCCAAATGAGTAAACCCAGAATAACCCCCTATATCTGTAGTTGGCATAGGCAGTTTGGGAACTTAAAGCATACCTCCCAACTGTCCCGATTATCGTGGAACGTCCTGGTATTTGGGGACGTTCCCGCCCGGGGCCGCTATTGTCCCGCCGTTGGGGGGGGCAGTTGGGAGTCCCTCCCTGTCTGAAAAGAATAGACGCTGTACATTAAATAGACACAGTGTCTATTTAACGGCACAGAGCGGCAAGAAACGGGAGCATGGCCTTAGGACGCGTCATCCCGCGAGGCGCCTCTCCCTTTTCATAGGCCATGTCCCCTTTTCATAGGCCACGCCCCTGTCCTGACCCAGCAGGACATAAAGTTGGGAGGTATGTTAAAGTGATCCTGGTAAACACTCCATGTGGGTGGGCACTGTTGGCAGAGCCAAGACAATACTAGGTGAGTTATCTCAGCTACAATACAGCAAAGCTCGTGGCCTACATAGAATAGAGAGAGAGAGAGAGCATCCATGTTACTGGCAAACAGTACAGCATGCATCCCAACCAGTGGCAAAACTGCAACCACCATACAGTGGCTATGGGTTGTTAGGTCAACAGTGTCAAAAGGTCGACCACTATTGGTGGAAAGTCAAAATGTCGACACATCAAACAGGTCAACGTACATTATGGTCCTGTCTGGCAAATTCCTTCTTAGATGGACAAAACCATGTGCACTGCAGGTGGGGCAGATGTAACGTGCAGAGAGAATTAGATTTGGGTGAGTTATTTTGTTTCTGTGCAGGAAAAATAATGACTGCTTTATTTTTACACTACAATATAGATCTCACTTTGACGTAAAACTCCAACCAAATCTAATTCTCTCTGCACAAGTTAAATCTACCCCACCTGCAGTGCACATGGTTTTGTCCATTTGAGAAGGCATTTTCCAGAAGGAGTGAACCAGAAGAACCCCCATAGTGTTTATAAATGTTTCCTTATACTGCGGGGTGTGTGGCAATCAATGGTCTGTTCACCTGGCGATTTCCTTAATCACAGCTACAGCTACAGATGCTTTGATACTTCCTCCACTGCAATCCTTATGAATGAGGAGTCACACAAGAGAAAAGGAGAAAATAACTGCTATTGTAAACAATACTTAATGATTCCCCTCCCCAATGATTAATTAATATATACAAAAAGTATATTTCTCAGGCTCAATGGAGCCGCTGTAATAACCCCTAATCTACTATTTGCCCGAAATGCTCTATGTCCTCAGCTACATTTATACACAATACCTAGCAATGCTCTAAGATAAAACGCTTCTGGTTTAAAATACATAATTTTATTCAAACAAAAACTAAGTTACAATTTTCATGGAGACCACTCCTAATGGCTGACTTGTCACCATGGCCATTGGATTTAATCCCAGCTAAACTATACCCATAATTAACAACTCTGACTACTTTAGCCAGATTACTGATACTGAGATATTGGCTGGACAAAAGATGTCCCTCTATTGAACTATTAAAATCTGAATTACTGGTATAACTCCATTTTGATAGGCGTACAGCATGTTATGACATTGAAAAGGGCGTAAAGTTGTTTACTAATAAATGGGAAACATATTTAACATACCTTCCAGAGGAGACTTCAACCTCTATAACCAAGGTATTCGAAAATACCACTTGGTCACTTATGAAAAACCTTTCCAGATAAAACAAGGATATAAAATGTTATAACTTGGAGTATCCCCCTTTCTTCCTTTCCCACTACATCCCTTCCTTTGCCCCCCTTCTCCTTCTCCTTGTCCCTGTTATAACCTATGGTTTTCTTTTCTTGTTTATTCTCTCAAATTAAAAAAAGAAAAACTATATGATAATTTGAAATAACAAATTCTTGGAATACAAAGTTCGGATAATACATTGGCTTTTATTCATGTATTTTCAATGTGACAGATATGTAATTAATATGCTGTTTACATAATCTATTTGTATCCATAATTTAACCAATAAAAAAAAATATATATATATATATATACAAAAAGTATAATAAAATCTATAAAACAAGGAGAGCAACAAACTTTGTGCCAGGCTCAGGCACAAGAAGGGCCCTTATTCAGATCTGATTGCAATACAAATTTGTTCTCAAAATGGGCAAAACCATGTACACTGCTGGTGGGGCAGATGTAACATGTGCAGAGAGAGTTACATTTGGGTGGGGTGTGTTGAAACTTAAACCTCATTTGCAGTGTAAAAATAAAGAAAACCGAGGGCTGTTTTAAGCAGGTGGTGTCACAAACCACCGAAGGTACCATAGCTGCTGGCACTTTAAGTACCAAATTGTTAGGATCTGACTTTGTAGGGAATAGCCAATCAGGGTGTAGGGTGGAGCTGTCTATGCTTAAGGCAGAAGGAAGTTAGGGTGAACTTCCTCTATGATCCAGCTTTCCCCTCCCTCCCATCCCTATTTTTCTTCTTTACAGGCGGCGGTAAAGAACGGTCTTGTATATTTGAAATCATCTGAGGATAGTGGGGTGCGCTCTCCCGGCATTTGATATGTCGTCAGCACATGCCCCTTGGACGGGTGGGTGGGTTTGGGAGAGTTGAACACCAGCGATGTTTGAATGGTGTGTGTGATCTTTACCCCCTCCTTTCTATGACCGTTCTTTAGGGCCGCCTACCACTTAATAGTCAGAGATATTTAAATGTCAATTAATAAATTTGACAATATATTTTAAACGCCAGCACTTGTGTCTGTCTCGTTATTTTTAGTGTTAAGTTTAGTTATAAGTTAAATACGTTTTGCTAAAGTGTGCGGCAAAAAGGTTGCCGATGGTGAGTTTATGCAGCCAGTATATACCCTGCACAGAAACAAAATAACTCACACAAATTTAACTCTCTCTGCACATGTTACATCTGCCCCACCTGCAGTGCACATGGTTTTGCCCATTTTGAGAACAAATTTGTACTGCGATCAGATCTGAATGAGGGCCAAGATCTTTAACAGCAGTAGGAGCACACACACATACTGGAGTTAAAGTCATTTCAGAGATGACCTCCTTTCTCAAGATCTTGGATGCGATGGTGGCCAAAGGCTGCGTCCTCAGACGCAATATTCTGATCACGCAATTGCGAGCAGTATTCTGGTACAGATGCTGCCTTGCATTATAATTATACAGAATAGCACAACCGCATCCTTGTATCTGTGCAATTCTTATCAAACATGAATAAGCCCCAGTGTGCGCAGTTTTCACACTCCCAGCCATGACCAGCTCAGACCTGACCAGCATTCTTATAAACCAATACCCACTTTCTGATAGTCTGAAAATCTAGACGTACTGACAAATTCAAGCTTGCGAGCAGGCCCTACCTCAGGGTTGCCTACCCTCCCGGAATGGCCGGGAGTCTCCGGAAAATCGGGTACCCCTCCCGGCCCCCGATCGCGGCATTTAAATGCCGCAATCCGCGGGTCTCAGAGGAGGGGGCGGTGCTAAAATGGCAAAATCGCGTCATTTTAGCCCAGCCCCCTCCACGGAGATCCGCGAATCCCCCTGTTTACCATGATGGGGGCGGGGATGTATTAAAATACATCGCCGCCCTTCGCACACACCCCCCCCCCCCGCCGCGATGCCAGCGCATATGTACTAACATATGTGGCTGGCATCGTGGTGATGGAGCCCCCCGCGATACCTGTACTCTGGTGTGCGGGGGGTCTCCATCACCTCCCTGCTGCCTGGCTCTCCCCTCACGCCGGGGACAGCTAAGCAGGCTGTCCCCGGCGCGTCCTCCTCCCCCCTGCAGCCGGAAGGATGTCTGGCTGCTTCACTAGGGGGAGGGGTCCAGGAGGACCCTTCAGGAAGGTAAGCCAGAGGGGGGGTCGGTGAGGCGGCGGGCTGCGAAAAGAAGCCCGTATGCTTCTATAGGGTATCGCCACCCAAAGGTGGCGATACCCTTCAATGCGGTATCATTTTTGATACATTGGAAAATGCGGTAAAACCGGGGTTTTACCGCATTTTCCGTTTGATACATCTCGCCCTAGGAATGGACTGTTCTTAGTTACATTTTTTTTTTTTTTTTAAACACTGTCCCCAGTATCCTACATTCATTTTCCAAAATGATCTATTATTATAATTGTACTATTTCAGGCCGAGGAACACATGTGTGGAAAAAGACAAATGCCACTTATGAAGGAGAATGGAAATGTGGGAAAAGGTGTGGTTTTGGGGCATACAGTGTGCAAGATCCAAGCACTGGTGACTACGTGAAAGTGTATTCTGGGTCCTGGGAGAATGATAAGAAACATGTAAGTTTGACCTTTATGTACAGTACAAATGGAGAGAGATAGGAAGTACAGTACTTTTGGAATTCATAGTGATTTATTTATTTATTTTTTAAATATGTTTATTAGATTCATTTAATTTAATGAACTAAACCAGCCATGGGCAAAAATTGGCACTAGTTTCACAGGTATGGATGATTAGGTCACCAGCATTATGGTCGACACCATCAGGTCGACATGCAGGAAGGGCGACGTGACTTAAGGTCTACATGTAGGAAGGTCGACATGACTTAATGTTGGCAGGGTCATTAGGTCGATATGAGTAAGGTCGACATGGGTAAGGTTGACAGTTAAAAAGTCAACATGTTTTTTTTTTCCACCCGAATGTGGACAC
This sequence comes from Crinia signifera, assembly GCF_055691185.1. Taxonomy (NCBI): domain Eukaryota; kingdom Metazoa; phylum Chordata; class Amphibia; order Anura; family Myobatrachidae; genus Crinia; species Crinia signifera. The sequence continues at coordinate 374,187,978 of NC_139217.1, forward strand.
AGTCAACATAGACACTAAAACGTAGCACCGCGTCCTCTCCCATGGCTCGCTACTCTCGCCATGCTTCGGACACACTATTTTATTCTCCCATCATGCCCTAGTGGATGGTAGGGCATAAAATACTGCCTGTCAGCACATGGCATGTCGACATGGACACCGAAACGTGCCACCGTGTTTCTCGCATGGCTGCGCAGAAATACTGCCTGTCGACCTAATGACCCTGTGGACCTTATCATGTCGACCTAAAGTCATGTTTACCTACCTGCATGTCGACCTATTTGGTGGTGACCCAATGACCGTATCCCAGTGTCACAAGGAGGCACTGATGGTTGTTTTCAATGGAACCTGTTGCCAGTGTTGTACTAGCAACTGGTCTCACAGGGGCTCACAATGCAGTGGTATGGGTCCATGTGTATGGGTTTGGCCAGTCTCCAGAGGGGGTGTGGCTAAGCATTTACAGCAGGCATTCCCAACCTCGGTCCTCAAGGAACACCAAACAGTCCAGGTTTTAGTGATATCCATGCTTGAGCACAGGTGGTTTAATTAGTACTTCAGTTATTTATATTTGACCATTTGTGTTGAAGCCTGGATATCACTAAAATGTCTGTCATGAGGACCGACTTTGAGATTGCTTAACTTACAAAGTGCATGGTCAGGCATACCTAGTCGCCTACCTGACCCTCACCATGAGGGAGAACATGCTCTGTTCCTGGACTTCCCTGGTAATGTAGGATTGCCATCACCTGCAGTGAGCTAAATAATTAATAAGAAAGGTGTTTCACTGCAGGTGATGGGATGGCAATCATACATTACCAGGGAACTCCAGGAACAGAGCATTTTCTCCCGAATGGAGAGGGTCAGGTAGGCAAGTATGTGGTCAGGGCCCCTTGAAAAAATATACAGATAGTAAATACTGATGGTGCATGCAAGGTACCAGATTAATACATGGTTGCCTACCTGACCCTCTCCATGTTCCTGGACTTCCCTGGTAATGTATGATTGCCATCACCTGTGGGGAGCTAGGTAATTGATAAGAAAGGTGTTTGATTGCCAGGTGATGGCAATCATACATTACCAGGGAAGTCCAGGAACAGAGCATTTTCTCCCTGAAGGAGAGGATCAGGTAAGCAACCCTGCGGTATTGGTGTGTGGGTTGTGGTGCGAGAAAAAAGTGTCTGTGCAGGGAAAATACTGACTGCTTTATTTTTACACTGCAATATAGATCTCACATTGAAGTAAAACACCACCCAAATCTAATTCTCTCTGCACAAGTTACATATGCTCCCCCTACAGTTGACATGGCTTTGTCCATTTGAGAAAGAATTTGTCTTTGCGAGTGAACCAGAATAAGGGCCAATGTATTTGTTGTTTTAACCCGGGCTATTTAAGGGAGTTTTCTAAGCGATCTGACTGGATTGCTTAGAAAATGCTCCTACATTGCTCTGTATATAAGGGCCATAGCAATAGCGATGCGTGGTTCCAATATCACCAATACAATTCAGTGACTGTGTATGCTTAATATCATTTGCCCAGGAGCTGAAACGTTTGTTTCATTGTAGAAAGACATGAATAAATAAATAATGCACTTAATGCGTCAGCACAATGTACAATTACATGTTCAGACAGCTGCTCCTCCAGAATGGTGCTGTATAGAACAGATGGATTTCTCAACATCATCATTATTTCCAACCTTTGTGTTCTGAGTCTTGTGTAATGTATATCAGGCCCAATACATGGTAGGAAAGAAAATATACAGGGTGGCATTGGCTTATGATAAACCACCAATTTTATAGGTCACTTATGTCGACAGTCATTAGGTCAACTACGTTGGGTCAACAGGTGGCAAGGTCGACAGGTGTCTAAGTCGACATGGGTGCTTTATTATCCGCGGGGGCGCCCAAATTATAGTTACGCCGCTGTGCACAATGTATCCACCTATGAACCACATACTGTACCTTCAGTGGCGTAACTAGATACATGTGGGCCCCATAGCAAAAGTTTGTAAGGGCCCCTATTTATCACCTAATGCTGAAAAATGTATACAGCACATGATAGTTTGACAGGCAAAGTGGGCCCCTCTCAGCTCTGGTCCCCATAGCAGCTGCACCCCCTGCACCTATGGTAGTTCTGCCCCTGCCTTCCAGAACAGTGCACAATGTATCCACCTATGAACCACATACTGTACCTTCCAGAACAGTGCACAATGTATCCACCTATGAACCACATACTGTACCTTCCAGAACAGTGCACAATGTATCCACCTATGAACCACATACTGTACCTTCCAGAACAGTGCACAATGTATCCACCTATGTACCACATACTGTACCTTCCAGAACAGTGCACAATGTATCCACCTATGAACCACATACTGTACCTTCCAGAACAGTGCACAATGTATCCACCTATGTACCACATACTGTACCTTCCAGAACAGTGCACAATGTATCCACCTATGTACCACATACTGTACCTTCCAGAACAGTGCACAATGTATCCACCTATGAACCACATACTGTACCTTCCAGAACAGTGCACAATGTATCCACCTATGAACCACATACTGTACCTTCCAGAACAGTGCACTATGTATCCACCTATGAACCACATACTGTACCTTCCAGAACAGTGCACAATGTATCCACCTATGAACCACATACTGTACCTTCCAGAACAGTGCACAATGTATCCACCTATGTACCACATACTGTACCTTCCAGAACAGTGCACAATGTATCCACCTATGTACCACATACTGTACCTTCCAGAACAGTGCACAATGTATCCACCTATGAACCACATACTGTACCTTCCAGAACAGTGCACAATGTATCCACCTATGTACCACATACTGTACCTTCCAGAACAGTGCACAATGTATCCACCTATGAACCACATACTGTACCTTCCAGAACAGTGCACAATGTATCCACCTATGTACCACATACTGTACCTTCCAGAACAGTGCACAATGTATCCACCTATGTACCACATACTGTACCTTCCAGAACAGTGCACTATGTATCCACCTATGAACCACATACTGTACCTTCCAGAACAGTGCACTATGTATCCACCTATGAACCACATACTGTACCTTCCAGAACAGTGCACAATGTATCCACCTATGTACCACATACTGTACCTTCCAGAACAGTGCACAATGTATCCACCTATGTACCACATACTGTACCTTCCAGAACAGTGCACAATGTATCCACCTATGAACCACATACTGTACCTTCCAGAACAGTGCACTATGTATCCACCTATGAACCACATACTGTACCTTCCAGAACAGTGCACAATGTATCCACCTATGTACCACACACTGTACCTTCCAGAACAGTGCACAATGTATCCACCTATGAACCACATACTGTACCTTCCAGAACAGTGCACTTTGTATCCACCTATGAACCACATACTGTACCTTCCAGAACAGTGCACTATGTATCCACCTATGAACCACATACTGTACCTTCCAGAACAGTGCACTTTGTATCCACCTATGAACCACACACACTGTAACTTCCAGAACAGTGCCCTGTCTATCCACCTATGAACCACACACTGTACCTTCCAGAACAGTGCACTATGTATCCACCTATGAACCACACACTGTACCTTCCACAACAGTGCACAATGTATCCACCTATGAACCACATACTGTACCTTCCAGAACAGTGCACAATGTATCCACCTATGAACCACATACTGTACCTTCCAGAACAGTGCACTTTGTATCCACCTATGAACCACACACCGTAACTTCCAGAACAGTGCCCTGTCTATCCACCTATGAACCACACACTGTACCTTCCAGAACAGTGCACTATGTATCCACCTATGAACCACACACTGTACCTTCCAGAACAGTGCACAATGTATCCACCTATGAACCACATACTGTACCTTCCAGAACAGTGCACTATGTATCCACCTATGTACCACACACTGTACCTTCCAGAACAGTGCACAATGTATCCACCTATGAACCACATACTGTACCTTCCAGAACAGTGCACTTTGTATCCACCTATGAACCACACACTGTACCTTCCAGAACAGTGCACAATGTATCCACCTATGAACCACATACTGTACCTTCCAGAACAGTGCACTATGTATCCACCTATGAACCACACACTGTACCTTCCAGAACAGTGCACTATGTATCCACCTATGAACCACATACTGTACCTTCCAGAACAGTGCACTATGTATCCACCTATGAACCACACACCGTAACTTCCAGAACAGTGCACTATGTATCCACCTATGAACCACACACTGTACCTTCCAGAACAGTGCACTATGTATCCACCTATGTACCACACACTGTACCTTCCAGAACAGTGCACTATGTATCCACCTATGAACCACACACTGTACCTTCCAGAACAGTGCACAATGTATCCACCTATGAACCACATACTGTACCTTCCAGAACAGTGCACAATGTATCCACCTATGAACCACATACTGTACCTTCCAGAACAGTGCACTTTGTATAATGACATTTGCAGTTGTTGTTCTGATGTCTCTGTAGGGCTATGGCACGTATTACTATAGTGATAAGGAGTACTATGAAGGAGACTGGGAGGCTGGACAGCGCAGTGGCTGGGGCAGAATGTACTTCGCCAATAGAGACATGTATGAAGGAGAATGGCAGAAAGACAAGCAGTGTGGGCAGGGGCTGCTGCTAAAAGGTATTGGCTATCTGTAATATTATTGTATGAAATTCTATCATATATATATATATATATATATATATATATATATATATATATATACAGTGGCAATTAGACTAGTAATACTACTAATAATAGTCATAATAATAATTTATATATATACATAGCGCTCTTTCTCCAATAGGACTCAAGGTGATTGGAGATGGTGCCAATCACTGGGCAATATGACAGTACAGCACACTATATGGGGTAGTGTGTTGGACTGAAACTATTCTTATTATAGCTTACAGTATTGCGCAAAGACGCAAAGGACAATAGGCAGCATAAACCAAGCAAAAGCAATACAAATCACACTGAAAAGGTATACTGCAAGATTAGCATGAAAAACAGCATCTGAAGATCATATCCACATTATTTATGTGTAGCATCTATAATTAACCAAACATAATAATAAACTACGTTCCTACAAGAAATATACTCAATAGATAATAAATACAAGCAAAACACCAAGGGACACTTGAATATATTTCCAATAGGTGAACAGATGGAAATTTTGTCTTGGGTAAAACTCGTGTACTGAGCTTTGTTAGAATCAGAACAAACCTTTCCCAGAGTCCATCTGCCTCTGGGTGTAAAAATAGACTGGTAATGCGCTAGCAAGAGGTTTCTGTTTTGGTCTGTATGGGTTGAGTTACACGGTCCTTGCAGCACAGCACTGAGTGGTGTAGGTTCTCAAAAAAATATTATAACTTGGATGAGAGACGGAGAGAGATATAGGGGTCAATCCTATTATTTGCGATGGGTGCAATGTGCCCTTTCTGCAGTGTTTAAACGCTGGCAACAACACCTGATTTTGCACCCCTTGCAGGTTGGTTTCAGCCTGACTTAGCTCAAACTGCTCGCTGCCCCAAGGCCAAGGTTCTCAACCTCGGTCCTCAAGTACCCCCAACAGCTCATATTGTCTAGGTCAGTGGTTCTCAACCTCAGTCCTCAAGGACCCCCAACAGTGCATGTTTTCCAGGTCACCTGGCAGGTGCACAGCTGCAGTCATTACTCACTGACACATTTTAAAAGATCCACATGTGGAGCTAATTATTTCACCTGTGATTCTGTGTGGAGACCTGAAAAATGTACACTGTTGGGGGTCATTGAGGACCGAGGTTGAGAACCACTGGGTCTAGGTCACCCGGCAGGTGCACAGGTGCACTCATTACTCACTGACATTTTAAAAGATCCACAGGTGGAGATAATTATTTAACTTGTGATTCTGTGTGGAGACATGGAAAACATGCACTGTTGGGGGTACTTGAGGACCGAGGTTGAGGACCACTGCCCTAAAGGAAAGTGGGCAAAATTCCCCAATTCACCAGCACGTGCTATGTGGATAGACCACGTATACAGTGGCGATGTGGACAGTTTAGATCTCCAAGTAATCTAATGCTTTGAGTCTATTAACAGCCAATGGAAACCGCTATGAAGGTGCCTGGAAAGGGGGAAAGAAGCATGGACCTGGCATATTCTACTATCTGGATAAGGACCAGGTCTATGATGGCGTTTGGGAAGATGATATCCCAAAATGTGGCATAATGGAGGGATTTGGACATGCAGGTTCTATTCCAGAGGTAAAGTGATTTAAACAATTAAACATGACCAAGAAGTGATCTACGCAGACTACTTGCATTATTCACTTGCAGCTTAAATTGTTATATAACTTTATAGTGTAGAACTAGTGTAGGAGCCCTTTCTCAGGAGGCAGATAAATAAATATTTTCTGCATTAAACACTGCTGTGTTCCTCTAATACCCCTTTCACATTGCACTTGTAAGCTGGTATATTGCTGTTCTTTTAGTATTTTAAAACGGTACCAGCTGCAGTGTGAACGCTCCCCAGCCAATTTACTGGTTAGAGAATACCGGTATTTCAACACATTTCAAAAGCAGGATCCTACGCGGTTCTGAGCGATTTTTCCTGCAGTCTGAACGGCCCAGAACCGGAATGAACTACACATAATAATGTGCACAAGGGTCATTGGTTGTCTCCCTGCATGTTGTCACTGCCCACAAGCAGGAAGTGCACAACTGAGTTTTATTGCAAAGAAGCTGTTTTTTTTTACGGGTGAAATGGGTTGAATGTGAAAATTACAAAACGGTATATAAACAGTAATATACTGGTTACAACATGCAATGTGAAAGGGGTTTAACTGGCTTTTGACCTTTTTATGAAACGTTTACAAAAATGGGTTGAAAGCAGGGTTGCAATGTGAAAGCAGTATTACACAGTTAGTTTGTGTTTTCAATTTTTCAGGTTCCAAAAAAAAGAAAAAGCTGGTCAATGATTTTTAAGGCAGGTTGCCATATCATTGAGTTTAGTACTCAAACCAGATTGCTAACCTCACAATGATTTCAGGAGCCTCTTTAGGCATATGGTAATTTTAAACATAAAAAGAAAAAAACTAGGAAAGATGAGCATTCAATAGAAGTGACAGTTAACAGTAAAGCTGGGTACACACCTACAGATTTACCTTTCCAATCTATCTGGTGGGAACAAAAATCAGGTATGGGCAGGGTCAGATTTGTGACTAGGCCCGTGAGGCATGGGCCTAGGGATGACACTTAGTATGGGTGGCAGCCGCTGCCTGTGAGTCTGTCTGTGACCAGGCAGGTAGCAGCTGCAGCATCGCAGAGCGGGCAGTGGCGAATGCAGCCGACATGATTCAGTTGGCGGCAGAGCCGCTCATCACTCGCTGGTGCCTGCTCACTACCCACATGCACACACACAACCAAGGCCAGACTGGGACCAGAAATTGTTCCTGGCATTTTGCTTCCTCCCACATGAGTCGTGGGTGGGGCCTCGAACCCGCGATCACAATGCTTCCCAGGCGCGGAACTTAGCACAGCGCCAACCCGTGCCAGCCGTCCCTAACATTTCGAGCACACAGGCCAACCTGTAGCAGGTGGGACCCTTGCGCAGTGAAAAGGGGGTGTGGCCTCATGGTAAGGAGGCATGGCATCACAAAAAGGAGGCATTACACATTATGGAACACACCGTAATGCCCATTGCACATTATGCAACACAAGTAATGCCCATATTATGCCCCCTGTAATGTCCCTTACACATAATTCCCCCAAGTAGTGCACCTTAAATATTGCCGACATAACAGCACCCCCCAATATTATTCATTTTAACAGCCCCCTGTCCTAAAATTTCTGCACCCCTCCCCTTATAATAATTCAAACATATTTGTAGATGGCAGGAGTCAGCCGATGTCAGTACACAGCAGGGGCAGCCCGCCAGCTATCAGAAGCAGCACCCTGAGTCCCTGAAGCTGGAGGAGCAGGAAAAAAATGCAGTCCAGGACCACAGACCCATATGCCCGTCCACCGCTGCTTCATGCTGTCAATATGTAAATGACATGGCCGCCCAGCCCTCAGCACAGGAGGTGGTTCTGTAAGTGTTAAAGCCTGAACAAATGGCTGCACAAAATAGGCCCACAAGGCCATTGGCCCCCAGTCCAGCCCTGCACACATCCCAGAGGCTCCTCTGCCACTCAGGCTCACTGCCGTCTGACGCCCATTCCCATTGGCTATACTATACACACAGCCTATTGGCTGCTGCCTGCTGTGTATAGAATAGGGGGGACAGCTGAGCTGAGCAGCGCCTGTCCCTTCCAGTGTGTTTGTGATGTTGTTCCTCAACCTCCAGGCCTCCCTCCCTCCCTCTGGGTCAGTCCCCTAGTAACTAATAGTTTATTAAATAATTATGATTATATATATATATATATATATATATATATACTAGGTGATTCATTGCTCCCTACGGGCGGTCTTAACTTGTGAGCACTCACCGCGCAGACATGTGGGTACTGGCAGGGGAGTGCAAAGCAGATGAGGTAGAAAGTGTGATTTGTGCTTAGGGCAACGCTCTGTGGCTGTCATGGAGAGAGGAAGGAGTGTTGTGCAAGGGGGGGTAGAAAGCGCGGGTTCAGCGGGGGGTGGTGATGTCCTGGGAAGGCAATGTGTAGTGAGAGGGCAGTCATGTGGGGAGTATTAAGTCTCCCCAGCACTATTCCTCGTTGTGTCTCCGCAGGACTTTCCTTTCCTGAGTCTCCCCAACACCATTCCTCCCTGAGTCACCCCAGCACTATCCCTCCCTGCATTGCCCAAACACTATTCCCCAATGCGTCTCCCCAGCACTGTTCCTCCCTGTGTCTCCCCAGGACAATCCTTTCCTGAGTCTTCCTAACGCCATTCCTCCCTGAGTCACCCCAGTACTATCCCTCCCTGCATTGCTCAAACACTATTCCCCAATGCATCTCTCCAGCACTGTTCCTCCCGGGACTATGTAAAAACCGGACCGGACTAGACTCCGGACTGCCGGACAGGACATCAAAATCTGCAGTCCGGAGCTTATAGGGTCCGGTCCGGGGGGTGTCCTGTGGTGTCTTGTCCGGGGGGGTCCCTGTGATAGCTATCATCAGGGACATGGGGAGGGAGATTACAGCCTCCCCCTGTGTTCCGGATCGTCCGTTTTTGCTACATGCCCGGACCATACACAGAGACTTTATTCTACCCCTCCTCCTCTACCTGGTGACAGGTGTCACAGGCAGAACCCCCAGACAGGACACCCCCGGACAGGACACCCCCCGGACTGGACGCTACAAGCTCCAAAATGCAGAGTTTGATGTCTGGTCCGGCGGTCCGGGGGTTTTGTCCTGGTCCGGTTTTTACCCATACCCGTTCCTCCCTGTGTCTCCCCAGGACAATCCTTTCCTGAGTCTCCCCAACGCCATTCCTCCCGGGACTATGTAAAAACCGGACCGGACTAAACCCCGGACTGCCGGACAGGACATCAAAATCTGCAGTCCGGAGCTTGTAGGGTCCGGTCCGGGGGGTGTCCTGTCCAGGGGTGTCTTGTCCGGGGGGTCCCTGTGATAGCTATCACCAGGTACATGGGGGAGGGGAGATTACAGCCTCCCCGGCTGGTCCGGACCGTCCGGTTTTTGCTACATGCCCGGACCATACAGGGAGGCTTTATTCTACCCCCCCTCCTCTACCTGGTGACAGGTGTGACAGGCAGCCCCCCCGGACAGGACACCCCCAGACAGGACACCCCCCGGACCGGAGGCTACAAGCTACAAAATGCAGAGTTTGATGTCCGGTCCGGAGGTTTTGTGTTGGTCCGATTTTCACCCATACCCATTCCTCCCTGAGCCACCCCAGCACTATCCCTCCCTGCATTTCCCCAACACTATTCCTCCCTGCGTCTCCCCAGAGCTATCCCTTCCTGCATCTCCTGAACACCATCCTTGCTTCAATGTCTTATTAGCGTCACCCCTCCTCCCTATGTCATTCAAACACTTTTGGGACTGGGTAAAATGACCCCCCCTCCCCCCCCCCACATGTTCTATCTATTCTACTGTAACCATTCACATAAACATGTAGTATAAGTATGCTTAACATCCCCCCCCCCCCTTTCTATTTTCCTCCCCACTCACTTGCCATAAGGGAGGCCTGAGGGTGGGTTTATTGTTCTCCACCTTCTACAGCCGTAGCAGTGCGGATCCTGTCACAAACTGTATAAAGAAATAGGGGCTGGGAAAGCATTACTTTCTGTGTGCATGCTGTGTTTACAGCACAGCGGTAACACACTGCTACTGCAGCTGCTGCTCCTCTATGCGCCGTCATAATGAGTTGGGATGGGTGCTCAGTGACGCCACCGCGGCTTCTTATTCCTGGCTGGGTATTGGAGGGGTAGGCAGGCCATGTGTGAAGCACCACCCCCTTGCTTATTACAGTGATTGACATGGGTATACCTTTCAAGATCACCAGGCAGCCGCACAGCTTACATGGTGAGCGACTTGCTCTTAATATATATGCTCTTCATATATTTAAGCCAGATCTGTGTGTGTAGATCTGTGTGTGTATGTATAATGTGTTCAAGGACTCCGCCCAGCAGTATACACACACTCACAGATTGACAGTTCTGGGCTATTATATAGCGGGGCGGCGGCAAAAAATGTTGTGCCTAGGGGCGCCCTGACCCCTAAATTCGCCCCTGGGTATGGGAGCATATGACAATCAACCAATTGCTCCCAAATGCAGGATAATAGCCAAAAATGATTGTTCACGCTGATAGCGTTGGAAGCCACCGCCTGCTGCTGCTGTGTGAGCCCCACCTGGGCATTACTACGGAGAGCAGAGCACTGTGTGCGGGTCACAGGGAGGACATGGGAGGTCTCCGGCCTCTGCTGGGATGCTGCTGCTGTAGGGACGGCTCTCCGCCATACATGCCACTCTCCCCAGGACCTGAGTATGTCCAGTGATCACTTCAACACCACAACACTGGAAGATGCTTGGTTAAAAGACCTGTTTTTGTTAAACGGTATTAGTATGTGTTTCCCTGCTGCACCTGTGTATTATGTGTTACTACAAGCCTGCATCCATGGACCCTTTGTGCCTTGTGTTCTAGGTATTATATACCCTATGGCGGAGTTGCCTTGTTGTATAGTTATTATTCTAGATACATGTACCCTATAGCAGTGGTTCCTTGTATAGTTCTTATAGACACCCCCCCCCCCCTTTAAGTGACCACACACCCTATTTCTGGAGTGGGCCCTCGAATATCTGCTGGAAGTATTAAGTGCCCCCCCAGCTGAAATAATTGCCCTCCTGCTCTAGAGGTTAAGTTGAAAACCTCTCTTATTATTAGAACTAATCCTATTTTTCTGTACTGTGAGGGATATTCTTGCTGTTACAATCTACATAGGTTTTGTCGGCACTAAGGTCCTTTGATAAAAGACTCCATAGCAACACCTACTGGTGGCAATGCACTAGTACACTCTGTTTAATGTCCTGGATTATCCTCTCCAATAACGCTCAGGCACTAAATGAGCTGTGACATAATGTATGGTGAATTTATGATATATTGGAAACAAATTATTTTTAGTTTTGTGTACATTTAAACGATATGTGTCAGTAGGTGTGCTATAGTTCACAGATAATGTCTAGTTAGACATTTAATAGGTCAACACCAAAAGTTTTTCAATTTACAAAAGGGCGACACATATGTCGACATGAATTTCTCATGTTTTTGTGTCAATGTTGACATATGAGCATGTGGATCAACAATTAGTGTAGCGCTTCTCGCGCCTTGTTATGGGCCAGGTGCCAGTTACCATTCCCATTAGCAGTCCAAATGGAGGATAAAACATGAATCACACACACAAAAACTGTGAAAAACTCATGTCGACCTGTCGGATCCCGTTTGCAGTGTATATTTTGCAAGTAAAACTATCCTTTACTGTACCTTTTCCATTCTGTCAGACACAAATGTTAGTAATATGATTATATAGTATATAGCAGGTGTAGAAAGTTAAGGGGCTTGTCTCCTGAAGCAAACATTGGGCTCAAGGTGAAGTTATTCTGGTTACTCCTGTTGGAATGTGTGCCGGATGGCTGACAGACCGTCACTACACCGACGTCAGAATCCCGACTGTTGAAACCATGACACTCAGGATCCCGATGGCCAGCGGCTACTCTCCCTCGTGGGGGTCCACGACCCCCATAAACGGATAATAGAATAGGTGGCGAGCGTGGCAATCGCAGCAATCCCGCAAGGGGCTTAGTTGCTCTCCCCCCATTGTCTGAGTCCGGGCAGTCAGGGTCCTGACTGTGAGGGTCCTATACCACACCCGTTGGAATGATTTGCGGTAGGTATTTGCATTTATATGCTAATATGAGTAGAAGTTAACCCATGCAAAAAAAGGCCCACTGTGATGGCAACATTTGGGTAAGACACTGCATGATTTCAAACACAGAGAAAACCTTGTACATTGGGTCACCAGGCAGAGCCTGAAAGCCTCTGTAGACACATAGGCAAAAGGAGAAAGTAGACTCTGGTGCCCCAGCACCAATGGCCATGACACAACTGCCTTGGCCGAACCATTCCCTATTACCACCCCCAGGTGCTGACCTCCTGTCAATCACTTTGCAACTAGAATCTTGCTCACAGGTATGCGCTACATTGATCAATATGCATACCCAGGGCCAGACTGGCCTTGTGGCCGATTTTGTGTAGCCATTTTTTCAGGCTTTAGCACTTACAGCACCGCCTCCTGTGCTGAGGGCTGGGCAGCCACATCATTTACATATTGACGGCATGAAGCAGCAGCATGACGTCATGACGCGACCACCGCGCATTTGATCCGCCCCCTTGAGCAGCATGTGTGGGGGGTGCTGATGCCGGGGATTTCTGCCTGACTGATCCCTGAGAGGAGGGGACAGGGAGCCCGGTGTGCCTAAACACTGCAGACGGCTGCTGCTGTTAGGTCAGAGCCGGTGGGCGGGCATATGGCTCTGTGGTCCTGGACTGCATTTTTTTTTCCTGTTCCTCCAGCTTCAGGGGCTCAGGGTGCTGCATCTGATAGCGGTGGCTGACATCGTCTGACTCCTGCCATCTACAAATATGTATGAATTATAAGGGGAGAGGTGCAGAAATTTTAATTATGGGACAAGTGGGCCTGTGTGCTCAAAATGCCAGGGACGATTTCAGGTCCCAGTCCAGCCCTGTGCATACTGTATCCAATTGCGTAAGTACCTGAATTACCCCCATAGCCATTATAATACAGAATACTCACCCTGGTGTCTGCTAGATGGAATTGTAAAGAGTCTCTACATTTTAATATAAGAAAATAATACTCAGACATATTAAAAGGCAATGGATGGGCTAGGTCTACTAACAGTAGTGAATGCTGGATGATATGACAGCTTGCGGATGGTGCTTGGTTTTCACTTTAATATCATCTAATAACAAACGGATCCTAACTGTAAAAGAGAATTGTGTATAAACAAGTCTATACACATTATATATATATATATATATATATATATATATATATATATATATATATATATATTTATAACCCATACCAGTTTTTTTTTTTTCTTTTTAAGGTGAAACTAGTGGATCCTGAGGGAATCATAGAAGCAGCCAGGTCATCATTCCTTTAATTTCTAAACCATTGTATATTGTATTATGATGAAATTACACCGGCAATGTGAAGAATACCAGAAACCTGCTTTAAAGAACCTTTCAGTGCCAGACCAGCAACTACAGTATATATGACCTATTTTTGTCAAAGGGTTAGTTATGCATTAATTATGTAATAGTCTTTCCATGGTGACATTTAAAGCAGCAAATGTTTTTTAAAGGACATGTAAAAATGGAGACTGTCATGTTACTTTCTTGCGTGAGTCAATTCTAAATACATCGACAGCAGGTTTCCAAAGACACACAGAACAGCTTACATAACAATCCCACCCTTGTTAGTATTAGATCATTCAATTACATAGAAAATCTGATACAAGTGAACTGTAATCCACAGCACCAAGTTAGCATTTAGGTCCAACTTATATAATACTGGTAAGAGCTACTAGTGCGACATGTATTGTAAGAATCAGATTCATCAGGTATGTAGGAGGTCTATGGGCCAGATGCACTAAGCTTGAAAAGTGAAAAACAAATGGAGAGGGGCCAGCAAATGCAAACAGCCTGTAACATGACAGTTGGGAGCTTATTAGCTGGTTTAGCACTCTCCACTTTATCACTTTTCAAGGCTTAGTACATCTCACCCTATGTACTAAGGCCCTTATTCTGGTTCACTCTCAAAGGCAAATTCCTTATCAAACTGACAAAACCACGTACACTGCAGGTGGGGCAGATGTAACATGTGCAGATAGAATTAGATTTGGGTGGGATTTTACTACAAAGTGAGATCTATATTGCAGTGTAAAAATAAAGCAGTCAGTATTTTCCCTGCACAGAAACAAAATAACTCACCCAAATCTAATTCTATCTGCACTTTACATCTGCCCCCCTGCAGTGCACATTGTTTTGTCCATTTGAGAAGGAGTGAACCAGAATAACCCCCTAAGTCTTGGAGAGTGATAAAATGGAAGAGAAAGTACCAGCCAAGCAGCTCCTAACTTCCATACTGCAACCTGTATGTGAAAAATTATAATTGCCGATTGGTTGGTAGTTACGAGGAGATAGAGAGATTATGTTATTTGGAGTTTAACGTAATACTAGTACAGGGGTGGCCAACCAGTCAGAGGTAAAGAGCCGAAAAATATCTGTAGTCAAGCTAAAGAGCCAACAACATGCGCGCCACCAAAAAAGGGGTGTGGTCTATTTGGAAATAGGCCAAGCCCCATTTTTTGTGTCTATGCCAAGCCAAACCTTTCGTTTTTGTATCCAGACAAAAGGTGCTCTAATAAATGCACCTGAAACGTTGATAATTCATATGCTGCTGTGACAGTGTGCTTATTATAAAAAAAACGCCGGGGAGTGCCGCCGACAGTAGCAGTGCTGCGTAAAGCCCGCACCAGTTGCCGACAGTAGTAGCAATGCTTAAAGCCCGCACCAGTTGCCGACTAGTAGCGCAACATAACACCCGCTCAAGTTGCCGACAGTAGTAGCACAGCGTAACACCCGCAAAAGTTGCTGACAGTAGTAGTGCTGTGTAACGCCCGCACTAGTTGCTGACAGTAGTAGCGCTGTGGAAAGCCTGCACCAGTTGCCGACAGTAGTAGCGCTGCAAAACACCCACATAAGTTGCCGACAGGAGTTGGGCTGCATAACGGTCACGTCAGTTGCTGACAGTAGTAGCTCTGCGAAACACCCAGACCAGTTGCCGACAGGAGTAGTGCTGTGTAACATCCACACAAGTAGCCGACAGCAGTAGCGCTGCATAACTCCAAGACCAGTTACTGACAAAATAAAACTCACACTTTATTTACCTTCAAATCCATCTTCTGCTCCTTCTATCAGCCCTGACTGTGTAGCTCCGTCTCTTTCCTCCCGTGTTGCTCCGCCATCCATCCCAAGTAGCTCCACCTAATTTTCAGGCCATGCCATTGCCAGCCAGTGCTACCATTCATGCAGTCAAAGGGGATTTAGGAGCCGGGAGGGAGCTTCCTGATGCTGGCACCGCTGGCCAGAGAGGGCAGCGGCAGCCAGAGAGGACAGCAGCGGGGACGCAGAGCAGGGAGAGCATCTATACTGGACGGTGCCTCCTTGCCCTGCATCCTGTGCCTAGCCGCCGGGACCTTTGATCTCCCTCCGTCAGTGGTGAGACACCCGCACTCCTCCACCTTCCCCTCGGCAGCGGCATCCTCCCAGTGCTGAATACCCGCTCGAACTGAGGTGAAGAAATAAATTACATGCGGCAGCCAGGCTGCCTCTCCAGTGACACTGGCCGCGGCACCCTTGTAGCAGCGCTGCGGCTCCCCAGGGAGCCACGGCGCACAGTTTGGGAATCAATGGGTTAATGTATGAGAGGGGAGTGGGAGCAGGAGCCGCACTTTAACAGGGGGGAGAGCCGCATGCGGCTCGAGAGCCACGGGTTGGCCACCCCTGTACTAGTATATAAAAAAGACATGGCGTGTGTGTGTGGGTGGGGGGGGGGGGGGGGGAGACATAGGGAGTGTTGTGAATGCAAATAGTGGACACACAACAAGGACAATGTAGTTTGACACAAGTGCATAAAAGGGACACTTTTCTATGTGTACAATCTTGAAAGGGCCATTTAAATTGGTTATTGCCAAATAGTTTTTTGCCTTTTATTAATAGCACCAATATAAATAAACTTTACACATCAGAATTACATTCTGCAAAAGGTTTTTATTTCTTACAGTGCTTCAGCTCCTTTAACAGTAAACTTCCGTTGCATCATTGTGTGTTGCAGGACAGAACGGTAAACCAATACATATGTACAATACAACGTGTCAAAATGTGTATTAAAGGGTAAAAAAAAAGAAAAGCATTTGTCCGGTTCCCTTTTCAGACTTCAGATTTTCTAAACATTTGTTTGGCAAATATTACAACAGCCTGAATACATACTATGGGACACAAAGGTGGTATTGCTGGTAATATTGCAACATTTAACACACTGCAGAGTACACACATTAAGAATTGTTTTGCATGTAATGTAAATCTTATATGTATAAAAAAAAATACCTTGAAGAGGTATAAGACCTTTAAATACAATATATTAAAAAGGAAACTATAGGCAATAATATTTATCTAACAGGATTGTGCATTTTCAAATAGTCTCCTGTCTATATATTTGTTATTTATATAAAAATGCTAAACAATAGGGCTTATGCAGAGCTGAACTCAAGTTTATCCATATTGGCTCTGCGCACAGTACTAAATGTCGTGTCAATGGCAGAGCTTCCCCTATCTGTATGCTTGGTTTTATAGCATTCATCGCCAGTGGGAAACTACACTAATTCTGTCACTAATGCAAAAGATCTCACATATTATATACATGGCGGTGCATTCCCGAACGGATCTTCTTCTGTTTGGTGAACATGATTTGTTCACCAAACAGACTTCAGTTAAACTCTGCATCAGCTCCGATATGTGTTTAGGTTTCCATGACAACCCCCTTTAACTTCATTTAAACTCATTTACATTTGCTAAAAATCCTACACCCCATGTGTGAAAAAGCCCTTTGTGAAAATGTTGTAATGTTTCGTTTTATTAGTAAAAGTATACAAAGTGTCAGTGCTAACATTTACATTTCTTAAAATTGGTAAAACATATTTAGCACTTATACACAATTACATTTTGTTTGGTATTCTTGAGAATCCTATGCTGCAATTTGCACTAGCCAACAGAGGGCCTGGTACTTGTGAGTTATCCGGGCGTCCGATTTTTAAATCGGGTCGGATCGGGACATCGCATCGCATCGCATGCGACCATCGGATGCGATGCGATGCGATGCGATGACCCGATTTTTCCATAGGAATCAATGTTAAAATGGACTGAGTCCATTTTAACATGGAATTCAATGGGAAAAAGGGTCCTTTTCATACCCCTACTATCCAAGTGGGCATGGAGTTGGATATAAACCTGTGGCGAGCGTAGCGAGCCACCGAGCCCGAAGCGTGGCGAGCGTAGCGAGCCCCGCGAGGGGACACGGAATACCGTCCCCTCGCGGGGCTCGCTTCGCTCGCCACGCTTCGGGCTCGGTGGCTCGCTACGCTCGCCACAGGTTTATATCCAACTCCATGCCCACTTGGATAGTAGGGGTATGAAAAGGACCCCTTTTTCCATAAGAATCATTTTAACATTGATTCCTATGGAAAAATCGGGTCATCGCATCCGATGGTCGCATGCGATGCGATGCGATATCGCATCGCATCTGATTGTATGCCTTAACTTAAGGCATACAATCAAAAAATCGGACGCCCGGATAACTCACAAGTACCGAGGGCCTAATTCAGTAATGTACGCTGAGGGTCTAATTCAGTAATGTACGCTAATGCAGATGCAAGTGCGTTTTCTCTGCAACCACAGCTGCTGATATTAGCAAGTGAAGCTGCCTCACAAAAATGAAAAGACTCCCACCGGAGTGACTACAACTCATTCGCATCTACAGCCGATCCTCAATTAGGCCTAGGCCTACACAGGCTGGCAACATTAGCAGCCCATGTTTTTGGACGCTAGTGCTCACAGCTGATGTCAGATACATGCCCTGAAAACAGGTCTGCTTGATAACAATCACGTGCTGATAATACCCCCAAGCATTGACTTCCTGTCAGTCACTATGTGGAGGAACCTCGACGCATGGCAGTCTGCTGATAACCGTGGAGTTCTGTGACATATCGACTTTGTGCACATTTATGATCAGGCCTAGAAAGAAGAGTTGCAAACGGGTTTGCAATAGATTTTTGTAGGTCTCTTAAAATAAATAACATCAGATCATCTGCGAGAACCAACAGGAAATCGGTGTTGGAGACCGCAAACCCTGGCCTCAGCATGCCAACAGATTGGGGCAGGCAAACACCCATTTGTAAAGAGATACAAAAGAATAGGAAGTCTGGATGTAAGGCGCTCCGGTGGATATTAAAATAATTATTACCTTTTTGGTGGTAAAAAAACTTTTTTTTCCACACACAAAGGGCAGTGGGGCAGATGTATTAAGCCTGGAGAAGAGATAAACTGGAGTTAAAGTGGAGATAACATGGAAGAGATAATGCACCAGCCAATCAGCTGTGTTTGAAATATGACAGTTGGGATCTGATTGGCTGGTGCGTTATCTCCAGTTTATCTCTTCACCAGGCTTAATACATCTGCCCCAGTGTGTGTAATGATATCTATCTATCTATCTATCTATCTATCTATCTATATCATGAGTTAAAAACAAGTAGCAACAATGTAAAAAGAACATATAATCCAATGCTGGTGTATGCTTGAAATTATTTATGGAGAACGGGGTAGGAATAATACGTTTTCATAGACGGGAGTAGAGATACTTATAAATAAATAAATAAATTATAAAAACGTATTGTGTGTGGAAATAAAAGTTTTTTACATTTTTTACTACCAAGAATGTAATTATTATTTTAATATCCACCTGAGTGCCTTACATCCAGACTTCCTATTCTTTTCTATCACTTGTCTTATAATACTGGCTGATTGAACCAGTGAGGATTTCTCTGGAACCTGGCTGCTGGGAAGGGCGCTTCTGAATATAATCACATATTACTCAATTTACCTACCCATTTGTAAAGCACTCACTGTCCCCAAACAGCCACAGCAAGTCAGTCTTACTGAAGTTTAGGGGGCACTGTGACCATGGTCTCATCCACAGGTCTGCATGTGCACAGTGCTGATCCTGTGGTTTTGCAGATCGGAGCTGTACGCAAGCCATCGAGTTTGCATACATTGCTGAATCACGCACATCACATTGCACTGGATGTTACAGGGAAGTAGTATTGCTTACTCAGCAGGTCCTTCAACTCAATAAAACTGAATCATAAATCTATGAACAGGCCTTTATGTTCTGTAGGCAACGGAATAGGAAAGGTGGTATTGCCCCTAGCAACTACATTCTTTTTTTCTAATGTGTACTAGAAAAAAAAAATGTTGTGCCAAGGACTATATCTCATTTTAGAAGGTCACCTGTAGCACATAAATGTTCTATGAGCTGACTGGCATAAATACCAACATTTAGGGTAAAATGTAATTAGCGCAGATAGCTACAGTAAGTGCCAGAACACTGGCAGCTTGCAGCCGCCAACATTGCCCATTTCCCCATCACACTTAGAGGTGAGCAGGAAAATGTGTGATGCTGGAACTCTGATGTTCACAAACAGAAATTGCCCAGCACAGAACTGCTCCTTTTCAGTTCAATATAGGACAAGCTGTAATCAACCATTATTATTTTGCTATGCGATACTGACTTAAGGCCCATACACACTGGGCGACTGAGCTGAAAGCCGCTCAAAACAGCCTGTTTGAGCGGCTTTCAGCTCAAAGCCACCCAGTGTGTATGCCCCAGCGGTGAGCGCTGCTGCGCGCTCCCGCATTATCACTGGGAAAGCCGCTCATCTGCTGGTTATACCAGCAGATAAGCAGTGTTGAGGACGGCTGTGCATAGCTCTGCGCTATGAAACGCCGTTCTCCCCCCACTGTCGGCGCCGGGCAGGGGGAAAGCCGCTCAGTGTGTATGCACGGAGCGGCTTTTCCCGCAGCGATGATTGGCCTCATCGCTGTCCATACACGCTGGGCATAGTCGCCCAGTGTGTATGGACCTTTAGTGGGGCCTCGCATCGGTATCGGCTGCATGTTTAACACCGTACGATTTTGGCTAACCTTCCAGATGATTTTGACTATCTAGTCGAAATTGCCTGTACATCTCTGTGCATAAGAAAACCTGTATGACCAAAACTTTAGCTGTAAATTCCCATGCACACTAGTCAAATTGCCTCTGACTAGATGCACAAGAGATTTTGGCTAGAGGCACTGGAGATTTTAACTAAGCGATTCTGTCTAATTAATGAAAATCTATGAGCTAGACAAAATTGCCTTGTTTTTCTCAAACTCGGTCCTCAGAACCCCACAGTGTTCATGTTTTCTAGATCACCTGACAGGCACACTCATTACTGACCTGCAAAACATGCACTGTGTTGCGTGACTTTGAGAACCTGTGCCATAACTCATATAAACTTCTGACTAGAAAAATAGAATTTACTTTTTGGATGAGGAGAACTTTGAGCCTAAAAGGACTGTGCAAGTTTCAAATCTACCATATACGTATCAGAGTCAGCTTCATTTATAAAGTGCTATTTTATTTGGCTTGAAGTTTCTACACCCATCATAATAAGTACTTACTGTAGTTATCAAACCAGGTGATTTGGTATAATGTATTGAAATGCAATGAAGACCAATGCTGTGGAGCACTGTTCTGTTGGACACAGGAAAAGGTTTGAGGCACTGGTGTAGATAACATTTGGAAAGTTTTTCATAACAGTCTAGGTCTGTATTTGTGCTATAGCTTCCCTTTATGTTCCACAACAAATATCACCAGTAGCACAGAGGATTTTAGCACAGCTTCAATGTTTTCTACTATACAGGTTTTTTTAATAATATTTTTTTTTATATTAAAATTATAAAATATTTGCATCAATGAAACCAGAGACATTGGGGAAAATTTACTAAGATGTGTATTCTACTTCACATGTGATGTTTCTATGGGCAACCAATCAGATCCTGTCTACTATCTTCTAGACTTGCATGGGTCTTCAACCTGTGGCCCTCCAGATGTTCTGAAACTACATGTTCCAACATGCATTGCCACATTTTTTTCCTATAAGAGCATGCCAAAAAACCTCAGGGCATGCTGGGACATGTAGTTCCACAACATCTGGAGGGCCACAGGTTGAAGACCTGTGTGAATCTAGAGGGTGCTAAATAAATAAGAAGTTCTGATTGGTTGCCCATAGCAACATCACATGTGAAGTAGAATACACATCTTAGTAAATTTCCCCCCTTATATTTGCCTCAGTACACACCATTTTCTAACAAACGGTTAGGCTGCTCCAGCTTTCTTGCAGGCAGAGGGGCAAGTTAATAAAAACCTTCAGCCAGAAGGCCCAATTAATTCATTGTAGCTGGGTCCTGTGACAGTGAAGAGGGTAAAATGTACAGTAATGAAAGTCCATAATGGTACACAGAAAATGCAATCAGTCAAAGAGACGCTTATAATGCATCTCAGATGATGCACTGGAGGCACTTTGAGCGCAATAATCAAAAATCTGACATGTCGGCAAATGCTGTCAAAAATAATGTTGACTGGGATCAACCATTTCAAGTCTGTTTCTACATATTTCTATCACACACACACACACACACACACACACACACACACACACACACACACACACACACACACACACACACACACACACACACACACACTATAGGGTTCCAAAGCAATCCAATTGTTCACACATGAAGGATATTGTACATGCATTATAAAACACATTCCTCTCGGCTCACTTGCATGCACTTGATAAATTACAGGGATACCCCCAAGGGTTTACAATGACAATGACAAGCAAAGCAGTCACCCACAGGTTACTCCAAAGGAGCAAGGTAGCAGTTTTCTCTAAAACAATAACATAGGTGGGTGAGGGAACAAAGAAAAAAACCATCATGCATGCTGCAGTGTAACATAACCGTGAGAAAGGTTCACCTCAAATGGGATGAGGTATAAACTAGGGACTGGTCCACAGCTAACATCCAAAAATTTCAAAAAAGAAAAGAAAACTTTTTTAGCTTTCCCAGGAGCTTGCCACTGGACAGAAAACTTTGGCACACAGACCGTGTAAAGGCTTGCATAGTCCATAATGTACTCTGATAACCAGGTCTTAGGCACGCAGACATTAATATAGATCACATCAGGTCATGGCCACAGGGCTCTGAATAAGTTCTAAAATAAGCTGCTGTCTCCCACTTCTTATTAGAAGGTATTACCCATACCTGAGTAACAGCTCAACCCACTTCTCACATTTATATCGAAAACAGCATAAGACAGTAAAGTTGAACCTTTTAATAGGATTTATATTCATGCATAACGACTAGGTGATTGGACGGAGTCCACTCTGTGGTCCAGTTGGTCCTGAAGTTGAGCCAGCTCAGCAAGTTCATTTAACTCCTGGAACTGTCTATCTGTTTTGTGACTGACCAGTGACCTGTAGAAATGAACAGCAAATACTATGAAGATTATTCCAAATGGCACCATTATGCATGTTGAGGCGATGGCCGCTTCTTTGCCAGGACTAATGGAAGTATCATTCACTAATGTCTTTGGATTGTTCACTGGCAGAAATTTCACCCAACAAAGTAGCACAACCTCAGCAAGGAACAGAAGCGTCCCAATGACAGTGGAAAAAGCCCATGCCAGTTCAATGTGACGATGCATCTTTTCATGGGGGGACTCTTTCACAGAGTTGAGATTATGGACATTGCTCACAGCTTCAATGTTGGGCAGGATGCAGGTGCTGATCATCAGGGCAAATAAATGTACAGCAACCAGAACAGTAGTACAGGCACTGAACGCAATCAGGAGGCCAGGCGGGTACTCGTGGCTTGCATCTAGTTGGACTTCTACCATTGCAACCTAACAAATTAAAGAGAAAGTTAAATAGTTGGAAGGGTAACAAATAAAAGGTCTAATTCATGAAAAAAAGTAATTAATAAATAAATGGTATTCACATCACTGGCAAATGAAACATACCAGTGCAGATAGCAATAAAAACAGAAAAACAGCTACATATTCAGAGATATAAATGTATTGTAATGGTAAGTGCTCAGCAATATATATATATATATATATATATATATATATATATATATATATATATATATATATATATATATACACATACATACATACATACATACATACATACACACACACATACATACACACACAGCACTTACCCAACCTTGCAGAAGGGAAGGAGACAGACCAGCACTCGTTTTAAAGGTGTAATTGTATTAAAGAGTATTTACAGCATGGCAAACATCAGACAGACCCGACAGTCTGTTTCAACTGGGCTCTAACCAGTTTTCCTCAGGGGTTAGAGCCCAGTTGAAACAGACTGTCGGGTCTGTCTGATGTTTGTAAAGATTAAAACGGTAATCTGCAGCAGTGGGAATGCTAATACCATTTTAAATACCATTTATTTATGACCTGCAATAAGCGATAGAGGTCTCTCATGCTGCTTTCCCACTGCAGACCAGTTTAAAGTACTGGTAATTGTAAATGGTATTTAAAACGGTATTAGCATTCCCACTGCAGCAGATTATCGTTTTAAATACCATTTAAGTACCATTCCCATTGCAGTGAACCGTGTAAAATGTAGAGTGCCTAACCCCCCCCCCCCCCCCCCAGTGTAAAGAGTGCCTTATCCCTCTCCCCCCCAAGTGTAAAGGGTGCCTAACCCCCCCGTACCTGCCCTGTGCCCCCACCTCCCCTCCCCTTGTACTTACCTGCACGGGGATGCAGGGCAGTGGGGAGGCAGCGGGGGTCCATGCAGGGTACAGGCAGTCCCAGTGCCTGATGAGAACTAGTAGTTCTCACTTTGCGCATATGTAATGAGTGCACGTGCATAATAATGAGCCGTTTATTACATATGTGCATATGTAATGAGCGGCTCTTTATTATGCACGTGCACTCATTACACATGCACAAAGTGAGAACTACTAGGTCTCATCAGGCACTGGGACTGCCTGGAGGCTAAATAACGTTTAAGAGGCATTCCCACTGCCTCTTAAACGTTATTTTAACGTGTAGGACTCTGCTTTAAAAACGGGTTGAAATACCATTTAGCTTTAAACGGTATTTCAACTCTGGCACTTTCCCACTGCAGCCTTAAAACGGTAAATTGCGCTGAAAATCGGCAATTTACCGTTTTTAGCTGCAGTGGGAAAGGGGCATCACTGGCTTGTGATCAATTATCCAGTGGTGTAGACCTCTTATTTATATAGAATAAAAAAAAAAAACCACTGGTTGCAAAACAGAATTTAACCCATATGCAAATATTGAGCAGGAGAGTTTTACAACTGTTCTTTGGGAGGAAGTTACATTTACAACCTTATATAGAGTGAAAAACGCCATTCGTCTCACAATTTGCATTGTAACAATATCTTTTTGTAGGCTTAATGAGCTAGATATGCAAACTGTACCTCTACTAGCTGACTGAGGACTGACAGTAACCAGACTGGACATGACTCAGATTAGATTTGATCAAGGCCATATACCAAGAAAGTAATAGAATTTATTCGGTCACAGATGTGTTTTATACATTGTGGCACTGTATACACACTGCTCAAAGCATGTACAGGTTGAGTATCCCCTATCCGTGCATCCCCTATCCGAATTATTCCAAAAACCGTGGTTTTTGGAATCATTCAAATTTTTTTTTTTTTTTTTTTTTTAACCCCCCCTAACCCTCTTTTCATACTTACCAAGTCCCAGGGCGTCCACAGCAGGCCTCCGGCATCTTCTCCAGGGTCTCCAGCGGTCCCAGGAATGCATTGCGCGAGTGTGCGCGCGCGCGCCGGTGACGTCACCGGTGCGCGCGCACACTCGCGCAATGCATTCCTGGGACCGCTGGAGACCAGGAGAAGATGCCGGAGGCCTGCTGTGGACGCCCGGGGACTGCGCGGACACCGAGGGACCACCGGACACCTTCAGGCGACAGGTAAGTATGGCTACACAAATTTATTCCAAAAACCGGAAAATTCCCCTATCCGGAATGCTCGTGGTCCCGAGCATTTCGGATAGGGGATACTCAACCTGTAGTAGCAACAGCCAGCCTGCAGAGACTGGTATCACAAGAGTTTACTATTATTTACTAATACTGTCATTTTTACAGATCAGAGAAGAAATCAGACACATCTCTCATACATAATACACCCTCCCCCCCCCCCCCCCCCCCAAATAAATAAATAAATCATCATAACAATGTGATAAAGTGGAGGGAAAAAATATACAGACTCCAAATGTACAACAACGTCTGAAGTGTAATGAGCGAGAATGCTGGGATGACAAGCCCCTCAATGAAGTCCGATATGTGAAAGTAGCATTCCCTAATAACGTCATCTCCAGATATTTTACATAAGGTTGCATCCTCCCCTAAGAAAATATAGCAGAATAAAGCCCAACGTCAAATGGTAACCACAGATATTTACAAGCTACAGTGACTTATTACATAACTATATAGTGTTCATTCTAGCACATGCCATATTTGAAAACCCATGCAGTTCCTCTTCCCTGCATGGGGTGTCACTGTCTGCTGTAGTGCTTCTAGCACATTGTGGTCTGTATATCAGCACTGATATGCAAACCAGACCTGTGCTAGAAACACCACAGCAGACAGCAATACCCCAGGCAGGGAAGAGGAGCTGCACGTGTTTTCAAATATGGCGGCTGCTAGAATGAACACTACTATGGCACCACTGTAGCCCCTCCCTCATAACAGAATGCATTGCATAAGAAATTAGCCCCTTGTGGTGTAAAATAAGTGACTACAACTTGGTGGAAGAAGTTACGGATTGCTAAATGAAATTAGGTTCTAGTGTTTCCACTGGGGGGCCCTTGAGAACATCAATAACTAGAACACCGCTATCGCAGTTATTGTGGAGATTTCTGGTCATATTTAAAGGATTAGAAGGTATTAATGTGAGATTTACAGGAACATAACCATGGAGATACCAGGCTTTTCATGTAATTAAATCTAAATCTCTTTGTTTTGCAAAAATCCCACCAATTTTAATTCTATTTCTTTTGTGATCATAAAAAAAAAAAAAGTCATTTATACCGCTGTTACCCCCTAAAAAAAAGGATTTTATACTTAACTACACATCAACAATGCCACTTTGTTTTGTTTAAAACTACAAGCAAATGGCTAGATATAAAATGAATACAAATATGGAAGAGTGCCTAGAAGAGAACATATTGTTCAAGGATTTGTTTCTTTTAATTAACAAATTCCTTACTGCAAGGAGCAATGTTCAGCATTTCAATATTGTGTAAAGCCAAGAAACTCCCCTACTAGGACAATCGTCCATTACATAATTCATAGACTCACAAACAAAGTGTGTGCCAGTCCACAAAGGGGCACACCCACAGCGGGCTACAAAAGAAACCACACACACCTCAGATTTGCTAAAATATGGCAAAAGCAAAACAAGAAAAATATTGTGGCTCAATTAAATTAGAAACAAGCCATAATAGCTCAATTTAGAAATAGTTAGACATGAATAAAATTATGATACAGATGCAGAGTAGTGTGTAGGTCTTGGCCTAGGGGTGCCGTGAATAAAATTATGATATTATACTGTGCCGTGTGTCAAAAAAGTTTGCGAACCACTGCCCTAGTGCATGGGCACCTTTACAGTCAGAGAATGTAATATTGCACAAGAAATACAGTCCTGCGACATACACACTGGGTAAATACCCTTTTTGCAAACAGAAATACTACACATTTTTCCATTCCATTCGTGTTTATAGGTCATAAAAATAGGATTTTGGGTACCTACCGGTAAATCCTTTTCTCGTAGTCCATATGGGATACTGGGTTATATTATGGGGATATAGATCCTCCGCAGGAGAGACAGGCACATTAAAGCTTTCAGTGTGGGTGCACTGGCTCCTCCCCTCTATCTCCCTCCACTAGTCAGTTAATGAAAAACTGTGCCGAAGGAGAGTTATGTGAGGAGGTACTGTATATGAACAATAACGTGGTGAGATTCTCACAGCACACCCAAACCAAAATAATAAACATAAAATAACAAAAGAGGTGAATCATAACAACTTTTGAGTTCACCAATAATCATTGAAGAAGGTCAATACATGACAACAAGCCCTAACTGTGTCGTTACAGCAGAAAGCCGCACAGAGGCGGGCTCCCAGTATCCCATATGGACTACGAGAAAAGGATTTACCGGTAGGTACCCAAAATCCTATTTTCTCTACCGTCCAATGGGATACTGGGTTATACTATGGGGAGGTCCCAAAGCTACCAGAACGGGCGGTAACGTGCGGAGTCTGCTGTAGAACCGCTTGTCCGAACTGGGAATCCTCCCTGGCCAGAGTGTCAAATCTGTAAAACTTGACAAACGTGTTACTCCCTGACCAAGTTGCGGCCCTGCACAGCTGCAGAGCCGAGACCCCTCGGGCAGCCGCCCAAGAAGTCCCAACAGATCTGGTGGAATGGGCCTTCAACGCTGGAGGAAGGGACAACCCAGCCGATGCATAGGACTGTTGTATCGTGCATCGAATCCACCGGGCTATGGTCCTTGTAGATGCAGGAGAGCCCTTCTTTTGCGCATCATACAATACAAACTATCCGACTTCCGGATTCTAGCCGTACGTTTAACATACGCCTTGAGGGTATGTACCACATCCAAAGAGAGAGGTATATCAGGATGGACCGCGCTGGAAGGAACCACAATAGGGTGGTTCAGGTGGAATGCGGACACAACCTTTGGTGTCGAATCCTCTTTAGCACCCTTGCCAGCAACGGGAGCGGTGGGAACAGGTACACCAGCTGAAAATCCCACACCCAAGTCAGGGCATCTACTGCTGTCGCCCCTGGATCCCTGGTCCGGGCACAGTACCTGTCCAGCTTGTGGTTCAACCATGATGCCATAAGGTCGATCTGAGGGAGCCCCCAAAGATCTACCAGGTCCTGGAACACCTGAGGGTGAAGTCCCCACTCCCCGGGGTGGAGATCGTGACGACTGAGGAAATCCGCCTCCCAGTTGTCGACTCCTGGTATAAAGATGGCCGACAGGGCTTTTACATGGCGTTCCGCCCAGGAGAATATCCTGGTGGTTTCCCTCATACAGGGCATGCTCCTTGTCCCTCCTTGGCGGTTGATGTAGGCAACCGTAGTTGCATTGTCCGACTGGACTTGTACAGCCCTGCAGCATAGGCTCCGCCTGTAATAGGGCATAGTGAACAGCCTTCAGTTCGAGGTTGTTTATATGCAGCATGGATTCCATTGGAGACCAACAGCCTTGCAGGCGGACTCCCTGTATCACGGCTCCCCAGCCTCTGAGACTGGCATCCGTGGTAATCAGAAGCCAGTCCTGTATCTGGAAGCAGCAACCCGCCAATAGATTTGGCGAATCTAGCCACCACTGCAGGGAGAGTTTGGTCTGCGCAGACAGGCAAATCCTCCTGTACATTTGCCGGGGGGATCCTGACCATTTCGTGAGGATATCCAGCTGAAAAGTCCTGGAGTGGAACCTGGCATACTGGATGGCTTAGAATGAATAAACCATCTTGCCCAAGAGCCTCAGGCAGAGATGCACCGAGATCCAAGGATTTGATAGGTCCTCTCTTACCAATTCCTGTAAAGCTGAAGCCTTTTCGGCCAGCAGGAACACCTTCTGCTCCATCGTGTCCAGAGTCATACCCAGGAACACCTTCTCCGGCTCGGGAGCAACGAGGATTTTGGTATATTTAAAATCCACCCGTGGTCTCTCAGCACCTGCATAGTCAGATTTAACGCACTTCTCAGGGCCTCCTCCAATCCTGCCTTGATCAGCAGATCGTCCAGGTAGGGTATGACATTCACCCGCTGGAGCCTGAGAAGGACTATCATTTCTGCCATGAGCTTGGTAAAGACGCGCGGGGCAGTTGACAGCCCGAAGGGCAGCGCCTGAAACTGGTAATGCCCGTTTCCCACCGCAAATCTTAGAAAGACTTGATGAGGAGGCCAAATTGGGACGTGCAAATAGGTGTCCTTGACGTCTACAGAGGCAATCACCGACCTGAGCGACTCCAATTTGATTTCGAACACCTGCAGAAAGTGGTTCAGCGACTTCAGATTCAAAACGGGCCTTACTGAACCGTCCAGTTTGGGGACAAGGAACAGGTTTGAATAGTAACCCCTGGCCTCGTTCCTGTATTGGTACAGGTGGGATTACTTTGGACAGGAGGAGCTTGTGAATTGCTCCCTGAAGGAGCAACTGATCCTCCACTGAGGCTGGGAGGGCCGACTTGAAGTAGCGCCGAGGAGGGGGCCTGGCAAACTCCAGCCTGTAACCTAGCGAAATAAGACTCCTGGCCCAGGAATCTAGGCACGAGGTGTCCCACACCTTGCTGAAGTGTGAAAGCCGGGCCCCCACCTCGAGACAGTCTCATGGTGGGTGCACCCCGTCATACTGCCGGCTTGGAAGCGGCAGGGGCAGTGGAACGGTCCTGATGACCTGAGGGGTTTGGCTTCCTGAATTTCCCTCTAGTGCCTCTGCTAGCATTAGAGGCGCCTCTGGCCTTAGGGCGGAACTTGGACCCACGAAAAGACTGGTGGGAGGGGCCAGTGAAAGGGCGTTTTGCCGGAGTGGGTGCTGATGGGAGGAAGGTGGATTTCCCTGCAGTAGCCTTAGAAATCCAGCCGTCCAGCTCACTACCAAAGAGCCTCTCCCCTGTGAAAGGTATGCTTTCCACACTCTTCTTGGAATCCACATCAGCCACCCACTGGCGCAACCACAGAGCCCGCCTAGCCGACACGGCCATTGCAGAATTCCGCGCGTTTATAGTGCCCAATTCCTTTTGTGCCTCACAAAGCACCCATGTCGTGTCCTGAATGTGACGCAGGTTTTCACCTATCTGAGCCACGGACATGTCCCCCAACAAACCCTCTTGGATCTGCGTGGACCAAGTATAAATGGCCTTAGCCATCCAGCAACTGGCCAATACCGGGAGTTGTGAAGCCCCACTGGCCGTGAACATAGACTTAAGTGTTGCTTCAAGTCTCCTATCTGCACCATCCTTGAGTGTAGACACCCCAGGAACTGGTAACAGCACCTTCTTTGAAAGGCGGGAAACAGAGGAATCCACCGCTGGCGGTTCCTCCCACTTCTTCCTACCAACAGGATCAAAGGGATACGCATTTGTGAACCTCTTTGAAAGCTGGAAGCTCTTTTCAGGGTTCTGCCAAGCACCTTTAAAAGCACTTTCTAATTCAGCCTGTTCTGGGAAATACACCGGCTGTTTTCTCTGGGTCATGAAAAAGGAATTTCCCTCAGAGGGTTCCTCCATAGGAAGCTCTAACACTTCCCTAATGGCCTTAATTAAAGCCTCAGAAGCATGAACTAAAGACTGCTCCTGAACAGTATCCTGTTCATTTGCCCCCTCTCCCACTTCAAGGATGTCATCATCATCAGAGTCAGGGTCCAGAATATCAACCCTGGCAGACAACATGGCTAATTTCCTTTGCACCCTCTGCGTCTGCTGCGTATTTGTAGAGGGCTGGGAAGCAACAGAGTCCATCAGCGTTTTTATGCTGCTGGCCCAGGCAGGCTCTTGACTATCAGCCTGTGACCCATCCACAAGTTGTGGGGGCACCCCACTGACCTGAGTGGTTACTCCACTTGGCTGTGCAGCATACACGGCTCACAGGTAACCTGTGACTGTGAAGCTGGAATAAACTTTGTTCTGCACACCATGCATGTTAACTTTTTCACCTTGATGAAGCAACAGGACACCCCCAGCAGCGCACACACAACACCCACACTTGATGTACTGTAACCCTACACAGTATAAGTGTAATACACCTCTGTATTAGAGACTATGGTGTGTGTGCAAGTGGTTAACTAGCCAGTGGGGTAGACTCAGAGTAATATGAGGAGACCAGTACATCCTAAACCTTAACTCACGGATTTGAGTGAGCTGGTAACGCACAAAACACACAGTGATATGTCATACACAGTGTAAATAACACAGCTAAGCAACGCTGCTGCGCTGTTATAACTTGCTGTCTCTGCCGCTGCTGCAAAGGATGAAATCCACCACGCCGCTGAGGAGCTGTAATGGCGACCTCTGGATGCGTGAAGAAGCAGGAAGCAGAGACAGGGCGCGCCCAGCAGAGCCTGGTCCTGCTCTGAGCGAAGCCCCGCCCCCTTTACACGGAGCTGGCGCTTCCAGTATATTTAAACTGGCATAAGAAGCGCTTTTCACATAAAATGCTTAAAAAACGCCCAGGGCATCCCTGGTGGTCCAGCGGCATCACCCTATGCCAGTGTGATGATGGGGGGGGGGGGGGGGGGGGGGGGGGGGGGGGGGGGTTCGCGCGGTCCCTGCGAGAGGGCCGCCGCAATCTTGCCGCACGGAACGATTTAGGGTGTCCCCTTGTGGGACCCCCAACCTGTACTCACCACAGACGTCTTCGGACCAGTCAGGGGGTGTGCGGCAGCTGGGGGGCCTGCTCGCTACAGCGCAATGCTGTGCGGTGACAGGCCCCACTCAGGACAGATTATCCTGCAGCAGGGTCAGCTCTGCACCTTAAGAGGTCGGGGACTGACCCCACCCCTGACACCCTCGAAGTAGGACAGCTGCCTGGTCAAAGCAGCGCCCCAAAATAATAAACTAAATAAAATTTGAAGAAAAATTCTGGAGCATCCAGAAAGCACTGCCTCTCTCCTGAGGCACATTTTTCTAAACTGACTAGTGGAGGGAGATAGAGGGGAGGAGCCAGTGCACCCACACTGAAAGCTTTAATGTGCCTGTCTCTCCTGCGGAGGGTCTCTATCCCCATAGTATAACCCAGTATCCCATTGGACGGTAGAGAAACATAAGAAATTCAAGTGAAATGGAGACACATTGTCATTATGGACTGTGTGACCACAGGAAGATTTTATGTGGTATATTTGTATTAATTGGTTTCATACATTATATGCCATTTAGCAAAGTTTTGATCTACACTTATATTTTATATTCATTGCTCTAAATGGCACTTATTATCCAGAGAGTCACACGCTTAATAAATACATGAAAATGTATATTGTTTAATCAAAATCGTTTTCTAGGATTCTGGGTCAGATCACTGCACAAATTGAGTCCTGGAAAGATAAAAAATAAATAAATCTAAAAATAAATGTCAAATTGTGGAGCTTAAAAAAAAAAAAAAAAAAAAAAAAAAAAAAAAGAGAGAATGAAATGCTGCTGAGAACTCGTGACATCTCCAACCCCTTATACAAGGAAGTGTGTATGGGGAGATAAGCTTGTAACAGTGTGCTAAAAATGTTATGTATTCAAAGTGATTTTCTCTTTGTAACAATTGGTATTAATCACCCTGTATCCTGCCCAAACAATTCAATTTGAAAAGTCCAGTCATTAGTCTTTGTTAAAGAAAATCTATAGCCGTGTCTGTGTGATGCCTAAAAGAGGCCGATTGGTGGGCACAGTAGGGCTTAGAGAAAGGTGCCGGACGGAGTCTCGACAGGCATTCACCCGAAGTCGGGATCCCGACTATCAAAACACGGACAGCCGGGTTCCCGACGGCCATTTTCCCTCACGGGGGTCAACGACCCCCATAGAGGGAGAATAGAATAGGTGGCTCGCGTAGCAAGCCACCGTGCCCACAGCATGGCGAGCGCAGCGAGCCCGCAAGGGGCTTTGTTGCGCTTGCCATGCTGTCTGGGAGACCCTGGTCACTGAAAGACCCGGTAAAAACCCAGGTCCATCACTCATGTAAAAGTGGGTAAATAATGACCGGCATTAACCCGTACTCCGTGTACCAAGTTCTAAGTGGATTAAAAATGGGGTTTGTGTGAGAAAGGGTATAAAATGTCCCCAAATTGCCCCTTGGAAGCTGAATTGAGCCACTGTATGTTGATGTTAGAGGATTCCAAATTGCTTGGACATTTAGAATATAATACCCCTTTTACACCGCCGAAAAATCCGGGTCAGAGCTCCGACCTCAGGCTGACAGGTACCCCCCTCCCCTCAGGTGGGGGTACCGGTCAGCCTGAGGGATAATGTGCGCCGCTGCTGCTGTAACTCCCCCCCGGCAGTCGGTCCCTGCGGCGAATGGACAGTCAGTGTCTGCGGTCCCTCCAGCGCATGGGAACTAGTACTAGTTCCCATGCGCTGGAGGGACCCCCGGCACTGACTGTACATTCGCCGCAGGAACTTTGTGGCTGCGGGGGAGCAACCGGGGACAGCGGCGGCAGCGCACATCGACCTCAGTCTGACAGGTACCCCCACCTCCCCTCAGCAGCTGCAGAGACCCCCCCAGCAGCTGCAGGGCCCCCCTCCTCCCAGCACCCGGGGACAGCTTCCCCCATCTACCCTCTGCTATTCAAGCAGTAGTAATTATATATATATATATATATATATATATATATATATATATATATATATATATATATATATATATATATATATATATATATATATATAAATGCATTAGAGAGCCAGCAACATCCAAAAAAAAAGAAATTCATTTATTTAATAATAGGCATAATAGTGCAAATCGGAGCAAAAAGGGGTTAAAAAATGCAGGAGGAAACGTCTACTTAGCATGTTTAGTAGAAAGCCATAATCACTGCGTTCATCCTCCAACAACCAGTCATCACACCAGACAGGCTGTTTCGGTGCTTCTCAGCACCTTAGTCATGGGCAACTGACTGAGCGCTCCCAAACAGTCTAATATACCCACAGCAATAATCAACATAAGCCCCCTCACCTGTATAAGAGCGGTAAAACAGGAAAATACACGCTGACACGCTGCAGCGCGGCCTCCGGTCGTCGCGGCAACCAACAACGCCGGAAGACAGGTGGAAGTGACGTCAGGTCTCCTAGCGACCGACATACACAAGCCGCTGCAGCGGAAGTCAGGTGACCGCTAATGGAGCTGAGCGTCATAGCAACCAAACAAGCTATGCGCTCGCTCGTTCCGACTGGCTCAACAGCGGAGACAAACCAACATGTCTCTGTAACGCTGTTACTGGAGTCAGACAGACTTAAACAGTACAAGCATACGGTGAGGTGAAAAAATTGCTGATAGAATGCGGGGGCACATAGAGTGTATGGACAGCGCTGGCACATAAAAACATGGATTCACCGACTTAAGTGTTTAACCCCTAATGGATTGAACGAATATCAGTCACTACATTGCTTCTTGTAGTAGTAACGGATATATTTGCCTAGTGATGGTGGTGTTCATACAATATTGTGCGCAGATCTATTTTCTATGTTCTGCCTTTATAGAACTTTTTGTCTATTGTAATTCTTTAATATGCTCTTTTATCTCCATTTCCCCCCCCTTCATTTACCTCTTATTTATGTTATGTGCTTTGTGTCTTACTTTTGGATTGGTTCTGATGTCCTCCTTTGTGTTACTTCTGTGTCCATGTTTTTATGTGCCAGCGCTGCCCATACACTCTATGTGCCCCCGCATTCTATCAGCAATTTTTTCACCTCACCGTATGCTTGTACTGTTTAAGTCTGTCTGACTCCAGTAACAGCGTTACAGAGACATGTTGGTTTGTCTCCGCTGTTGAGCCAGTCGGAACGAGCGAGCGCATAGCTTGTTTGGTTGCTATGACGCTCAGCTCCATTAGCGGTCACCTGACTTCCGCTGCAGCGGCTTGTGTATGTCGGTCGCTAGGAGACCTGACGTCACTTCTGCCTGTCTTCCGGAGTTGTTGGTTGCCGCGACGACCGGAGGCCGCGCTGCAGCGTGTCAGCGTGTATTTTCCTGTTTTACCGCTCTTATACAGGTGAGGGGGCTTATGTTGATTATTGCTGTGGGTATATTAGACTGTTTGAGAGCGCTCAGTCAGTTGCCCATGACTAAGGTGCTGAGAAGCACCGAAACAGCCTGTCGGGTGTGATGACTGGTTGTTGGAGGATGAACGCAGTGGTTATGGCTTTCTACTAAACATGCTAAGTAGACGTTTCCTCCTGCATTTTTTAACCCCTTTTTGCTCCGATTTGCACTATTATGCCTATTATTAAATAAATGAATTTTTTTTTGGGATGTTGCTGGTTCTCTAATGCATTTTTGTATTATGACCAATTTGTGAGCTCCAGCACTCTCTGGATTGTCCTGTGTGTGCAGCCTTGACTCATGGTCTTGAGATATATATAGATAGAGATATATATATATATAGATAGAGATATATATATATATAGATAGAGATATATATATATATATATATATATATATATATAGATAGAGATATATATAGATAGAGATATATATAGATAGAGATATATATATATATAGATAGAGATATATATATAGATAGAGATATATATATAGATAGAGATATATATATATATATATATAGATAGAGATATATATATATATATATATATATAGATAGAGATAGAGATAGAGATAGAGATATAGATATAGATATAGATATAGATATAGATATAGATATATATATATATATATATATATAGATAGAGATATATATATATATATATATATAGATAGAGATAGATATAGATATAGATAGAGATATATATATATATATATATATATATATATATATATATATATATATATATATATATATATATATATATA
Organism: Crinia signifera; assembly: GCF_055691185.1. Lineage (NCBI taxonomy): Eukaryota > Metazoa > Chordata > Amphibia > Anura > Myobatrachidae > Crinia > Crinia signifera. The sequence goes on from NC_139217.1 coordinate 374,223,865, forward strand.
TATATATAGATATATTCCCACATTAAGCAGAAAAATGGCCTGCACACCAATGTATGTAAACTTGAAAAAA
>NC_139217.1:376069556-376267056 GCF_055691185.1 Crinia signifera
TTCCCGTGTTCAGCATTCCGGGATCTCTACCCAGGTCCTGACCTGGGTAGGACCCGGAATCGACACGGGATGCCGTCAGTGTGAATGGTTCCGATCGGCTACACGGGACTTTACGCTACCGCTATCGGGGAAGCCGCTTCCAGCAAGAAGCTGCCGACCTGCTGCAGGCTCCCCCGAGCACCCGCAGCCCTGCCCCGCTGCACCCCGGCCAGGAGCAGGTTCCCCGGGGACTACTCGCTGGAGCCGCTCGCCTACCACCCCTACCCGGCGGATGGCTCACAGAAGGCGGCCTCCGCCTCTTCCTCCCCCGGGGGGGGACGAGAGCAAAACTTCCCCGAGATTGCACAGAAGTGACGGGAGAGTTCTCCCCCCACTCCCACTACAGCGACTCGGACGAGGCCAGCATAGGGGAAGTGCGTCCAGGGCACAGGCAGAGTGCAGCCCCCCGGTGTCTATTGGATCCACTTGCACTCCCGGGTCATACCCGGGAATGTGTGAATGGGGCTGTCCCGGGTCGATCCCGGGTCTGAATGCAATGTGAAAGGATACATTCCCGGGTAGTGTCCCGGGAAGCATCCTGGAACACATTCCCGGGTATAACCCGGGACTGCAAGTGGAAAAGGGGTATTAATCTCACCCAGTGTATGTGAGTCCTTGTCACAATTATATATTTTACACATAAACAGCTTAAGGCAGTGGTTCCCAAACTGTGTGCCGTGGCACCCTGGGACCTTTGTTGGGGTGCCTCAAGTTGGTGGTCCAGGACCAACTCAAAATAATGATCGGCACATCCAGTGCTTGTGGCTGCCAATCATAAAATATGTGGACAAACAGAAACAAATCTTCCTCCCTCCGTACATAGTTAAAGCTAATATGAACACAATTTATTCCAGTCATATTTTTACTTAATTTCTCAGAAAGAAACTTTTGTCTTACAGGTGCCGTGGATAATATTCTGTAACTATAGGGTGCCTTGATTCAAAAAAGTTTGGGAATCACTGGGTTAGGGGGTATTTAATCCCCCGCAGCTATTTCTGACAGGGAAATAGTGGTGGGGCCCTATTCAATGATGTCTTTTCCGACACCATTGAACAGTTTTCATATGCAGTCAGGTCCATACCGCCGAGTGGGAATTGTCGAGCTCCCGGCCTCAGTTCGACGATTTATGGCCGTATCTCACGGCCACACCCCCTTTTCGGGGCCAGGCAGGACATTGAATCCAGTCTGCCAAGATGTCGTCAAGCCGTCTGAGAACGGGACCAGGTCATGGCTGTCGGGCCAGCAGAACAGTTGTGACACCGGATTGAATATCCCCCTTAATCTTAATTTAACTGGACCCCGGAAGTGAAGAAGTTGGATCTCAATTAGATGTTTATATTATTTATACTTTATTTATTAAAGGTCAGTATAAAAATACAAAATAGACACATATTTCCAGAAATAAAATTGGAACAGTAACAAACTGGTCCTTTATACAGACATCAACAAACAGTATAAAAAAGGCCAGCTTCAAAGACATCAAAACTAGAAAACCGGTATCCTTAAATAAGGAAAATCGAATATGGAAATAAAAATCCTTACTATCTAAAAAATAAAAAAAGTTAAGATAAATTGATGAATACTTTGGTTGCCTTGGCCAATTAAATACAAAAGTTGTATTTTCCAGCTTCATGTAACCTTTATGCTTAGGCTCCACCCTTCCAGAAGAATCCATATTGTAATGTACAGGTACACTGTACTTACTGACCAGCTGGAAGGACACACAGAGCTCATTTGGTCTAAACAACACAGTCAACTCTTGCTGCAAGATTATTGGAAGGGGGCGGGCCAGCAGATGTGCTATGATTATGCACATAAGTAATTTCAATGCACTATGATAAAGACTACATTGTTGTAGTGTGTCACATTGCAATATACACAAACAGTTCTATTATATCCATAATGTACAAAGATCTATTTATTCTCTTGTACTGCACAGATCTGTTGGCATTGGTGCTCAGAGATGAGATCACAGTAGTGTTAGCTACCCTCTGTAGATCATATTAAAATATACTTTATGAGTTCCCTCTAGCTGTGTGCTTCACGTATTCTATATAATGACATTCATTTTCTTTAGCTTTTTTTTCATTTAACACATTGCAGTTTAGCAAGGTGGTGACTCTCTGTTTTACAATGTCCTTTATCTAGAAATCTTATGATGACATGTGTTGCATACACTAGACAAATCTCAGGGGTCTCAGGGAAATAAGTTCATGCAATTCAGGCATATACATCTAGACATAAATCACTGTGGATTCAGATTTCTCTCCTCTATTTTCAACTTTCTGTTATTGGTCTTCTGCCCCATTATTCCACATAGACGTAATTTCCCTCTTCATTCCCACTATTTACTGGGCTCCCATAAAGCCCTGTTCTGGTCACTCTGCACATCTTATTTATTTATTTACAGTGTCTTATATAGCGCATAGTGGCGTAACTATAGAGCCGCAGACCCTGCGGTCAATGGGAGGCACTGAGAAAATATGGACGCCAGGGGTCTGTGGCTCTAGGATGCATCGCTGCCTCCCCTCTGGCCGTGACCGCAGATTTACTTATCTGCGGTCACGTCTCTCCTCCTGGCTCCTGCTATTGAAAACTGACCTTCAAAAAACGGCTTCCCCCGTACAGAAGACAGTTTTTGAGGATGCTAGAGGAGGTGGCGGCCACTGCTATGGGCAACCAATCAGATACTATCTATTATCTTCTAGAAGGTGCTAAATAAATAAGTAGATTCTGATTGGTTACCCATAGCAACATCCCATGCGAAATAGAACTCCCATCTTAGTAAATTTCTCCCAAAGAGTCTGGAAGCCTTTGACTATAGATCATGAATATTAAATAGGACCCTACCACCAGGTAGAAAATACTCTCCTCTGGACAGGTGTAGTATAGCAGCCCGATAGACAGGATTCCGTCAGTCAGTATACCAACATCGGAATCCCAACTGCCGAAACTCCAGCAGTTGGGAGTTGGCAGTAGCGCATTGTAGCCCCTTGCAGGCTTGCTGTGCTCACCACGCTGCGGGCTCTGTGGCTCGCCACAGGTTCTATTCTCCCTCTATGGGGGTCGTGGACCCCTATGAGGGAGAATAGCCCTGTAAGTCAGGATCCTGAATGTCGGGCATTTAAGAGTTAGGATTCCGATGTGGGACTAATGACCTTCGGAATCCCGACAGTCGGGAGGTCATCCGGCACCCCTCTGGACTTCCCATTTCATTTGTAATAACCTGTGCTAATGGGAAAAATGTCCTTCTCCTAAATTAGTGGATTCAACACAGGTAGCTACAATAGTAAATAAAAGTGGGAAGTCCAGGGACAGAAGAGTTTGTACCTAGTGGTCCTGTCTGAGGGCCTACACATCCAATAACACTCACACAGTACATAAACTGACCTTGCATGATGGAATCTGTGCTGCCACTGGTGGGGTTCTGGGACGGTGAATCTGAATGAAGAGACACTTGGAGATCTCCATCTGCCCCCTCTGACCTATAATAAGCAGAGGCGAGTTTAGTGTTCATACAGAATATTTGTAGCTTATTCATCACAATGAGTATACAACTGCAGGTCTGGACCATGATGTGTTATAAGTGAGCAACCTGGGCTCTGACCTAACGTAACGTCTGCACCAAATTAGTGGAAATGCATGGGAGTAATCCTGGTTATAGTGGTGGGTTTTTGCTCATTTAAACCTGCTGTTTGGATTAAGTTCAACAAGGATGCCTCTCTCGGTCATCCTTAATTTTGTGATAGTCAGACTCAGATTGTGGAGCCCCTAGGCAGCTGCCTAATGGTAGAGTCGGCCCTGCTTGAGAGACACCTCTGTGCAGCAGTTACTCATTTTATGTCCCTTTAGTGCCCTAGGGCCAATATAAAAAAAAATTGTAATTTAATATTATAATCACGACAAGTCTGTTGTTTTAGTGTTATCTGCTGCAAATTATATTTATTATTTATTATCATTTATTACCAGTTATTGATATAGCGCACACATATTCCGCAGCACTTTACAGAGTATAGTTGAACATTCACATCAGTCCCTGCCCCAGTGGAGCTTACAATCTATATTCCCTACCACATGCACAGACATTCTAGGGTTAATTTTGTTGGAAGCCAATTAACCTACCAGAATATTTTTGGAGTGTGGGAGGAAACCAGAGCACCCGGAGGAAACCCATGCAAGCATGGGTAGAATATACAAACTCCACACAGTTAGAGCCATGGTGGGAATCAAACCCATTATAACTACTAATTATTTTGTTCTTCACCAATTATACAAAATTAATTACTGGTAGTGCCATACCTAGCCTAATTTGGCATATGTTTAAACAAATATGATCATCCAGGTCTCTTATGGAGTAATAAAAAAATAAAATAAACATTTTTGTTTTGTGCGACTCATGGTCTCTTTCTCTTTAGTACCATTGTATAACTGAGCAGGGAGCAAACCTCAGCTCTAGCAGCCTCTCAGAGTGCCGGAAACACACTTGTATTTCATGGAAATTCAAGGAAAGGCGCACAGAGCTGGAGGAGGACAAGCTCTGGAAATCGCACAGTGATTAATTGCTAACAGAGTTCTTGGTATTTCAATAACAGGAAAAGCCTTTCAGCAAAGCGCTGGAGGCTGAACCATATGCAAACCCTACAGGTCAGCATGCACTTCCTCTGCTTCCTGCTTTAGAAACAGCAATTATCACCTATCCACCAAGTCACACATGCAGTGATCCATAGCAGCAGGTGACTTCTCCAAATGCTGCATGACAACAGTCCCTACGTCTTATTAACCCCTGCACAGCTGGGGGGCTGTAGACCAATCCTGCTCTGCAGCTGTGCTTTTAACCCTTACATAATTTTGTTTAATAGATATTGCCATCTAGTCCAACATTTTAAATGATAAAAGACACATATACCTGTATAACAGTAACATACACAGAATACAAACAGAAGAACACATTCAGACATTGTATGAATATAACTAATAAATAATATAGTATTTAGTTTCCTCGGGTGGAAAATGTGCCATATTTGCATATTTTATTCTATTTTACTTGTTATATAAATATTCAATATATTGTGTCAGCACTATAGCACAGTGGTAAGCATTGTTAACAGACAGTGCTGGGGTCATGAATTGCATTCCTGATCAGAGCCCTTTCTGTGTGGAGTTTGCATATCCCCATATTTGTATTATTTTTCTACAGGTTCTGTGGTACAGGTAACTCTGATTTAACTGATAGCCCACTGACTACAGAACTACCCCTGGTCAATGATCTGGGATACTTGTGTTGCCAGTGGCATATTCAATTAGTCTGGATAAGCTGGCCTTTTCCACGCCAGATATTTATTTGGGACAAATTGAATACTGGCCATAGTCTCTGTACAGCTATGTGGTGCCATAAAAATATATATACTGCAGAATTTCTGTAGCTGAAGTGATCAGATATAGCCGGCTGTTCTACTGAAGCCAAATAAATGATCAGTTGTGTAAGAATACAGCATGTTTTTCCCTGTTCTAAGCACCAGATGACATGGCCACATAGCGTTTCTGGCAAAGGATCGTTTCTGTATGCTCAGGATTATTCCAAACATATAAATAGACCTATTGTAAAGTATACATGGGTTTACCAACTTAAATCACCCCCCAAAAAAACCTTCAGGAGCCTCATAAGTAAAGGATAGCGGGGAGAAGAGGCAAAGGTGACATGACAGAAACATTCATGTACTGTAGATAAAAAAAATATAGTGGGTCATTCAGGTGCAGACTTAAAGTGGCTATTGTACACATATCTATAGATAATTTTGCAGTGCATGCCAGTGAGCCACAGAGAGCACGCTCAGTGAGTGATTCACACGTGTGGTTGCAGTGAGATTTTAGTTGTAATGTGATTGACAGGTAGTCAGCATTTTGAGGTGGTAATGGGGTGTGGTCGGGCAAATGCAGGCGTGTCATGCAGGGTCAACCGCAGGATTTGCAAGGGGAGTTTCCAGAGAGGGGTGGAGAGACTGAGGTGAATCGGAATATACCTGGTCCATTAAACAAGTGTAAATAAATACAAAAATGATATACATAGTGCTGGGCAATGAATACAATTTTTAAACATGATTAAATGCATGATTTTGCATGTAATTGCATTGTTGTTGCTGTTCACCTACATGCACATTGCCAGGGGGATTACATACTTTTTTGCAAAGAGGAGTACATGCTCATTGCCATAGGGGGTTACATGCTCGTTGCCAGGGGTTCCATGCTCATTACCATAGGGAGTTGACATGCTCGTTGCCCAGCGGGAGTTAAATGCTCATTGCCCAGGGGGAGGTAAATGCTCCTTGACCATGGGTGGTAAAATGCTCCTTGCCCAGGGGGAGTTAAATTATTTTATTGTGGGGAGGAGCAGCACCGGGGAAACACAGAGTCTCTGAAAGCATTAGAGACCCTGTGCCCCTCCAAAAATGGCCACCGCCGCTAGAGGTCCTCCTGCACCTCTAGCATCTGTGACAGACACTAGAGATGCAAGAGACACCGCACAAATTTTTTTATTGCTGTTATGGTGCCACGGCATTGATGTGATAATACTGTGTTATTCTGCCCAGGATGTATATATACATCACACATCACACACTTTATTTACATACACACATAAACTAGGCAGAGGGCAGCATCAGCAGTGGCTGCTTATCGGTTTTCTTAACAACCCGCTATTTACTGGTGTTGGAAAGGGGGCTGGGCTACTTCCCGGGGTGGGGCTTAATCGTGGGCTGCTGCAGTGAGTTTAAAACCATCTAATCATTTTTTTGTCTGTCAGGGGGGTTTCCGGGTACCCAGAAAACCCCCCTGCATTCGGACAGTATTTTCTGGGTGGGCATACATTAGTAGTTGCAATCACACTTGTTACTGGGAAGACCTTGGGCGCCACGGGAGATCAGCTCAGCTTGCCCATCTACAGAGGAATTCAAGCTCTGTTGGGTGATCCAATGTGAGCTTATGTTCGCTATCTTTCTGCAATCATATGTCAACATACGCAAATGATTAATTGGGCATTATTTTGCAAGGGCTACCTGTTCCGCGCTGCCTATATACTTGATGCTCTGATCCTACCAATCATACAAAATTTGCAGTGTAAAGGTCAGATGTATCAAGCTTCAAAAAGTGGAGCCTGATACACAACCTGCCAATCTGCTCCTACCTGTCATTTTTCAAATCCAGCCTGTAACATGGCATTTAGGAGCTGATTGGCTGGTTGTTTATCATTCTCCACTTCATCACTTTTTGAAGCTTTATACATCTGGCCCTAAGGGTGGGATTTATTAATATACATCGCCGCCCTTCGCATTGGCAGCCGCCGCGATGCTGCCGCATATGTACTAACATATGCGGCTAGCATCAGGTTGCGGTGACGGAGACCCCCGCGAAACCTTTGATGTGGTCTGCGGGGGGTCTCCGTCACGTCCCGGCGGCTGCCAGCGTCCCCCTGCGTCTCCTCCTCCCCCCTGAAGCCGGATGTCCTGCCGGATGTGACACCTGCTGGGGGAGGAGGAGATCAGGAGGACGGGAGGGGGGGGGGGGGGGGGGGCGTGCGGACGGCGATAGAAGCCCATACCCTGCCAAGCGAAAACGGGGCGAACGGGTGATGGTAAATAGTAAAATGCTGTAAAACCCCCGTTTTACCGCATTTTCCGTTTAGTACATCCCGCCCTAAGTGAGAAACTGCAACTGAAATATTGTATGGTCCTCTTGTGTACAGAATATTAGCAGCAGAGTTGGCAATTATACTATGGTATTAATATCTCCCAAAATCTTTATATTTAAAAGTGAATGGTGCTCCTTACCACTGTGGTGCTGCCAGCGGCCACTGCATCCCTCAGCATATACTGGGTATCCTCCTCCTTCATATACTGCTCATGCTATATATATATATATATATATATATATATATATATATATATATATATATATATATGTATATATATATATATATATATATATATATATACACATACACACATACACACACACACACCACATCATTTACTCTACACCTCCCCCAATAGCCTGTGCGGCAACCCCATGTTACTTGCAATCTTTGGACTCAAGTAGAAGCATTAACCAGGAAACGGATGCAGGAACTACCAGATGGTCCTGCGGCACTCAGAGTGGAGGCACTGGGCCCACGTATGAGCACTTCCCTGCGTAGAAGGAGAGTCAGTCCATCAGGAAGGGGCAAGCAGTGCGGTGACCAGGAGGGGGGGGGGGGGGGGGGGGCGGTGCTGGGGCTGCAGATGAAGGGAGTGAGAATGAGGCAAGTAACCAGAACAGCTGCTTTATATATACTTTGTGCCAGCAGAAAGGTGGATACCTGTGCTCGTCCCTCCTACATCCAGCACAGGGCATATCCAAACCCTTTTGGCCAGCTGTTTGTGGCTACAGGTCTCTTCTACCCCAAGAGTGGCTGGGAGCTGTCAGGAGACTGGTGAGCTTACACATGCCAGTACAGGTATACAATAGTGCACCATCATCATCATAGCAAATGTAATACATCTATTCCAAGATCTTTATGATGTTTGTAAATACTATTTACAGTTGTATATATGGGGCCAAATGAAATCGGGTGAGAGTTTCAGGAAGTAGGAGATTTTGGGAGAGTTGATTTTGCCATGTAAATTATTTCAGCTTTAAAAAAATGGGAAAACCCTCACAAAATCTCTCACTTTCTGATTATCACACCCTATACATTCGGCCCCATTTATAAAACTGTATATAGTATTTACCAACATCTCAGAATAAATGTATTACATTTTATGTCCTGTGTGCAAACTGTAGGATTCATATACCATCTCTAGTATCATCTACTTACAATTTAACATACTAACAAAGACGGCTTACTAACTAACTTACTTATATCAATTACCAAATAACTAGGTACTTGTGGAGTATCATGGCTCCCATCGCATGCCATATATAGTGGCATGCGATGGCATGCGATGGCATGCGATTTTTGCAGTTTCTAACCATTTTTTTTACAAAATCACATGCGATCGCATCGCATGCGATTTGATCGCATGCTATCGCATGCGTTTTTTAACAGAAAAGCATCCAAATGCATTGAAATTAGTGTCAAACATGTTGAATGGCCCCCAAATGTCATTTTTGAGGCTGTACCACCCCCACTATCAAGCGAACCCGAAGCGTGGCGAGCGCAGCGAGCCCGCGAGGGGCGGCGGCACGCGTCCTACGACCTTTTCATACCCCCACTATCCACGTCCGCGTGGAGTTGAGAATAGAAAGTGTGTCGATCGCAGCGAGCCACCGAGCCCGAAGCGTGGCGAGCGCAGCGTGCCCCGCGCGGGGACGCGGACACCTGTAAAGCCCGCGAGGGGACGCGGATACCTGTGAAGGTATCAGTGTCCCCTCGCGGGGCTCGCCACGCTTCGGGCTCGGTGGCTCGCCACACTTTCTATTCTCAACTCCACGCCGACGTGGATAGTGGGGGTATGAAAAGGTCGTAGGACGCGTACCGCCGCCCCTCGCGGGCTCGCTGTGCTCGCCACGCTTCGGGTTCGCGTTAATAGTGGGGGTGGTACAGCCTCAAAAATGACATTTGGGGGCCATTGAACATGTTTGATACTAATTGCAATGCATTTGGATGCTTTTCTGTTAAAAAACGCATGCGATGCAATTTTTTGCTATGCGATGCACATCGTGGGAGCCGTGATTGTCCACAAGTACCAATAACTAACTACTACTATACTACTACTACCACCGCTGTTATAAGAAATAACACAGATGGGTCCATGCAGACTGAATATTCCTTTTTTATTTAAGTTGTACCGGCCCGATCATGTGTGATTGTTTTTACTTTGTATTATAATATATTCATTTATTAACATCATTTTTTTTATTATCATTTTTGTCAGTAGGCTTCCTTGGTTCTTTTCTTGGTTGCGTCTACTTACAGATCTGTACACATATATATAGCTTCCTTATGCTTTTAACAACTCTTTTAGTTGCTCCGTACCATTGCATGACTTGGTAGTGCCAAGCATGTTTGCAATTTTCTCTGTTACAATGCTTCTTTCAGTAAAACCCTGAAACATAGTATTTTGTATGCAGAACATCGCCATACAGAATATAGGCATGCTGCATATCATATTATCCAGGTATGTGTGTTTTATTCACACCGTTTTGCAAATAAGACACACTGTGATGGAAAAAGTAGCACATTGAGTGACATGTAGCACATGGAGGATCTGTATGTATATACAAAGTACCTAAACCATAACAGAAGAGAACTATCACGGATCGTAAAAGGGTTATAACCATATAATTGGGAGCACTAAATTATACCATCCAACATAACTTTGTATCTAAAACTAAGAAATAATAACTAAAAACATAAAAGGTAAACAAATATTGACATAATGACCATTAATAAATATTAACCTATACTCAAAATGTACACAATAATGTACGCAATAATTTTTTATTATAACATTATATAACAGCTTTGTTGAATAATAAATATGAATTTAAACCAATATGTGTTTGATGGCACAAGGATGGACAGTAAACCACATTGAAAGTCCTTGGTAAATGAGTAGGAAGTCCAATTTAATATGAAAATATTCCCCTCACCAAGAAAACACTGAAAACAACAGCCAATGGCCACCCATTAGTAAAAATCTGAATTTAATTTGTATGCTTGAAGATAATTGATAATATAGTATAAAACAATTGCTTACGTCATTCAGAACAAAGGTGTCATTAATACAAACACTTGAGAAGATTTGGAAACACACCTTCTGTGTGTGAGCTCAGGGGCAGATGCTTCAAATCATGGTCCTTAAATGTGGAACCCAAACCTATGCGTTTAGTTGCTTACATGGTCTTCTTCAGGGGTATAGATCAAAAGATCATTAATACAAACAATATCACATGAAATGGGTATGTCACCCACTTTAACAAGGAACAGCTTAAATGTCTCACAAATGAATGTCCCTGAAGCAGCAAAATGTGGTGGTCTGCTACAATGGACAATGTGTTCTCTTTGTCAAAGTTAAAATAAATAAAAAAATGAATTTTGCGGCTCACTGTGTTCTCCCAGCATTACTTTCCGGCTCCACCTGCACTCCCAGCGCTCATTCACACAAGGAAACCGTGTGTTTTAGAGATTGTCAACTTTTTATATAGTTACAGAACAAATCCTATCAGTGTTTGTTCTGTACAGCTAGCCATGCGGGACAGGGTACACTTAAATGGTATCCATGTCGACCTACGTTGACATGGACACAAAAAATATAGGTACTTGTGTATTTTGGCGGCGCCCATCGCATCGCATACCATAACACATACGATGGTATGCGATGCGACGCGATATCGTACGATAGAGCACGATGGCATACAATTTTGAAATTGTATGCCATTGTACATGGCATACGATGCCATACGATTCGATGCGATTAAACATTGTATAAGCACCTTAATGGGTGCTTATACTATGTTAAGCACCCAAATGGGTGCTTACAATGTTAAATGCACCCCCACGCCACCCCCCACTATAAACGTGAACCCGAAGCGTGGCGAGCGCAGCGAGCCAGCGAGGGGCGGCGGTACGCGTCCTACGACCTTTTCATACCCCCACTATCCACGTCGGCGTGGAGTTGAGAATAGAATAGTGTGGCGAGCGCAGCGAGCCACCGAGCCCGAAGCGTGGCGAGCGCAGCGAGCCCCGCGAGGGGACGCGGATACCTTCACAGGTAAACGCGTCCCCTCGCGGGCTTCACAGGTGTCCGCGTAGCCACGGACACCTGTGAAGCCCGCGAGGGGACGCGTATAACTGTGAAGGTATCCGCGTCCCCTCGCGGGGCTCGCTGCGCTCGCCACGCTTCGGGCTCGGTGGCTCGCTGCGCTCGCCACACTATTCTATTCTCAACTCCACGCCGACGTGGATAGTGGGGGTATGAAAAGGTCGTAGGACGCGTACCGCCGCCCCTCGCGGGCTCGCTGCGCTCGCCACGCTTCGGGTTCACGTTTATAGTGGGGGGTGGCGTGGGGGTGCATTTAACATTGTAAGCATCCATTTGGGTGCTCAAAAGCACCCTTTAGGGGGCTTATACGATTTTTGGTCGTATAGGGGGTCAAAATCGCGTCGCATCGCATCGCATGCCATCGGGTGCATGGCATGCGATGCGATGCGATATGTTCGTCGTACGACGGACATCGGGGGCGCCGCCAAAATACACAAGTACCCAAATATATATTAAAAACTCGTCAACCTTTTTCATGTCGACTTTTTCAAAGTCAATGTTTTTGCATGGTTGTCCACATTTTGAAGATGTCAACCAAATGCAGGCCAGCCCTTTTCATGTGTCGATATTTTCACTGCATACCAATAGTGGTCGACCTTTTGACTGTCAACCTAGGTACTGTCTATTTAACAACCCGTACCACATTATATCATTAGTCAACAGGGTCAATTACTTGTCATTTATAATTCAACATAAAAACTTCATGACGATGTAAGTGATGAGAAATAGGCCCCCCTATTATTTCCCAATCAGGGTGTTCTGGTTTAAATCCCATGATTTATAAAAACAAAAACAAACAAGAAAATGAATTTAAATCCTACTTAATGCGCCCACATTACTGTGGTAGTTTAACTGCAGAGGTAAAGTTAGAAGCTCTTAAGTTTGCCAAAGAAAAATGTCCAAATTCAAATACCCTTCTACCAACACTAGGCAAGTTCCATTGATAAGCAACTCCGTTTAATGACCCCTTGTTTGACCATGACGTTGTGTCAACAGTGGCACCAATAAGATTGGTGGAAAATGTACATTGGTGCAGGAACTGTGGCTGGTAATTACAATATCGTGGTAGTAGTAGAGCCATTGCTAACAGATGCAGCAACATCACTAGAAAGAATATTTCCCACATTGGTTGCTGCAATCAAAATGATAGCAAGCTTGGGTACTGACAAAGCTGAAAAACATATGTTTCTTTTTAAGGCGTTCATTAACCTAAAGTGTAGGCTTATTCAGCTTTACAAATCACACAAGGCAATTGGCACGTATTGTAACGGTTTCTTTCCTTTTGCTGTGCCATGCCATCAACCATGCAGAAACGGTCAAGTCATGTAAATAAAATATATTAAAGTTACAGTATTTTAAAATAATATTGAATATACCTAATACCTGTGGATCATCCCAAGGTAATATCACATATATATACCATACTTCCAGAATCAAAAACATTGAATGTTCACATTTCACATTTAGGATCTGGGACACTTTGTACCAGATTCAGCCTTTGGGTGGTATCCTTGGCAGTCCGATGTATGTCAATTTGTTAAGTATCCTGCTGTTGATCCACTTGCCTTCATAATAATGCTTAGGCACTTATGCCTATTTTACTTACCTTCATTTTGGCCTCCCATCCCATCTTTTATATCTTCATAAAAATTATGAAAGAGCCCCACTATTTAAACAATAGCACAAATATTTACTCAACAGGGAGAGTGGAGCTAGCCGAGTCGGCACAAGGAAATTGGGGGGTTAATTTGCATGCACAGTACATGAGGTCGGATGATGGCTCCAAACATTGTAGCGGAACCTGATGCTGCCGGTCAGCCACTGGCAGTAAACGTCCGCTTCTTTCACATGTGTCACTACATATGTATAGCCAACTCTGACAGAGATTTGATTGTTCAGTGGCGATACGGTCATTAGGTCAACGCTACTTAGGTCGGCATGCATTGGTTCGATCGTCGACATGGCTTAGGTGGACATGGCTAATATTGACACAAGCATTCTGTCGACAATGGGCAGGTCGACAGTCAAAATATCAACATGAGTTTTTAAAAAAATTTTGAGCCAACATGTGCCGACAGACATTATTTCATGTCCTACCATCCACTAGGGCATGAAGTGCGATTAGAACAGTGTTTCGACCTTTTGACTGTCGACCTTCCAACCCTGTCGACCTTAACCATGTCAACCTATTTCATGTGTTGACCTTAACCATGTCAACCTATTTCATGTGTTGACCTAGGCCATGTCAACCGTCAGTGGTCGTCCCAATGCATGTCGACTTAATATGGATCAACCCAATGACCAATACCCATTCAGGGATGGGTCAGGCACAGTGGAAGAGCTCACAGTGTTTACAGTCCTGCATCAGGACATGAGAAGTTGTATAACCTGAATATGGGCTGACTAGGTTTATTGTAGTAACTTTTTTGAAGCATCCCCCTAAAAAGCCCACTGATGGGGGTAAATAAGTCCCACCATAAAACAAAGTGAATGTCCTACCCGCGGTTCATGCACTCTTTGATTTCTGTTGTCCAAGAATTTAGCTGCTGGTCATCTACAACTTCAAAAATAACTTCAATTGTATTAACCTAAAAAAAAAGGAGAAAGAGGGGAAATAAACATACAAAAAAAACATTCTAATTCTGGATGAAACACACAAAGACACTCTTTGAAAATGTTCTTATCCACATCTAAAAGGGTTAGCTATATCTGTGTGAGAACCAATTCTGTCATGTAATAAATATTCCCCTTGCGGGTATATGTACCCTGTTCCTACTGTTTCAGTAATGGTGTACATCATCTTAGTGCTTGTCTATGGTTGTGAGAATATCCTCCTGAATACAAACTGTAAAGAGAAAAAACGGCTATACCAGACTAACATAATGGGGTAAATTTACTAAGAAAAATTTGTGGAAAAAAATCGTATTTTCATACGAAAATACGTTTTTTTGGGGCGTATTCGTATTTTTGGCATTTACTATACCAAAAATACGAATTTTCATATTCGTATTGATGGGACATTCGTATTTGTATTTACAAATACGAATGAATACACCATCGATAGAATACGACAGAAATCACCATTCAAAAGAATGGTGATTCTGATTTACTAAACGGCCGTATTGAAAATACAGCCGCTAATTAGCGTAAAACGGCCGCAAATGGCCGGGCAAATATGGCAGGAAAATACACTTTATTTTCCTGTCGTATTTGCAGCCTGCAGTGTTAAGAAAAATAAGAATAAAAAAAAAAACGGCGTGGGGTCCCCCCCACAGCCGTAACCAGAACCAGGCTGAAAGAGCTGGGGCTGGTAATAAAAAAATCAGGAAACCCAACAAATAGGGTTCCCCGATTTTTTAAAACCAGCCCCAGGCTCCAGGTCCGGTTGCCGAAATACGGGGGACAAATTGAATAGGGGTCTCCCGTATTTTAAGAACCAGCCCCAAGCCAAACCAGCCAGCAGGGTAATGTCACAGCCGGGGGACACTTTTTATATAAGGTCCCGCTGCCAAAACATTCATCCCTACTGACTAGTCAGCCTGGCCCCTCCAGGACTTACCTGACCAGGCTGAAGTCTGGTGCTGTCCTCGATGCCCCTGGGCGGTGGGCATCGAGCTGATTCAGTGTAAAAAAAAAAAAAGAATAAACTATTGTTTAATACTGAGGAACTATGAGTCCCAGCAAGCCTCCCCCGCAAACTGGGACTTGGAGAACCATAAGTCCCAGCATGCGGGCCATTAAAGGGCTCGTTGGCACTTGTAGTTCCACAGTATGAAAAATAGTCAAATAAACACACTGACACATGAAAAATAAAACTTTAATACATCCAAAGCTCACACATACTGATACTTACCTATCTTGAGCCCGTCGGTAGGTCCCTGGGTCCGGGGCTCCATCACAAGTTATATGGTAACAATATCTGTACAGTATGCTTCAGATATAGTTGAGGTGATTTTTCTGGGCATAGATCTTAAATATATCCATTGTATGTCTGACTGGACGGTTGCTAATATAAAGCCAACATTTAGCAGAATTTTGTAGGAAGAATCTGCACCATATTCAGATTTCACATCCTCACCACATTGTGTTATCACATTTCAAGCAATGTTCCAGTGGCGTAGCTATAGCACCGCAGCCCCCGTGGTCGCGGGGGCGGGGGCGCTGTGCATATGGGGGCGCCGGGGGGGATGTGGTGCTATAGTAATCCCCCCGCCCACCATCCCCCGCAGGCTTACCTGTCCGCGCGTCCCGGCTCCCCTCCTGGCTTCAATCAACGCTACGGAGACGGACCACGATAAAATGGCCACCCCATAAAGCAGACTGTTCTCTGAAACTGTCTGCGGTATGGGGGCGGCCATTTTATCGTGGTCCGTCTGCATAGAATTAATTGAAGCCAGGAGGGGAGCCGGGACGCGCGGACAGGTAAGCATGCGGAAATGGGGGGAGGGGGCACGGGCAGCCGGGGGGGGGGGGGGGGGGGGGGTCACGGCCGGATGGACGGACAGGCGCCCCCCCCCATTAACGGCGGCGCCACTGCAATGTTCAATATTCATTTCCCCAAACCAGTGTAAGAAAAGATGCTAATGAATCATTCAACACAGTGTAGGATCTATTTATCTCACGATCCATGCAAGGTAGCAGTAGTTTGTAATGGTTTACTTCTGCACATTAAAGGGCTTATTTGCTACTGAATATTTGCGACTAATTCCCTGAAAACACTTGATTTTAGGGATCAGCTGCAAATATTAAGTATTGTACCTCCGGAATGAAAGACTGAGGGACCGCAGCAAGACTCTCAAAAATAAAATTGTTGGTAAACTTACCAATCGCACTGGTACTAAGATTTTTTCAACCAATGTTTGTTCTGAGGGCGATTTGATCAGCAAAATCTAATTTTAAATGCAATTTTCATGCAAAATTTAGTACAGGTTGCTAGTTGCAATATTACGGCGTTCTCCACTCAAATCGACCTTTAATAAATTTTATCCAGATATTCAATAAAGCGTTACGGTTTACCCATTTGTGAGGATTTCCCTAAACTCCTGACATGAGTAGTATTGTACTTGTCACATTAAGATGAGGGTGATTGGGTCATAAGATATTGATGGATTGCCCTGGGGCCAATCATGTCTATGTACATGGTTATGCTCAGTTTGGTACAGCATATTTCATATTGTCTTGTTTCTATTTACACATACATTAAAACTCTACCTTCTATTTTTAGTTCTGTAATTTATATATATATATATATATATATATATATATATACACACACACACACACACACACACACACACACACACACACACACACACAAATACATATATATATATCTCATTTTTTTCCTTCTTGTTTTATGAAATTATACTATACGTTTTCGTATGTAGATTTAAACTTATTAGTGTTGTCTTTCCCTAGTATCTAAAGTTAAAATTTTCCCAGTGTTAATACTTTCATAATGTGGTAGGATTCCTTCCCTAGGACCCCTCCGATAAGAGCCAGGTGTCTTTTTTTGCACATTGTCCAATGCAGGGGTGGCCAAGCCTGTCCTCGAAATTTACCAACAGTTCATGTTTCAGGCAACCTGTGGATCTATAGTAGGAATGAATGCAGCATGTGTGAGAATGTGACAGTTAGTAATGACTACAGCTATGCACCAGCTAGGTGATTTGGAAAACATGGAGCGTTGGTAGATCTCGAGGACCGGTTTGTGTACCCAGCTTTAATGTTGACAAGAAAAACTGCACAACTATAAGATAGTGTTAAGGATGATGGCACATTGGGCCGGTTCAGATCTGTTGCACGGCTGCGATTTTACAGAAGCCGTTGATCAGGTAGATGCTGCCCCACTATAGTAAAATCCTGCCGTGCAAATTAATGTGTACACCATATGGAATGGATGTGTATGGCCGGCAAAGACTTTGCAGTCGTGCAAATTGTCTAAATCCATTGGTAAGATGCTCATGCCTAGTGATTTTCTCTTTTCACTGGTCACAGGCTCGGAGTAGCCAGAGACTTACTCGGCGGCTGCGATGAAATCAGCCAGATCGAGTCTGGAGCTGACATCACACACCCTCCCCTGACATGCTTTGGCACGTCTGTGTTTTCCCTGACACTCCCAGTGTTTTTCCGTTACGCCTAGCGTTTTCTTTAACACTTCCACTAAACTGCTGTTCACCACCCAAAGACACCTACTTCTTTTTACCAGCCGAGGTGTCAATCACCTCGGCTGGTAAAAAAAAAAAGTTGGACCAGGTTTTCAATGCAGCAAGGTGTCACACATGCGCATAGCAGCACATACACATGAGCAGTGTATTGTTAATCATCTGATCATCAATGTATGATCAGGTCTGAATTTCCCTCATTGATTCATTAAATTAAGATATCAAACACCAATATATCAATAACTGTCATGATCTTTCTGACTGTTATATACTGTATGACAATTGCACATGAGCAAATGCATTGCCATGGGAGATGATGTGTTAGCATCTACATATACTTACAGTACTGGACTCTGGTTATTTAGCAAGCTACATACCTTAAGTACGAATGTGTTAACATTGTCTGGCATCTCCAGATTGGTACATTTTCTGATCTCAAGAATTGTAGAACACGGAACCCGTAACTTTGGTTTGGAGCACTGCAGTGGAGAAAAGGATGTACTATTTGATATTCATGGAAATAATAATATATTTGGTAAGTCATCATCATCATCAATACAATGCTTAACAGTTTGCAACATGTATTATTACTTTTATTTGCATCTTCAATGAGTCACTAACCATATATTTTTTTTTTACTAAGATGGGAGTTCTATTGAAGACAGGATGCAGCCCATAGCACCCAATCAGAATCCACTTCTTAATTATTTTGCACCTTCTAGAAGATAATAGATAGAATCGGATTGGTTGCCCATACTGACATTCCATCTCAAATAAAACTTCTACCCCAGTAAATAAACCCCTGAAAAATAGGATTTTAATACCTACCAGTAAATCCTTGTCCATATTGGATATTGGGGATTTCATCATAACGTATGGTAGAAGAGAGGTATCCACAGGAGACAGGCACATAGAAGCTCTTTCACTGGGTGTACTGGCTCCTCCCCTCTACTTCCTCCCACATGACTAGTTAATATGAAAACTGTGCCCAAAGGAATGGAAAGTATACGAGAAAAGGATATAACTATGTGTTAACATATAAATGTAGTAAAGTGGTGACATGCAACCAGCACACCCATAACACAACAATGGCCAAGAACAAGAATATAACTGAAGTCAAGAAACAGTAGAACTGTAATTCAAGATAACAGTAACAGGATCAACAAGGCAGCAAGATCCCGCACTGAGCCGGGCGCCCAATATCCCATATGGACTCAGAGAAGAGGGTTTACCGGTAGGTATTAAAATCCTATTTTCTCTATCATCCATATGGGATATTGGGGATTTCATCATAACGTATGGGAATTATACCCAAGATTCAAGGATGGGCGGGAATTGCATTCCCAAAATGAATGTCTTTGGCAATGGTGTCAAACTGATAAAATTTGACAAATGTATGTTGGCTCGACCATGTAGCTGCCCTACATAGCTGCAGAGCCAAAACACCCCTCTGGACGTACAACTTGAGCCCGAACCACATCCACCGTAGCAGGGATCTCCGAGTGAGGCCCACCTGCTGGAACAACAAAAGTCTGGTTTGAATGAAAGGCCGAAACAACCTTTGGAAGAAACTGTGGGTTCGTTCTGAGCTCCGCCCTATCCTCATGGAATATGAGGTATGGGCTCTTGCAATACAGAGCGCCAAGCTCTGACACCCTCCGTGCTGAAGCTAACAGAACGGCTGTCTTTCACGTCAAGAATTTTAACTCCACTGAGTTCAGGGGTTCAAACCAAATAGACTGCAAGAAATCTAAGACCACCTCCAATTCCCATGGAGGTGTAGGCAGCACAAAGGGGGGGGGGTTTGAATTCACAGCACCCCTTGCAGGAAAGTCTGTACCTCCAGCAGAGAGGCAAATTTCCTCCGGATAAAATGGAGAGGGCCGAGATCTGTACCTTTAAGGAACCTAAACGTAGGCCCAACTCCAAACCAGACTGCAGAAAGTAAAGGAAGCGGTCCAATTTAAATTCTGCTGGTGAAAATTTTAACTGTTCACACCAGCCTACATACCTCCTCCAAATGTGGTGGTAATGTGCAGAAGTCACCGGCATTCTGGCCTGAGTCATCGTAGAGATGACTGACGCATGTGAGATTAAGGGAGATTTTCCACGCTACACTTCGAATCAGCGTCAGCCGTCCACTGGCGTGGCCAGAGGGTTCTGCGTCCGGAGACTGCCATAGCTGAATTGTGTGCATTTATCGCAGCTAATTCTTTTTGTGCATTGCACAGCATTTTGGCCATATCCTGGATGTGGCCCAGTTTCTCTAAAACCTGCGCCACAGTAACGTCCCCTTGCAAACCTTCCAGTATCTGGGAGGCCCAGGTGTGGACGGCCTTAGCCATCCAGCAACTTGCCAGAACTGGGCGCTGACATGCGCCGCTAGCAGTAGAAACAGCCTTGAGGGTAGCTTCTACCTTTTTATCAGAGCTGTCCTTCGGAGACGAGGACCCTGGTACCGGTAGTACCATCTTTTTGGACAAGCGTGATAAGGATGTGTCCACAACAGGAGGCTCCTCCCACACCTTTTGGTCAGCCGACTCGAAAGGGAATGCAGATACAAACCGCTTTGTGAGTTTAAAACATTGTTCTGGGGACTTCCAAGCCGCCTTGAATGCGTCCTCCAAATCAGCCTGTTCTGGATAAACAATAGGCTGCTTTTTCTGGGCTCCAAAGAATGGATCCCCCACTACAGACTCAGTTAAAGGGAGATCTAACACATCCCTAATGGCCATAATGAGTGGTTCAGTGCCTGTAAGTGCAGGCTGCGAGTCCTGTAAGGGCTCATCTAAATCTATCCCCCATTTCAGGCTCCTAATCTGTATCAGGAGGAATAGCCTCTGCGCCCCGTTTAGGGGAGTGCGTAGGAGTGGGGGTTAAATTATCCACTCTGGCTGACAGAACAGATAATTCCTGTCTGACTTTCTGAGTCAGAGCAGTTTTTGAGCTAACTGAGAGGACACATTCTGCAGCATGGTCTTTATAGAACTAGCTAAGTCTGGTTCTTGAGAGGCAGACTGCATATTCCCACTAAGCTGGGGTGAGA
This sequence comes from Crinia signifera, assembly GCF_055691185.1. Lineage (NCBI taxonomy): Eukaryota > Metazoa > Chordata > Amphibia > Anura > Myobatrachidae > Crinia > Crinia signifera. The sequence continues at coordinate 376,090,604 of NC_139217.1, forward strand.
CCCCACTAAGCACTGGGGAAATACAAGCTTCACAAGTCACTTGTGAAGTAGAAGCAGGTGAAAACTTCACACTGCATAACATACAGGTTATCTTTCTGACCATGATGGGGGAAAAACAACCTGAACCCACACTCACAGTGATTTGTAATGTACAATAAGCACACTATGTGACAAGTAATGCACTATGTGAATTACAGCTTATGTGTGGTAGCTTAACAAGGCTGTGGGTAAAACTCAGAGGCACTGAGGGGGACCTGTACACCAACAACCTAGCTCTCAGATTAGCGAGAGCTGGTAACATACATAAATCACAGAGGATTATGTATTTGCAGTTATTAACCCTTCACAGGGTTAAAACGCCCAAAACCTGTGCTGTCACTGCTGCAGAACTCCCTCTCCTTCCCCACTGCTGAGGAGTGTCCCAGGAGGTGAATAATGGCGATTACAGAGCCCAGGGAGAAGCAGGAAGCTGTTAGTTTGGCGCCCTCAGAGGTCAGGTCCCACTCTGAGTAAGCCCCGCCCATTGCAGAGCGCTGGGGGTACACATTTATTTATACTGGAAAATGGGCATACTGTAATTAGCCCTAATGCGGTGAACTGCGTTTGGGGTACTGAGGGAACCCCGGGTCATACTCACCACTGATGGTTTCAGGCTGAACCAGGGGTGTGCGGCATGCTGGGGATGAGCTACGCTGACATCTAAGTGACCGAGGTGGCAAACACCCTCTCAGGACAGTGGTCCTGCAGCAGGGTCAGTTCGGTACCTAAAGAGGTCGGCAATTGAACCCTTCCCCTGGTTTCCCACGATGCAGGAATGCTGTTTAAGCTCAAACAGCAGACCCAAAATAATAAAGAAATGAAACTGAAGAAAAACTCTCTGGAGCTTCACAGTGAGCCATTTTCTTAAACTGGTCATGTGGGAGGAAGCAGAGGGGAGGAGCCAGTACACCCAGTGAAAGAGCTTCTATGTGACTGCGGATACCTCTCTTCTCCCATACGTTATTATCCTTGTAAACATATCGAAAGAAGTAAATGTTTATCTCTTTAATACATACATTCCTAGTGGCATGGTACATATAGACGACATGGCATGCCAATGTGACATAGCCTCTCATTTGCACCACCTACAGTAGCTGTAGCAGATGAGGTCCAGATGTATACAGCAGCAGGGATACCCACACAGGGCCATCCTGAGCCATGCTATGTGACCTGGCAGAGTATGAAGTGGTTGCAGGATGGGGGATTTGTTACAAACACACTGTAGTTTATACCTGTTGAATTGCATGTATAAAATAAATATATATTTATAGTAATATTACACCAGAAGTTCTTTTTGAGATAAGTAGAGGTGATCCAACATGCCATTAAGTCAGATGTATCTAGTATAATGTGTAATGAGACTACAGTTTAGGGGGTTATTCTGAATCACTCAGAAAGGCACAATAACTCTCTAATGGACAAAACCATATGCACTGCAGGTGGGGCGGATGTAACAAGTGCAGAGAGAGTTAGATTTGGGTGCTTTATTGTTTCTGTGCAGGGTAAATACTGGCTGCTTTATTTTTACACTGCAATATAGATATCAGTTTGAAATACACCCCCCACCCAAATCTAACTCTCTCTCTGCACATGTTACATCAGCCCCACCTGCAGTGCACATGGTTTTGTCCATTAGGGAGTGATTGTGTCTTTCCGAGTGAATCAGAATATTCATACAAATATAAACATCCTATATCCAGGATGAAAGTCTTTAACATTCCACTACAAATTTACACCTGTGCTAAAACTTGATGCTTGAAATTCAATACCAAATATATTACAGCCAAATATTACACATAGTGCCTGTGAACTGCCAGGTCTATGCTGGCCATAAACTAGACCAACTTTCAGCCAACTAGTTGGTTGGTTATACTGAACATCTGGTACTGTACAGGGGCAAATGCCAATAATCAATTTGCTCACAAACTCAGGAGAATGGACAAAAACATTCAGTGAAATTGTTTAAATCAAATAGGTCCAACTACAGTACATGGTCTGAGTGACAGGTGTTGTCCATTTTCCGATTTGGGAAAAAAAGGACTTAATTACAAACTACATTTGCTCCTATCCAGTACCAGGTTTTTATTTTTATTATTTTTGGTCTGATGTATGGCCAGCAGTTAGCTCAGTAGCTCAAATCCAGAGGCATTTTACTGCCAAAATCATTATCCCTACATTTTATGGGTACATTACCAGGGCTATATTACCTAGAATTTAATATAGAATATTGGATAACTATTGTTGGGATATTTATTTCTAGAAATACAATGTCAGAATTTCAATCTTGGCCAATACAATCCAACTTTTAAGGAAATCCATGCTTGAGCACAGGTGACTTAATTAGTACCTCAGTCAATTTATCCTCTAGACCAGGGCTGGGCAACACCGGCCCTCCAGATGTTAGTGAACTACACATCCCAGCATGCCTTGCATCAGTTTCAGCATGGCCACATGGCAAAACTAATGCAAAGCATCCTGGGATGTGTAGTTCACTAACATCTGGAGGGCCGGTGTTGCCGAGCCCTGCTCTAGACCAAGCATGGCCAAACTCTGGCCCTCCAGCTGTTGTGAAACTACAAGTGCCATCATGCCCTGCCACAGTTATTCTATTGGGGAATGCTACAACTATGGCATGATGGGATGTGTAGTTTCACAACAGCCGGAGGGCAGATAGTTTGGCCATGCCTGGTCTAGACTCAAGCATGGATATCCTTAAAATCTTGACTGTACCTGGCGAAGTTTGGGAAAGTATTCAACATGCCGCAAAGCCAGAGGAGAATATTAGCCACTGTTGTAATTACGGTGTCGGATACTTGCCGTTAACATGTTTTACCATTAATCAGGGAAAAGAACATTTGGCCTGTCTGTTAAGTTTCTTAACTGGTTTTCTTTTATGTGCCTCATTTTCCTAACCGCTGATTTGCACTAAAACAGTTATTATATTTGGGCACTAGCCAAAGCAAATCAAACGTATCTTCTAGTACAGATGTTCATTTAATAGGAAATGTAGTGTGTAATTGCATGTTTAAATACATATTAGTGCATTTTTAATCTGAGAGGGGAAATTTGATTAATCTTGATAGAAAAAAATGTAAAGAGACTATTGGCTCAACTAAATATATTAATAAAATAGTAATAAAGAAGATAAGTGGCAGTATTCAATGTACATAATCGCGGCGTGCAGCGAATCCTGTTTAGGATTCGCTGCACTGTCGCCATGTTCCGGAGCCTCGCTGTCCCCCTATTCAACGTTGCAGGGGCTCGCTGCCCCTGACGGCGAATAGGAACCCCTGCGGCATCCCGGAGGAGAGTGGCAGGCAGGGAGATGGAAGTCTCCCTGCCTGCCCCAGAACGTATGTGGGGAGGGGGAGGTGGGCTCCCCGGGAGCCAGGCAGCACAGGCTGCCCCCTGGGTGAGCCAGCAGGGGACTGGGTATTCAATGCACCCAATCGTGCATATGTAATGATCGGGAGCAGTGAATATATGAATATCTAATGAGCGGCTCTCGGCTCCTGGCCCCCTGCTGGCTGATATGTGTAAAAAACGCCTCACCTTTCCCCTGAGCCCTGCTACCTCCTAATCCTGGAAAATTGGACAAATTCGCTGTGAAACAGGGCGAATTATCCTCATTGAATACTGCCCAAAATGTTGGTGAACAAATAAGCTAAAACCTTCTGAATGTTTTGTACCTTACAACAGACAACTCATGTGAAGCAAGGGATCCTTTCACTCCTAAATGATAGAACAAGGATGTCTATTTAAACAGGGCTACTTAACATCCCTTTTGTGCATTTGTGGCACCCCAGGATTTGGGGGTACCTCACGCTGCACCCACGGATACCTGGTGATGGGCAGTGCTGCCCTTTTCAAATATGGTGGCCGGCGACACGGCCTCGGGGGGTTGCCAGGCAACCACCCCCGGGACTACCTTAGGCCTGGAAGGCGAGGGGGGGCCATCTTTTTCCATTGGTGGCTCAGCAGGGCGCCAACCCCAGGGGGACGGGTCAGCCTGTTGCTGGGTAGAACAGAGAGTAGCCAGGGTCCCGGGGGCGGAGAGGAGGAACTGGCGCGAAGGCTGAGGGGGAGGAAAACTCGGTCCGGCTGGAAGGAGAGCAGCGCGCGGCAGGGTAACGGCGCGGGAGTGTGACGCGGCAGGAGAGAGAGGACGGGAGCAGCGGCGGTGACCCGAGCAGAAACTCCGTGAAGGCCGGCACAGAGGCCCCAATCGTGACCAGCAGGAGCTGGCAGCCAGTAGGCGGTGATCAGGTACTGCTACCTCACCAGCTCCCTCCATTCACTGACCACAGCCTTTCTAGTGCCTCACCAACGCCCCCCCCCCCCCCCAGGACTCAGGAGCTATTGAGCCCCAGTTGCAAAGTGGCCCAAACGCCCCTTCAGTTTCTCCCAGTGATTGCCTCTACCTCCTCCCCACTGCCTATAGCCCCGTGTCAGCAGGGAAAAGGGCTTCCCCTCTCTGGACACGCAGCTGCAACTGAGCCCCTGTAAGCCCAGCGGTGTGACAAGTGCCCAGCAGTGTGCCCTTGGTTCAGCAGTGACCAGCAGGAGCTGGCAACGGCACCAGTACCCCAGGTATCACCGGGTTACCCCTCCTGGGCGCCTCACCTTTCCCCTGAGCCCTGCTACCTCCTAATCCTGAGCTTCAGTGGCCCTTGCCCTCACGGCCTCCCAGCTCAGGACACCAGTGGCCCATGCCCTGATTAACTTCTCAGGCCCTCAGCTACCAATCCCGCAGTGAATACTTGGCTGGTGTCGCCATAGAGGCATTCTCCCGCACTCCCTTTGCTCTCCCGTGATTAGCCCGGATCCACCGGAGACCGTACGGACTCAAGCCTGTGAACCCTAGTGCTAGACTGCTACCCTGTACTTAACAGTGAATTGGTACACCTAGGCCAATGGTACCTAGCATTAATGGTAAAACTGCGCAGTTTTCAGGGAAATTTATACTGTAATTTATGTATTGAGAAAGTTTGATGTTTGCACTTCTTTGCACAGTGGGATAACTGTATAGCGGTATTTTCAACGGAGTGTACCGTGCGAATTGTGGCCCGTCAGTACCCTAGACGGCCCCATCGCACACGATACCTTCCTTTATTGGGTCTTCTTATCATTCTTACATTATTTCGTAAAGTTATTTACAGAGAACGGTGTATTGCATTTATGGTCGTGGTGCTGCGCGAGGTGCGGCCTATGGTGCTTCAGTGACCCCATTGCGCACAGCATCACCTCGGTGGAAATTCCTCTAAAATCTTTATTCATAGAATGTGAATTGTTCTTATTTCATTCATTACAACTGTGTTTATTTGTTGCCAAATTTCTTCATCATTCTGCAAAGCGGTGATCCACGGTTTCCTTGGTGTTAAATAAAATCTTTGATCACCGTCCTAATGTGTGGTTACCATTCTGTGGGGTGTTTTGGGGTATTGCCTCCCTGGGGTGCCCTTGTCCCTCCGCCCTCTGAATTGCAGGCGAGTGAAGCAGGCAGGGAGCAGCCGAGCGGTGTCGGAAAGGAGACCAGGAATAGCAGGTACACAACTACACGTAGTCTGACAACATCACATATTGGCCCTTCAAAAACTGATTCAGAGTGGTAAACTCAGTCCTCACAGTGGAATTCTTATTGTCATTATGTAGGACAAATATGTTACCACATTATATCATGTCACTATGGAGCAACCTGAACTGAGCACCTCTGATAAACCACAAAGGATTCCAGGGTAGATATATAAAGCAGTAATAAGGGAGGAGAAGTGAGCCAGAGTAGAAGTGGCCCATGGCAACCAATCAGCTGCACTGTATAACTTTATTTTATGCAAATTATTGATGTTACTTCAGTGCTGATTGGTTGCCATGGGCCACTTCTCCTCTGGCACACTTCTCTCTTATCACTGCTTCATACATCTACCCCTCAATCACTGGGCCAAACACAACATCAACTTCCCCATCCAACTAGCCCCTTTAAGGCCATTCTCCAAGCTCCATTCCAGCCTTTCTCCACCCAAAAAATTATTGTTGCAGTACCTTCAAGTTAAGCACATCTACCATTCAAAAGTAGTTTTTAAGTCCTCACTAGCAGTGCTCTTTCCTTACGCTTCCATCATTATCTTCTTCTCTCCACTGCCTACAACGGCACCATACCTCTGGGTTCAGCCAAGCCTTGCTGCTTATTTCTACTGCAGCAATGTTTATAAAATGTCTCCATTTTCTGCAATATTCTGTACTGTAGACTCTAATTATAATCCTTTCTTGCGTATGGGTCATAGGGTCAACAAGCAAAAGAACAGCACATGAAAAAGGTCAGTTTAAAAAAGGTTGACTTAAAAAAGGTCGACATGGAGAACAGGTCTATATAAAAAAGGGTTGACATGAGTTTTCAAAGGTTTTTTTTTTTGTGTCTATGTCGACATAGGTCAACATGGACACCGTATAAGTACCGCTGCGCTCGCCATTCTTCGGGCACACAATCTCATTCTCACTCTATGCCCACTCTAAATTCATGCCAACCTTTTTTTACGTGTCAACTTTTTGCCTGTCGACGATTAATGGTCGACCTATTGACTGTCTAATTTTGCTTGATGACCTATCAACTGCATCCCCTTTCTTGATAGATTGTTACTTTCTCAATAGATGTTAATTGTAACTTACACAAGATGTATTGTCAATTATAAGAAAATGTGGTACTTGTTTCCTAGCACGGCGCCCACGATATTAAGTCGTACGACATAATCGCATCGCATGCCATACACCCGATGCAATGCTATATTGTATAAGCCCCCTATACGATTTTAAATTGTATAAGCACCCTAATGGGGGCTTACAATGTTAAATGCACCCCCATGCCACCCCCACTATGAACGCCAACCCGAAGCGTGGCGAGGGGCGGCTGTACGCGTCCTCCGACCTTTTCATACCCCCACTATCCATGTCGGCGTGGAGCTGACTTTATATAGTGTGGCGAGCGCAGCGAGCCACCTAGCCCGAAGCGTGGCGAGTGCAGCGAGCCCCGTGAGGGGGCGCGTATTACTTTACATGTATTCTGCGTCCGCTCGCCACGCTTCGGGCTTGGTGGCTCGCTGCGCTCACCGCACTATATAAAATCAGATCCACGGTTAATTATCTTATAGGGGGCACTTTTAACATTGAAAAACCCATTAGGGTGCTTATACAATTTTAAATCGCATACCATTGTATATGCGATACAATGGCATACAATGCGATGGTATACAATTTAAAATTGTATAACATCGCATGCCATCGTGTAACATCGCATACCATCGTATGCCTTATGGTCTGCGATGCGATGGGCGCCGTGCTAGGAAACAAGTACCGAAAATTGTATCATGTCATTGTGCTCTGAATCCTTGCTCAAGCTCTCCTTTACTCTGCCTCTCCTGCAATCCATATACTCAAATCCACTTTACTGTTTCTGTTTTAACAAAATCCCCAAAATCTATAGTAAAAATCTATTTGCCAATGCTGATCTTTGTACAATATTCAAATGGGGAATCCTTCATTGTCCGTAAACTCTTCTGTTATCCAAAATTATATAGAGAGTTGTGACATCCTAAGACTATACTGGGCTGCAGCCAAAAAACCTAATAGGCTACAGATATAACAGAAGAACGGAAGAGGAGATAAAGTTAGCAATTAAGTCTCAGATGTCTTTTTAAAACTACAGGCCGTTACTGGTTCCCCATGTGACATTAACAGAACTTTTACATAATCCTTAACTCCACAATTGGTCCAGATCTTTAATTATAATATACACAGGGGAAATTTTATTTTGGTTCTTCAAGGTCCAATATGGCTGTATTCACTAACCTAACAAAGACCTCAAAAGATGTGACAACTACAGAACAACAGTGTCTCCTGGCTGAAAATGGGTATCAACGTTATCTCATACAGTATATTAACCCCTTCAGTGGTGGGTTTTTCTGGGGCAGGAGTACCTAAATAGGACAGGTTTTTCCTTTCCCAGAAAAACCATCCACTGATGGGTTAGAGGAGTCCCAGCGTTCCCCTCCCCTCCTGTGACCCCCCCCCCCCAGCCCCTCTGCTCCAGCGGAGCTCCCCTGCCGCTGCGGCCGCTGCCAATCATAGCAGCACACTAGCCGGCAGCAGGCTCGGGAGGACACGGACGCCTGAACACCAGAGCGATCTGAGTCCCTCGAGCCTGCCGCCATCTCTCCCAAAGTAATGGCGGCGGCAGGGGAGCTCCGGCGAACGATCGCCGAAGCGAAGGTATGGGGGGGGGCAACAACAGTGGAGGTGGGGAGGGAGCGGCCTAGTGGGGGTCGCTCTGTAAAGCGCTGTGGAATATGTATACGCTATATAAGAACTGGTAATAAAAAATATATATATCAAACCGTGTGTATGGTTCTCTGCACATGTTACATCTGCCCCATCTGCAGTGCAACATGGTTTGTCCCTTTACTAAAACAAAACACAGATTTGTGAGCGGGTCTGAATAACCCCAATAGTCATCTGCATAATTGATGCTTTTAGTCTCTATGCTGGTTTACAGAAACATTCAGATGAGATATTCTGCACTGAGGAGTGGCAATATGTTGTGAGCAAAACCAACAATCAGAAGCACAACTGTACACCACCACATAATAAACCTAAGGTAAGGACAATTTACACATCATTTTATAATATAAAACAAAAGAATCAATAAAACATCAAAACTTGTTTTTGGGGTGCCCTGAAAAAAGTGCTGATACTTTAGGGTGCCGTGATTTAAACTGGGAACCCACCGACTGGAGGGTGGTAAATGCAAGAAAATGATGCAGCCAATGTGGGTTAATACAACTTTTCAATTGTACCTAAAACTGGCAAATCATATGTCTATACTATATTTGGGAGTAAATATAGTTCATTTACATGCCTGACATAGCAATACTGTATTGTGCTTTGAGTTGAATGTCTCCCGAAATACATGTGACTCAAACTACAAATGCAAGAGCAACAATTTTGTGGCTTCTTCTGCGTATGTTTGGACTTACAAAAATACATCCAACTCTTAATGAGACATTTTCTTTAATCGCTTAAGTATTTCATCTGGTTTTATGCTTAAATTAATTAAATATAATGAAAACCAGCCTTTGCTATAGAATGGACTGTATGCTGTATGTATAAACATATCAGCTATTTCAAATAATGTACAGTATACAGTACCTGTATATCAGTGGTTCCCAAACTGTGTGCCTAGGCACACAAGGCTCTTACAGGGTAACCTAGGGTTGATGGTCCAGGACCAAATAAAATAGTTTATGATCAGTGACAGGAAAAACCAGTGCTAGCAGCTACCAATCATACAACATGTGGATAGTGGATGCATAACCGACACATATCTGAACCTAGGTAGTACAACTTATTTAATTTGATATTGTTTTTCTAAATATATTAATACAAATATTATCCTAGGGGTGCTGTGAAAAAAATATGCTGATGGTCTAGGGCATTGTTATTCAAGAAACTTTGAGAACCATATATATAATTTGTACCCATTTCAGACTGCCAAAGCAACCCGGATTATTGTCACATCAATGCAGGTTGATCTGCAGTGTAAAAGCACCACTGACCAATTTCCTGGGTCGACCAACCCGGCATTTCAACCATGGTCACATCCAGGGTTGATATAGAAAAAACTAAAAAAACGCGCTCTAAACAAAGGGTGTTTCCCTATCAATAAATAGTCACCAACTATAAGGATATGTCCCCCAAAAAATAATAAGATAAGGCGCTCCCCAGTCAGTATATTCAATATTCACACTCTTGTAGGTGTGTTTTCCTTTTGATGTGCTTTAACAAAAATGGTCACCTCAAAATAAAAACAAATGCACTTCTCATAGTGTAGATATCGTTAAGAAAATCAACTGGTGACAATGATAAAATCTGTAAGCTCCGTACCAGAAATGAGCCTTAGCTTAGGCCACAAGACGTCTCACGTAATATCGTCAAATGATCCAACCTTTACTTCTTTCTTGTAAATTTAATATACCTTGGATAAACATGGAGATGCTCCACAAAGTATTTATTTTAAACATTAAAAAAAAAAATGTCTGGCCTTACGATGAAGGCTATATACAGTATGGGTGAGATTTAATAGGATGAGAGATTCAGAAAGTGAGAGATTTGGTAAGAAATCTCCAGTTTTTTTAAAGCGGCAATCATTTATACTGCAAAACCAGTTTGATTTTGAATTGTAAATGATTGCTGCTTTTAAAAAAACTGGAGGAGATTTTCTCACCAAATCTCTCATCCTATTAAATCTCACCCTCTGTCTCTTGTAAAACGAGAGGAGTTTATCACCGGAGTTCCCGGGTCTCCATGGTCATTAGGTCGGCACAAGAAAGGTCGACACCCCTTAGGTAGACACTGGAAGGTCAAAAGGCAGAAGGTCAACAGGGACTGAAGGTCGCCAGGGTCCTTAGGCTCCCTTCCCACAGGACATAAATAAATCTGATCCATAATGGGATATATTGGAGATAGGGGTTATTCTGCCAAATGGTGTTGTCTTCCCACCACACCATGAAAAGGTTTGCATAAGATGGTGTGAATCGAGACCCCATAGCGGTGCCTTGTATTTGTAAATAAAACTGACCTTTAAACCCAAATACATTTTTATTCAATAAAAATTTGGCTGCATCCTCCATAAAGAAATTAAATCAGTGTTCTAGCTTCTGGATCGTTTTGAAATGTGTATTCTAGGGCTTTTAATGCACAATTAATGTTTTATAACTGTGTATAGCGAGGTCACATCTGCTATAACGATTTTAATGAAGCACATCAACAATGAACACACCTAGAAGAGTGTGAATATTGAAAATGAGTGGGGAGCGCCCTTTCTTACTTCTTATTTTTGGACAACCAGGGTTAAACACGACTCTGAATGGGTAATCGGGGTGGAGCGATCCAGGAGGAGGCAGCCCTTGGAAACCGTATAAGCTCCAAACACATTTGCAACCCCCCTGCCCCGATAACTTGCCACTGCATCGCCCAGCCCCATCTGATGCCAGCAACCTGGCTTATTGCCAGGTCTATGGTAGCTTAAAACATCGCAAATGATGTGTCGCTCCCAGGACGTAACAAGACCTGGCACTTGTGGTGTGAAATAAATATGGTTTCAAAATGACTACTTGCTCTTGAAGATATAATGCTGTTGCTACAATGTTTCATTTACTTTTTTATAAATAATGTATATCAGGGACCAACAAACCACAAGTGCCCAAATCATGTGCCATTTTGCCTGGGAGCTGTAGTCTAGCTCTGTAATTCATGCTCTGTATCCATTTTATACAACAACAATTCCCAACAGAATGCAGAACGTCTCTGTATTGCAATCCTAGCAATGGCGGAGACACAGATGGACCATCCTAGGAAGAATACTGGGAGCAATGAGAGGTGAGAAGCCGCCTGGCACAAGTAGGTATCAACATACCTTCCAAGTTTCTCCTACTGCAAGTCCACGCGATCTCGGATAGGGGCATGGCCACGGGCAAAAGGGAACATGGCTTTGCGGGAATTTCCGCAATCGGAAAACCACGCCCCCTTTTTCATCACTGTGGGGACATGGCCTGCACTGTATTGCATGCTGCACTGCAATGCAGAGCAGCAACTGATGGTGCCACCTAACTGCCCCAACCACGGGACACTGCCAGCCTTGGGTGGGACAGTCACAAAAAAAGTGGCTGTCCCGCAAAAATATCTTGAGAGGTATGAGAGGCATACTGTATTTGCAGATGCTGTCAAGGTGTTCTTGTGTGCAGTCATGTATTTATTGACGAGAGGAGAGAAAGATTGCTATAAGGGGTCTAATGAAGTAGGGGTTCAGGGAAGAGATTATTGTACTGGGGAAGGTGCCTGTGATGGCAGGTGATTACTGAAAGGAGAGAGTGTAATGGGAGGTAGACATATGGACCTAGTTGGATGTTCTCCTATTGTTGCTTGTTTGAGAACGGACCCCCAGTTCAAGCTTCAGTGTACACAGATGCATATACTACTAAAAAAATATTTTTTTTATGATGGCCACAACCACAAGAAGTTTATTGGCTGTTTGCAATGCTCTGATGACTCAGTTGTCTTTGTCACTCAGGCAATAGGATACACTTGTGTGTGTAGCAAAATTTTGAGGTAGACGGAGTTTCTACTATATTAGAGCGTTTATTTCTGATTGCCATTTACCGACTGCATTGTATGCACAACTTGCTCCTACTGTAGTAGAAACTGTTTTCAAATGTGAAGACAACAGGGATGTAGGCATCTACTGTATGTCTGGTGTAAGAACAAAAGCTATTCTACAACGAATTCGGAGTGCTGCATATTTAGAACGCAGCTTTATAAATAATAAATTACTTTCATTGTATAATGTATCCAATTCTGCATCAGTTTCTTTGTCTGTGTATTACCAAGGACATGATTCAGAGGTGACCACAGTTGCAGCACGACTGCTTCTTTTTACAAAACAGTGGCTGTGTCTGAAGATGGCGCAAGCGATTGTCAGCGGCAACATTTCTTTGCCACACACCATTGTACCATCGTAGTACACATGCGCGAGACCATCCTGCATAAAACCCTGCTGCTTTCTTTTTATCGCTGGCCGTAAGCAAGTTGATTGACATGAAGCAGGCATTTGGGGGTGGTAGCTGGCCATTTATGGAAGTATGAAGGGATTTTGTGTGGCGTACACTCAGGCCCTGATAGCCTGCACACACCGGAAAAATAATTCGATGGTGAGTGGCTTGCAATTTGCTGCGAATTGATGGGCTGTGGTATTTTTATAAGATTTTCGCAAACAGCCATGCACAGGGCGGGATTTCACTGTGGCTGGGCAGGTATTACCGGATCGCAGGGCTCTGAATAAAACCATGTTACAGCAGTGACTGACAGAATCAGGCACCTACTGCACACTGTTGCCTGTGTGGTACGTGAACACAGGCAACATACAACCCACTGTACCCCTGCATCAGTGTGGTATGGGAGCACAGGCAACATACATTATAGGCGGTATTCAATTCCGCCGGCGAGGGGGTTTGTCCGGCGAGGATGCCTTGTTTTCATTGAAGATTGCAGAAAATTGCCGGCCGCTCGCTGTATACAATGTTCTGGGGAAATCCTCCTTAAACAGCAAGGTTTACCGCAAATGCAGCCGCACTTGGAGTTTCCACCTCGCTAAAAAGAACCAGCGAGGTAGAAACAGCGAGTGAAGGGGAGGGGCGCACAGTTGAATACTGACGGCGAGCTATGGCTGCAAGCTATAGAATTGAATATACCCATATGTTTGTGTGGTATATGAGCTCAGGCAACATACAATATGTCTGTGTGGTATGGGAGCACAGGCATCCTACACTATGGTCTGTGTGGTATGTGAGCACAGGCAACCTTCAAACTGTGTCTGTGAATTTTGGTTTTACGCTGCAGGGGAAGAAAAGGCAGAAACTTCTCTTACAAACTACATTTTCCTCCTTATTAGGAAGTAACTATAAACCCTTTTGATTAATATGACAAGGGATTGGATAAGAAACTCTATACAGACTTGGGTATTGTCTGTCTTAAGCAGACAATATAGAGATGTTTATATATTTTTTCATAGTGAAATATGTATTCCACAGAGCCTATTTCTAGTACCATGAATTTCTAACCATGTTTTTTTTAAATTTATTTATGTATAAGGTGCCACATATTTCTACAGCACAGTACAAACTGCGGAATGTAGGACCTAATAATAGGTCACTTAGAGAAGATGTCAGAAGGGAGATAAAAGGAGTCAGAGAGCTTACAAGCTCAGGGGAAGGGTCCGACTTGGAATGAGGAAGTGAATGGAGGGATGGAAAGTCCAGAGGTACAATAACCCCTGAGGTTACAAAATAGCTAGTGTTGTCAGCACAAAGTTGACACAAAATAGGTGACGCATGAAAATGTCGGCATTGACCCCCAATTAGTGCACCACTTTGCTCACCATGCTTCAGGCCGGTTGCCTTGCTCTACTACCGGTGCAGTTGGCACAGTTTACCATTCTTAATCGTAATCCACGTGGATGGTAAAAGTATGAAAAAGTTCAAAATATAAAATCTTAAAAAAACCTCACCTTGACCTTTTCATGTGTTGACCACAGCCATACTGACATTTTGTTTATGTCAATAGTTTGACCGTGTCGACCATATGGTGAATGCCTATTGAATGTTGACATAGACATTGTTGACCTACCATCCGGCTCCTGAGGGAATCCATGTGCAGCTTACCTAGTGGTGTAGCTATAATGGATACAGAAACCGTGGGTCAAGGGTTGTCCTGTACCCAGCTCTGACTTCTACTATAGCCCCGTGGCCACTCTGAATGGGTGCAGGATGCAATAGGCCAGAGCCATTGTTACTGACCACGGTGAGGCTCAGACACACCCTAAAGCGGTTGCACAATGATTACAGTTTTTGCCGACACACCTAGTCACCCCCCCCCCCCCCCCAAAGAGCTCAGACGCAAGCGCAGTTGGACGATAATTTTTTAAAAATTGTGTTTTTATACAACTCTAAATAATTGAAGATTTGGCATATAATACGGATATGCTCAGTGCAGTAATGAATAATAAATACCTTTTCGGGCTGTTTTCTAAAAGTTTAACATGTAAGACTGCAAACAAAGTAAAATGATAAGATTCAAAGCAAAGGGTTGCTGCTTTTTTTTTCAGGAAAAACAAACAGTCCTAAAACAGGGCTCAAATATATGTTTTGAAGCTAAGAGCCAATCTAAAAATGTAAGAGACATCTAAAAACATCTCAAACAATATATATACTGTATATAGCCCTAACTCTCTTTACACACCCTACATCCCTCTCAATCCACATTTATTTATCCCATTCAACCTCCACCTCTCTCTCTCACCAATGAATCCATTCTTTTAGTTCCCTGGTCCTCAAAGCATCCTCAGTATCATTGTTCCCTTCTTCACTATTACCACCCTGCCAACCTCATCAGTGCCAATATCAATCATTAACCAGCCATCCTCAGTCATCATTAACCTCTCCTCCACAAATCATAATTGACCCCAATTTTCCTTCATAAATCCTTCCATCATCATTAAACCCTCACTTCTAAGTCATTGTTTACCCTACCTCATTAACCTGTCATCCTATCATTAACTCCCCCTATCATTAACACCTCCCCCATACTCAACACACTGCTACTCTGATTGTACTCACTGAAGAACTGATCATACCTCTGTTCCCACCTGAGTCATACATCAGACTAAAGTAGGTTTGGGACAGTGAAGGCTTTACTCCATTGTTATCTGGTGTTTACTGCAATAACTTCTGATTAATAAAACTGTTGTGCCCAATGCCCTTCTCCCAAAGTATAAGCAGCTACAGCACTCACCAGTTTTCTTTTTTTTGTAACACCAACTTTATCCACAAGTAGAGGAAAGATTGAACAGAAAGTTAGTATATGACTTGTCCGCTTATGTGGTGCCATACACATATTGGGGCATGTATAATGGGTGTGGTATATGGTCCCGACAGTCGGGATCCCAACAGTCATTAGCCCGACATTGGGATTCCGACTGGCCGGACTCAGACAGCGGGGCAAGCGCAACAAAGCCCCTTGCGGGTGCGGTGGCGCGCTTCGCACACCACCTATTCTATTATCCCTCTATGGGGGTATAGAATAGCCGGTGGCAGTCGGGACCCCAAGTGTTGGGGATTTGACTGTCGAGATCCCGACGTCAGGGTAATGACTGTTAGGATCCCGACTGTTGAGAAACTGTCCGGCACCCATGTATAGTATCGTCTGAGGAGTCGGATGCCGGCTGAACTTGGACTTTTAGTGGCAATCATTTACTAGGCAAAACCATGTCTTGGGATGATTGCCACTTTAAAAAAAAGTCAGAGTTCAGCCGGTATCCAACTCCTCCAGCGAATCCAGACGTGGTTACCATGGGCACTTTAAGAGCGGAGGAGGCCCGTGTGCAGCCTACTCCTTTCGGGCCCCCTCATTTCTCCCAGGCAGCGCTGCTCTAGTGCATAGCGCAGTAGAGAATGAGCACTACGGGTCTCAGACTATACTGTGCATGCGCAGAACTCCAAAAAGTGGCTGCTGCTGCCTTCACCTTGGGACTCCAGAGGTGTAAGTATTAAAAACGGATGCAATGTGAATGGTGTGGGACTCCCTGTGCACAGCACACATTGCACCCATTATAAATCACCCACTGGCTATTACATATGACCCAATGTGTCTTGGAGTTTAAACTGAGTAATGAACTACTTTAACACTACTTCATCAAATCACTAGTAATGTGCAGGAACTTGATCTACATCAGAGGTGGCCATTACGTTGATCGCGGACCTTCCGCCGGTAGATTGAGATAATTTCTTTAAGTATGCACCCGCTGAAGCCTATTCTGGCCCCATTCACCTCCTGAAGCCTCTTCTGTCTTCAGCAGTCCCAGTAATGCATTGCGCGGGTGACATCACAGTGCACTCACACACTGCAAGGACTGAGAAGCTTGGCAGTCTGGCGAAAAGCTGAGCAGCGGAGGCTGGAATGCTAAATGATGGGAATGGGCAGGATACAGCGGCAGCAAGCTTTTTTCTTTTTTTCCAAGTGGTTGCTGTGGAGGGGGTGGAGAAAGAAGATCTCTGTTCATCCCAGTTCAATGGGATGGCATTTTGTGGCCCCCATATGTTTCTCTATGGAAAACCACTTTTGTTAGGTTACTGGACATAGTCGCTCTGATTCCGTCTGTCATAATGTGAACTTTGGCTCGTACCCTGTGTCATAATGTAAATTTTGGCTCATATGGTGTGTCATAACGTGAATTTTGGCCCGTACCGTGTGTCATAATGTGAGTTTTGGCTCATTCCGTGAGGCATAATGTGTAAGGGGCGTATTGCACTGGGAGGGTAATATATGGCCCAGGGGGAGACAACAGCAGATCACCAGTATGTAACTTTAAATAAAAGCAGATCCCGGCTACCCCTGCTCTACAGAGTGGGTTCTTTGCAGCTGCCCCCTTCACCCAAAACAGCAGTTGTTTGATTCTAAATACAATCTAATAGACAGTGTATATAACAAATACCTACCCATAGTATAAACTACTCAATGGTCCAACTGACAGAGTCATTTCGCAACACATTTGTTCTTACTTCGCAATTCAAGTAGGCATACAGTGAGATTATAATAGTGTGCAAAGTGCAGCAAGACACTGTGCCCGAAAATACAAGGGGTCTCGTTACACTAATTGAGGGTCCATGTCGACACAGAACAAAAAACCCTGTGCCATGTCAACATTTTTGTCAATGTTGACATAGAGACACTCACAACCTACCAAACCACACCCGCATATGTATATATGAAAGTTCCAGTACTATTCTTATTTAAGTTTCTAGAAGTTATTCATGTATAAAGTATTATTATCAGCCCCCTTGGTTCAGGCTGATATATAAAAAAAATTCTAATTATGTTTGTCACTTCTAATAATTTATGCACAGTATGACCCTGATTCGTCCCCTCTTTCTGTGAGTGCCCTGAAACACATTATAACCACAACTAGTGTCCGGAACAGATGCACTTATAAACCTGTCTCATCCTTTCCACAGGAAATCTCTGTTGTCTCCAGAAAATGTTGGCCTACACAACCTGTGTGTGTTTTTCACATAAACCAGTGATTTTATTCCAAAATGGAACTAAAAGCAGGATTTGCTCTAATTCTTAAACCAGCAACAGTCCTAGTGGTATATGTTAACAATTTCGTAGCAAAATAGCTCTGCTGCCATCTCGATAGGTCTCTGCATACATTAAAATTTTCTCTAGGAGTCCCCAAGCTCATGTTTCCAATTAACAGAACAAAACGGATATGTTCCACTAATACTCCCACTGTGGGAATTGCCTGATTCCTTACAGGAAAATGGTGCTGTAATACTGACTATGTTTTAACCACTTAGTGATTAACAAAACTAAAACGTATATCTTCACTAGGCTCTGCAATTTCCTTGAGAGTAATACTAGTTATGGCTAATACATCTGTATTACACCCTGTTTGTTGTATCACTGTCTCCTTTTGTAAAGCGCTGCGGAATATGCTGCGCTATATAAGAAACGGTCAATAAATAAATAAAATAAATTCACTTTTTTGATCATTCACAAATAAATTCTGCTTTCCTTCTCTAAATGTATTGTTTGATAGACAAGAAAATTAGTTCCAAAGATATCATACATTAATAAAATACCACAAAATAGGTTTCTCCAAAACTTCAGCACAAAAATCAACAGTTTTTGCCAAAATACACTTTTTTTGTCAGGTTGCAAGCTTGTGATGTGCTGTTGGTTTCAGGACCGTAGCCTGCTGGATAACTCTTCACATTGAAATGGTTTTAAATGGTTTATATTGTATGGTGTTAAGTGTGTACAGTATGTCTTTGGCCAGGAGTACGTTAACTGGCCACGTTGTATCACATGCAATGGCAGCCCCGCTGTGTCCCGACTATTATATTCG
Organism: Crinia signifera; assembly: GCF_055691185.1. Classification (NCBI taxonomy): domain Eukaryota; kingdom Metazoa; phylum Chordata; class Amphibia; order Anura; family Myobatrachidae; genus Crinia; species Crinia signifera. The sequence continues at coordinate 376,109,148 of NC_139217.1, forward strand.
GAAAGCTGATTTGCACAAGTGCCTCTCCTCTGGCTCCCAGGATGCCCGGAAGTGAACCGGTGGTCTCTGGCCTGACGACATCACTGTCAGAATTGCACCCCAGTATTCTGCGCAAATGGCTTTCTAGAATACATATACACAGCATGATTTGGCCAATCTTCAGACTGATCATCAGTTGAGCATCTGCCAGTATATACAGTATACTGTATGTCTGTCGTGAGAGGCAGGAAGGAACCTGCAATAGGAGGCTGTGCAGGTCCTTATATGCTACACAGAGCATTATAGGGTTTCTCCAAGGTAGGTAGCGCTTAGGTTAGATATATTAAAGTTAGGAGCCATTATGGTGCTGCTTGTAATAGCCAACGATCTGCCTAAGGTACTAGATTTTGTGCGAGTCTGTCTTGATTTATAAAGTGGCAGTCATTCACAAGTCATAACCAGGTTTGGTCTGCCTGTAACTGGATGCTATTACACCCCCCCCCCCCCCCTTTCCCTTGAGTTAAAGATATGGGGAAAGAGACTGTTTTAGTTAAACTTATGCTGGCCATACACTAGTGTGATTTGGCCAATTTCCACCCAATTCTGAAAGGTCGAGACGAGAAATTGGGTAAAAAGTGGCCAAATCGTATGTGTTAGATCTGATGCACAGTCCCATGCACATTGGATCGGAGATCGGACCTGCTTGCAAGTCTGACTTCTGACTCAGGAATGGAAGTTATACTGGACCCTAATTGTTATTGCTTGATCAAGATAATTTTACGAACAAACAATATCGGCTTTAATAGGAGAGCGGTAGCCCAATAAACAAAATGGGCTGATATCACGATGGTGAGCCATTAGGCTGAAATCGTGATATCAGCCCATTTTGTTTGTCCTACAAATGATTGGGTGCTGATATGAAATCTCCCTAAAATTAAAAACAAATAATTTTATTTATTTACAGTTTCTTATATAGCGCAGCATATTCCGTTGCGTTTTATAATTGGAGACAACAGTGATAAAACAAAATGGGTAGAAACAAACAACACAGAGGTAGGAGGGCCCTGCTTACAAGCTTACAATATATAGGTAATAATGTTAAATATTGCCAGTGCCAGTTCTCAAACACATTAGGCTGACTTGTCCAAAGGATAAGTCAGACCTGATTTCAGTGGCAGCTCCCCAGGAGGGCTCACATACGATTAGGCACTTGGGCCCTTATTCTGGTTCACTCGCAAAGGCAAATTCCTTCTTAGATGGACAAAATCATGTGCACTGCTGGGGGGGGCAGATGTATCATGTGCAGAGAGAATTAAATTTAGCTGGAGTTTTACTTCAAAGTGAGATCTATACTGCAGTGTAAAAATAAAGCAGTCAGTATTTTCACTGCACAGAAACAAAATAACACCCACATGTAACTGACTGTGTTACATCTGCCCCCCTTTGCAGTGCAGTTTTGCCAATTTGAGAAGGAATTTGCCTTTGCGAGTGAACCAGAATAAGGGCCTTGATGTGCCATTTTTACATGTGATAAATCACATGCGATTTATCACATGTAATACTCCCGGGGAGCTGCAGGTGGAGGAAACTGGGAGCTAGGCTGCAGGAGAATAAAAAACAAACCAAAAAAAACAAACATACAAATGAATGGGCAGCCTCTGATTGGCTGACAGAGCTCTCTCAGCCAATCAGCATCTGCCTATTCATTTGTATGTTTTTTTTTTTAAATTCACCTGCCTCCCGGCTCTTGGAATCCCCCTGCCCGTCATCCCTCTACCGAGCCCTCGGAGTCCCTGTGCATCAAATGCGATACATCGTGGGTGCTGAAGAGCCCAAATTGGACTAGTGAGTGTATGGAGGCCTTTAAGCTAGCATTTTAAAAAAGGTACTTCATAAATGCTAGACAGAAGTCGATTGGATGCTATGGGCAACTTCTCCACTAATTCACTTCTCAAATCTTTAGAAGGTTTTATACATTTCCCCTAAAACCAGGTAAACACTGGAGAGGTGGGGAGTCGTTCTGTCAACCCCATCAGCCAAGATCACCCATACACTGGAGAGAGGTTAATGAATAACAGAACGATCACTGTTCTTTCCTTCATTAACATACATGATGTCACTAGGTTGGAAGTGAAGGATCGATACAAGTGGCCGCGATAGCCCATTTTGCCACTCACCAAAAATCCCTTACCAGCGGCTAATGAACAAAAATAAATAAAATAAATTGGATAACCCACCCACACCTAAAAAATGGCCTCCAGTTGGTCCCATGCGCCATTGCTGTTATTTTTTCATGTACCATCAATCGTCACAGAGCGTACACCCAGGGTGAGAACTTTGTGTAGTAGGTCCATGGAATATATCAGGTGGCAAACCCAAACAGGTTAATGTAAAGATGTACATTGTACTTAAAAACAAATGAGTTATAAGGAATTGATATTACTTATGTCAGTGGTTCCTAACCCTGGTCCTCAAGTACCCCCAACAGTGCATGTTTTCCAGGTCTCCACACAGAATCACAAGTGCTGTAATTAGCTCGATCTTTTCAAATGTGCCTGAATAATGAGTGCGCACCTGTTGGGTGACCTGGAAAACGTGCACTATTGGGGGTACTTGAGGACCAGGGTTGGGAACCACTGACTTATGTGATAAAGTGCAAGCTGCATATACATGCAACACTATCCTAAGTCAATTGTAGTTCTGAAAACAAAGTTTTTCTTGGTGAGGTCAGAAAGATCACCTAAATGTATACTTATTTATAAAAATTTTATTGAAGCTTATTCTAAGAAATTCAGTACATGGAATATCTCAAAGCTACAAACCAATAATATGAGTAAATATGGCAGATCTCAAACTAATGACAAAACCATCCTTCCTAAAAATGTGTGAAATCTACAAACCAGACCGTACATTTGCTATACTAATTCCTGGACTGTCCCTAGGGTGTCAGTAATGCTGCTTTCAGACCGCATAACTGGCTTTGACCCTGTATTTGGAAACGTTTCCAAAAACGGGTCTGCCAGATAAAACCCCTTTCACACCGCAGCACTTAAACGGTATATTACCGTTTAAGTGCCGATTTTTTGACACTGGCAGACCCGTTTTTGGAAACTTTCCAAATACAGGGTCAAAGCCAGTGCAGCCTTCAGCCCTCCCCTCCGTGCAGCTCCCCCCCCCCCTCGCGTGTCGACCGAGAGCATGTCGACGCCCCCCCGCGCATGTCGACGCCCCCGCGCATGTCGACGCCCCCCGCGCGTGTCGACGCCCCCCCCACCCCACCCAGCGTGTCGGCGCCCCCCCCGTGTCGACTTACCCCGTGCCGGTACCTCCGTTGTGGACTGCAGCTCAGTATGCTCGGAAAGCACTTATGAAAAAAGTGTCTTCCAGAAAATGGCTGCCCCATAGGAAACCCTGTTTAAAAAAACTGTCTTCCGTATAGGGGGCAGCCATTTTCTGAAAGACACTTTTTTCATAAGTGCTTTCCGAGCATACTGAGCTGCAGTGCCGGGAACCACAACGGAGATACCGGCACGGGGTAAGTCGACACGGGGGGGCGCCGACACGCGCGCGGGGGGTCGACACGCGGGGGGGCCGTCGACACGCGCGGGGGGCGTCGACACGCGCGCGGGGGGTGTCGACACGCGCGCGGGGGGGCTCCAGTGCTGTGAATACTTAATGAGCGCTCATTAAGTATTCACTGTGCTGAATTTAGGACCCAGCTCATTGGCTGGGTCCTAAATACCGTTTCTGAGCCGATTTTTGCGCTAAAATACCGGTTCAGAAACGGGTAGGACCCTGCATTTTAACCGGTTAGAAAAAACGGCATTTTCTAACCGGTTAAGTGGGACTGGACCTTTCAGACCGCACACATTACCGTTTTAAAACGGTAAAAAAACGGCAATTTACCGTTTTAAAAGTGCGGTCTGAAAGGGGCATAATCCTTACAAGTGCGGGAGGCTGGTGGTATATCTCTGCACAAAGAGATCTCATGGTCCAAATATAATGCTATGGAAACAAAGCATTGATAATTCATTTTGATGGAGCTTTAAAACAAATATCCAAGAGCAGCAGTCATGCTTTAAAGCCAGATGACAAGGGGTTTAAAGGATAAATGCATGAAATAGACCTTTATTGGAGGGTAGTGGATTCATGGAGTCACGATCAGCGCTGTTATCACTAAGGCCCTTATTCTGATTGAGTCGGACGGCTGCATGTTCGGTTGGACGACAGATGTATTGTGTTTGCGCATGTGCAGAGGCGTTTCTGCGCATGTGCGAACACCGCGCATGTCCGAATACGGCGTTATTCCGTACAGAAAACAATCGGTCGAAAGAATCCGAGCAGGGGGTGGAGAGGGGCGTGAAGGGCTGTTTGAGCTCATTACCATATGCATACGCCACGCGTTAATGGGCATTCCCATGGAAACGCTGGGCATACGTATGGTAATTCAACCGTGACGCACGTGTTTGTGGGGGGGGACACAGAGCTGACATAGCCAGATGCCAGCTGCCCGCCCATATCCCTGCTTTGGCACGGAGAAATGTCAGAGTGGTCTGGAGCACTCGTAGCTGTCTGACCGCTTGGTCCATCATTCGATGGTCAGTGACCACTGTAGGATGGGGGAGGTTCCCACAGATGGGGGAGTTGTTCACATGAAAAATCCACTTGCGGTCCGTTCGCTGAGCATCTTACCTCATCTGTACGGTAGGCGGGGCTAAGAACACTCAGTGGCCATCCGAAAATACGCATCCGTCGGAGTCAACTAGAATAAGGGCCTAAGTTCAGAAAGGACTGTGTTAAAAACAGAGCTTCTCATAAAGGAAAAAAAAAAATATTTTTTTTTATTTTTTTTTGAAAGTTGCTCATTTGCTCCAATTCACAGAGTTGGAATCTGCAGATTAGTCAGTGGCTGGCAGAACTGGCCAAGGTTAGCTGGAAGGAGTAATGGGTCAGTTATGATGGGAAAATGTAAGTTGCATATACAGAATACTGTAGAAGGGAGTAGGAAATCAGACACATATTCAGAAAGAAGTCCATGCAGAAAACACATCTCTTCTATACCACTGAGAAATGTTCTTATATCCAGGCAGAGATGGCAAATAAGATGGGGGAGGAAGGGCGAAGGTCAGGAGAGAAGAAGCTTTGGTACTTGTTTCCAAGCACGGCGCCAGCGATTTTAATTGCATTGATCGGGACCTAAAAAATTGCGTCGATCGCATCGCATGCAACCAAATCGATGCGATTTTTACATTGGAATCAATGTAAAATGGTCCCTGAGACCCATTTTTACATTGGGACCAATGTAAAATACACCGTACACCCCAATTTTTAAAATCAAACTCCACGCCAACGTGGATAGCGGGGGTATGAAAAGGTCGGAGGACGCGTACCGCCGCCCCTCGCAGGCTCGCTGCGCTCTCCACGCTTCGGGTTGGCGTCAATACTGGGGTGGCGTTAAAAATGGGAGGCCATTTCCCATACAAATTACCCATAACGGTGGGTATACAACAAAAAATCGGGTCCATTGGGGCATTTAACATTGTTCCCTATGTAAAATCGCGTTGATCGCGTCGATTGCATCGCATGCCATTATGGCATGCGATGGACGCGATCAACGCGATTTCATCCTTGCCGGCAATAAAGGCTCTTAATTGACAGAAAATGATTTTCATCGCATACCTTAAGTTACCTTAACTTAAGGTATACGATTAACCACGACGGGCGCCGCGCTAGGAAACAAGTACCGAAGCTTTGAGTGTCATATGCTTTGAGATGTTACTGGAGGCCAAAGGAGCATAGGAGTTTTACCAAGAGATTAGGGGCCTGATTCAGACCTGATTGCTGTGTAAATTTGCAGAGCAATGCGATCATTAGTCGACGCCCAGAGAGAGTGAAAACCCGCCCCGTGCAAGTCATATTGCCGATCACCGGCCAGCTGCAAATCCATACGTAACTCACCATCTAATGAATTTCCCAGTTTGTACAAGTATGCATAACTCTGATTCTTCCACAACTCAGCGACAGAGGCTGGCTGATCGAGGCCGGCGCTGACGTCACACAACCGTCCCTGAAACCGCTTGTGCATGCTTGTGGTTTTCTGACCAAACCCAGAAAATGGCCCATTACCCCCCACAAACGCCGGCTTCCCGTCAGTCTAGATGCTAGGGGATTACAAAAAAAAAAACGAAATAGCTGATTTTGCCACTGTTTGGCCTCAGGCATGAGTGCTATGATCCGTATGCATGTGCAATGCTTGATAATCAATCGCTTTGCGAATTCGCTCAACAGCAATCAGCTCTGAATAACCTCCCAGGTGAATATAAAGTGTAGAAATCTGAGAACAGATCCTTGAGAGACATCAGAGGATACAGGAATTAGATGGAAGAAGGAGAAAAGCCCCATACACAATAGGCAACCCTGTCTGCTGCCGATATAGTTAACAATATCAACTGAGGGTGGCCGATATTGATTGTACACACTGAATGATATCATTAAACAACATCATTCAGTGAAGTCACCAGGACCCGTTGAACATGTTGTCCAGGTATGTCCATACTATGGCCTGTTGTCAAACTACAAGTCCCATCATGCCTTGCCACAGTGTTGCTAATAAGGAATACTAAAACTATGGCAAGGCATGCTGGGTTGTGTAGTTTCACAACAGCTGGAGGGTCATAGTTTACAATATCCTCTAGTATGTATGGGGCTTAAGAAAATACAGAAGACAGAAAGGGAGATTTGATCTGAGCGGACATCGCTTCAGGGAAGAATAGAAGAGGCTGGTCAAATGTGTTAAAAAGCAGCTGAGAGTTAGATTAGGAGGAAGTGATGATCCTTTGACTTGGATAAAAGCAGATAATTGGTCACTTCGATTATAGAGTATAGAGGACAGATGCCTGACTGCAGAGTCAAGTAGAGCGTTATTGTATGGAAAGTGTATTGGGAAGTTGTAGATAAAGCAGATGAGTAAGTTGGAATCAATGGTGGATATGGTGATGGGATGGTGACTGAACAGAGACATTTCTTGAGAATAGGAGGGATAACAGGAGCTTTGAAATTAAATGGCAAAACACAAGTGAAAAAAAGTGATGAACCATCACATGTGATATTCCAAATCCCAACTATTGTACTCCATAAAAAACCCTCCTGCAACAGTGATCTTGTTAAGCAGAACACCAATAGTTTAAACATTTCCAGCACTGAATTGTCCACATATTCATTGCCTGTCCTTATAATATTATCTTCTGTAGCCCCCACTGTAGATCACTAATCGTCTCTCTCTATCCAACACAATTGACAGTTAACTTGCTTTCCTGCTCTCAACCATACCACCTGCACAATCTTCCCTCACAGCTCACCTAGGCATCTTTCATAACTGCAGATTTGAAATTTGATATCTGGGACTATAAGGGCATATAAGAGTCCTACATGCAGTGTTGACCTGGGGCATGACATGCCCAACATGGAATGCAGTGGCAGGGGGCCAAGCTTTTGTGGTATTGCCAGCAACCGCAGTGGGATTTGCTCAGCCATTGGATTATTCAAGCAAGGAAGAGGGCCCCTTTCTAAAGAAGGACAGGGGTGTGTCCTGACACCCCTCTTTGAATTGCAGGAGGGCTAATCTTGGTATAGTTTAAATAGAAAGGAAGCACCCAATTTCATCCATAATTCTGCTCCGCCAAGTTACTAAAACCTAGAAGAGGAACTGGGGTCCTCTAGCAGTGGACATCACTCAGGATTTCCTTTTTACAACTGTGGGCGGGTCCGACAAGCCTACATGTGACCTATATGCTTAAAATAGACCATAAATGATTGTTACCAACAGGCATGTAACTATAGGGAGTTCGTAAACCAAAAAACAGGGTGAGACATTGTGAAGTGCACGTCTATAGCGACCTTCACATATCCTATACCGGTGTGGACGATATTTACTTTGATACATGAACAGTATAGATACATATAGTTATTTAAAAAAATATGAATCTATGTGTCCATCTTATTCCACCCCATTAGATCTATAGGAAGGGAGCCAAAGACAATCAAGCATAGCTCAATTTTGCCATTACAGTGGAAATTTGTTCTTAGTTCAGTAATCGGTATTCTACATCCATAATGCATACAACAATTCTTTAAATGTATACTCATGAATGTTGGCTCAGCTTACAAAATCCATGAGTACTGTACATACTAAGGTTCTGATGCGTCAGTGATACAGACACCCATGAATAATACACACTTAAGATACTGAATTAGTCATGCAAAATTAGTAGACTCAGAAAAATACTTGTGAAGATTTATTTATTATACTTCAAGTACACCAAAGTGTGATAAAGACAGCAGTTCCACATTATTCAAAGGTCATCAATATTTACTAAAAACTAGACTGTAGGTCTTTGTTACATAATTAATGCGGAACAAATTGATGAGACGGGTTTAAAAGTAAGTGTTAAAATACAAAGATGAGAACGTTTAGCCTTTGCCTTAATTGTAAAACTGAGCTGTCATGATAAGAGATTCAGTTACATTTATCTCTTGACAGGATCCATGATCAAGTATCTTGTGTACAGACTAGGGTTACCACCTTTTCTAGACAACTAATGTATGTTTAATTTGTGCCCTATTAATAACATTGCCAGCAAAACCCCGGCCAAGAAAATACTGGTGTTGGCAAAACTAGATGAGACACATGATTCAAGATCTCAGATGAGAATAGGACAAAATAAGTCAGATTGGTATCAATCTACTAACTGTTACTTTCCACTGGCAGCCACTTAACAATTGATTCGGCCAATGTCAAACCAGCGTATAATACAATTAACAGCATCCGTTTAGGCAATTCACATGACTGTCACAATGCTCTGCTCAAGGAAATGCTCTGCTTACAACCACAGTTTTTTAACTGTGCATTCCCATGCAAGATTAACCACTCCACTGCTAGGCAAAGAAGCGAATCGTAAAACCATGTCTGTTAGATTCATTAAACTGCAAGATCGCAGTCCGAATGCTGAACAAATTCTAGCAAGAGCTGAAGGCAAGGCATAGTTTACTTCATTCAACTGGAATTGTTAGTTATTGAGATATAAGTGAACTATATAAAACAAAAATGTTGTTGCATCTCACGCATGATTGTCCTCGATTCCAGGTCTACGTCAGTACGCAACATTTGTTTCACTGCCCTTACTACATCACTGCAGAGCTTCATAGCTTATAGTGAGCTTCTCAATTATTACATGAAAAAGGGGAACCTCTTTGTAACTATGCCATACCTCTTAACATCGCATTGAAGCGTTAGCCATCTCATTACTATCTATGGTTATATATGCATGCTCGTGGGTAAGAAAATAGTGTGAAAAGGTACAATAAAATCAAATATATGACTGCCTACAAAAATATCTTGCAAGGCATTCATTTTACCAGTTTTAGTAAAAATATATTAAAAGAGAAAAAACACGGCACAGCACCACAGCAGACAACGACACCCCAGGCAGGGAAGAGGAACTGCATGGGTTTTCAAAGATAGCGGGCACTAGAATGAACACTACATAAATCACCACAGAAATGAGCAATGTTTGGTAAGGTCTCCCATGAGAGTAGATGGGCATCCGAGCCATCTGGCTTCCTTAGTTTGAGTGGTTAATATTCCTATTCTACCAGATTTCCTATCTCACAGAAGGAAAGCTCTATTGAAGATGGGATGTTGCTATGGGCAACCAATCAGAATCTACTTATTTAGCACCTTCTAGAAGATAATAGATAGAAAATTCTGATTGGTTGCCCATACCATCTTCAATAAAACTCAGATCTTAGTAAATAAACCCAGGAAATCTGAGGTTAAATTGCTTCCCTGGTACCAAGTGTAATTGCCAAGACTCTTTTCCTCAGAATAGTGTTCCTGTCCAACAAACTGGGATGACACCATGGGCCGCATGAAATATGAAATAATCACAGGATCTTCTCATCTCCTTCCTGCTCAAGCACACTGAGGAAACCGGCTTCGATTTCCGATCACCCACAAGTGTGAATTTCTATTTCCTATTCAGCCCCCTGCTAGTTACACCACTGACATGTTTCTTTGGCATGCAAATTGCACAAAAGATATCAGCTACATTCTCCGACACTCAATTAGCTCTTTCATAAATGTAAACATTCTGGCCTGCTCGGAATTTTCTCTAGGAATTCTATAGCTGACATACAAATCATTGGTTGGGATATAGTTAACATACCGGCAGTCAGGACGCTGGAAGTTGAGTTTAGGGTGGGACTATAGGGGGTAGGGGAAGGGTTAGGTTTAGAGTGTGTGTGTGTGGGGGGGGGGGGGGGGGTTTAAAGTTTGGATCTAACTGGGAGGGCTCAGATTAGGCATTGAGCATGGAGGCATAGCGTTTTGGGGATGAGGAAGAAGGTAATGGGGCCTACACACAGGACGTTCTCAGCCTATTTTCTAAGGTATCTGACTAATTGCTTAGAAAATAACCCTACATTGTTCCGTGTGTGGGGGCCATAGTGATATGTGTGGCCATGCGCGTCACTATCGCCAGACGATTAAGATCAGGCATGCAGGATAAATCACCAGAGAATACTGGCCCTGACAGATCGCTCAGTACACATTGCTGACAACACTGTGCAGCGCTGTGTGACGAGCAATCTGAGCGATCTAGCATTGCTCAGCACAGTGGCCCTGTGTGTAGGCCCCATAAGTGTACTTACTAAACTTGTCTTGCCACCAGCATCAAGCCTGATGGGCAACCATGTCTTACATTTAGTTAGCCAAAATCATTTTTAAACATATATACAGAGGATCCTTACACATATACGGTTACCAACACCATTGTTAACTACAGATGTATCGGGATTCATCTTTGCAGGTGATGGCGATGACGTCGCCATCACCTGCATCCCCGCCATCTGTATGCCGGAAGGGGACGCGCGCGCACAAGGTGCGCGCGCGTCCCCTTCCGACGGTGCTGCCCTTGGTCGCCCGGTGCCCACACCGGGCGACCGCACCCCCCCCGCAGCCTCCTCGGGTCCCCCCCAGCATATCCAGCGGGAGGCGGACAGTATATCGTACGCCTCGCCACCCGGATACTGAGATGTGCATGCGTGGGGGACGCACGCGCGTCTCAGTCACATAGAGGCGCCGTGCTGCTGGCGGATCGCCAGCAAGAATAAGGCCGGCTACATCTGTATGCCCAATGAAATATGAAATTGGGGTACTTGTTTCCTAGCATGGCGCCCCCGATTTTGATCGTAGTACATCTTAAACAATCACATTGCATTGCATGCAATATAGCGGCATGTGATGCAATACGATTTTTAATTGTACAAGCACCCTGATGGGTGCTTACAATGTTAAATGCACCCCCATTGTCAACGCCAACTTTACATGTATTCCGCGTCTGCTCGCCATGCTTCAGGCTCGTATTCCGCATCCCCTCTCAGGGCTTGCCACACTGTCTAAAGAACTCCACACCAACGTGGATAGTGGGGGTAGGAAAAGGTCGGAGGATGCGTACCAACGCCCCTCGTGGGCTCGCTGCGCTCGCCACGCTGCAGGTTGGTGTTGATAGTGGGGGTGGCGTTGACAATGGGGGTGCATTTAACATTGTAAGCACCCATCAGGGTGCTTGTACAATTAAAAATTGCATCGCATGCTATTTGCTGGCATGCAATGCTATGCGATATTTCATTGTACAAGCACTCCTGTTAATTTAACGGGAATATCGCATTGCATACATCGCACACCACAAAGTATGGTATGCGATTGGCGCCATGCTAGGAAACAAGTACCGAAATTGGCTTTATTGCTACAGTAAACCCGGTTAGACACTAGCTAATGTATGTATCCAGACTGGGGTACAAGGAAAGAACAACAGCCCTGCTGCAGCTGCGGCATTACCCTCATTAACGAGGACCTCTTTTGTCTGCGGGAGTACACATCATTAACTATATTGATTGTACAGAAAATAGATGATAGTAAAAATATATTGTTTAGAAGGGCCCTTTCAAATAATAATAAGAATCAAAAGAAGGCAGGTGTATATCCCAGGAAACTAGCACAGGCATTCCCAACCACGGTCCTCAAGGCACACCAACAGTGCAGGTTTTAGTGGTATCCAGGCTTCAGCACAGATGGTTTAATCAGAATTCCTTGGCTACTAATTAAGTCAACTGTGCTCAAGCCTGGATATCACTAAAACCTGCACTGTTGGTGTGCCTTGAGGACCGTGGTTGGGAATGCCTGAACTAGCAGTAAGGCTTTGAGATTCATGAGGCAAACCTCAGAGAATGGCTCGCCTATTACAGGTAGCCCCCTGGGTGCGCAGCCTAGCTGCCAAGCCAGTATAGCAGGTCCACCATCTTTTGGGCAATGACATACAGCTGCTGTGACCCCCCTAATATGTACTGCAGAAGATGCAGTCCCTAGAATCTGCATAGTGCATGTGTAATTATCACCCGCCAGCCTTTAGGTTCTTCTATCGGCTGCATAGGATGCAGCCCATAGAAAATCAGTGTGGATGCGCATTGCTGCTATCAGGGTTTTTTCCATCTACCTAAAATTTTTAAATGTTTTGACCATAGGCTACCATGGCTAGCGCCATCATAAGATTTTATGTGGGTATTTAGCATTTTTTGTAGCAGTCGTTTTGTAAAATCTTTTTTTAAGTCTTAAATATGTACATTTTAGAAAAATCAAACTTCAATGACACAGCATGAATTCAAAATGCAATATCAGTTGTGATTCCTGTAGCTTCAATGCTAATGCACATGTGGGCAAGTGAGTATTAGAAGACTGGAAACCAATAACTAATCCAAGCTATTGAAGCACCAATTCCGAGATATTTTGTTTGCAACAAAATGCATATAAAGGCCATAAATGGCACATGAAATAACTGCACACAAACTCACTTCTGCCACACATGCTGTGGAGAATGTCAAGTAATGAGATTGGTGTGTTTCCACCAATTTCCTCACTATCGTATTAAACTTTTACAGTTGGTACTGGTCCAATAAAAATGGTTTCAGATTCTCATGTTCTTCTGTAGCTTGAGGTTCTCCTTGTCTGCATTGAAGCTTTCTATCCATAACTACATTTGAAACCTTTTTTGCCACTGTGATTATATTACTATAAAAAAAAGACTAATGGGAGGAATTCAATTAGCCATGGTAATTTCCCACAGGATAATCACTCCCCTAGGCTATTCAATTGGCCTGCAGAGTATAACAGCAATGAAATATGTGGCCTGTCCATCATAATAGGGCACTTCTCAGCTCTACCCATAATAGCAGGCAACATATTTGTTATGTCCACCTTAGCAGAGCACATCTCATCTCAACCCAGTCCATATTAGTAGGGGACATATTTCCCCTGTCTGTCATAGCAGGTCACATCTCAGCTCTACCCGAAATAGGATTAATTACAGTCATATGCACCAAAATCTAATCTCAATCCATTAGAACAGATCATGTTTTAGTGCTATCTTGGACATATTTCAGTTCTAGCCATATGAAAAAATATTACTTCTATCAAAACACAACTTTGGAGGTGTGGGAAGGATACAAAAATGGTTATGGTCGATAGGTCGACATCGCTTTGGTCAACAGGGACAAAGGTCGCCATAAAAAAGATTGACGTGAAAGATTAAAATTTGCTCAACATGCATCTGGCAGGGTGCCTCACTAGGATCGGCACACTATTATATTCTCCCTCTATGTCCACTTGGATAGTTAAGTAGTAAAAAACACGGTACTTGTTAAGTTTCACGGTGGCAGATCATGCTGCTCTAGCTATGAATCTTGGCAGCTTGCCAGACTGCCTTAAGCTACGCTATCAGTGCAGCACGTGTCGCTCTAGCTAGGAATGTTGGCAGCTCGCCAGCTGCCTTACTTGTTTAGTTTCAGAGCGGCAGCGCGTGCCGCCACACTTCTGTAATGTACGTTATCAGCGTCATATGCTGACTCCTCCAAGTCAGCGCAGCACTGGTACTCCTAAGCTCCTGTGAAGCCTAGTGAGCGCCTCTCACACAGCGCTTGTGCTAGCATGACATCCTCTCTCCTGTGGAGAGGGGATAATGCGGGCGCCGGCGGAGAGGCGCTCCATCTTTGTGTTACGTAGGAACGTCTCAGACGCTCCAGCAGCAAGGCAGCCTCAGACGCTTCAGCAGCAATGCAATGATACCCTGCTGCCTCTGACCTCGGAGTAGCTATTGCTCAGATGTATGATATGGCAGGTTTAAATGTGTTCCTGAAACACCCCCACCATCCACGCCATCCCGAAGCGTGGCGAGCGCAGCGAGCCCAGCAAGGAGACGCGTTATGCGTCCTCCCGACCTTTTCATACCCCATCCATCCACGTCGGCATGGAGTTGAATTTATATAGTGTGGCGAGCCCAAAGAGTGACGAGCCCCGCGAGGGGACGCGGATAACTTCACATGTATTCCGCAGGGCTCGCTACACTCGCCACGCTTCGGGCTCGCCACACTATAAAAAATCAACTCCACGCCGACGTGGATGGTGGGGGTATGAAAAGGTCGGGAGGACGCGTATCGCGTTCGCAAGCCGCGTTTCGGGATAGCGTGGATAGTGGGGGTATGAAATGGAGGCATTTGCCAGTATGTAACATGGAGTACTGGCAAATGCCTCCTTCATTGTTCATGATACGCAATTGCGTCCCCACCCGCTCTTTGGACAGGAGAGTGATACCACAAAAATGATTGCAAATAAATTAATATGTTGTGGCGTTATATTTATATGGTAGATTTGGGGAATTTAGACAAACTGTAGTTTTATATATATTTATGTTCATAGAACCACCTTGGCACCCAAGAAATCTCTTGCCTGAGTAAACGTCACTCCAAAGGGATCATTAGTACAATAATATCATGCTATAGCCTCAAGATGGGAGAGTGCTTAATTACCAATTTCACAAATGTTGCACAGAACAGTCGTCCTTAGTACAGTAAACCTTGGTTGCACACTGGAGAGATGTCAGGCTTTGTAGCGACAAATTACAAACATTGCTCTGTGTGTGCGAGAGATTGTGTAAACCTGCGGTCACTAGCAATGGATACTAGGTTTGAGGTACTGCACCTCATACCTAGCGCTATCGCTAGCCATGTTGTTTATGCTTATGAAGGACGGAACAGGATTACTAATTTTAATGTTTATACTGAATCTGGGCTCAAGAGTATTGGTTCTGTCTCTGGGGTTGCTCTTGCTCTGCAGGTGGGGCAGAGATTTAGATTTGGGTTTGTTTTATTGTATGCTATTGGTTCCACATAATATAGATAGCCATATGTTTTTTTAAAGATAAAATAGGATTTTAATATCTACTGTTAAATCCTTTTCACGGAGTTCATATGGGATACTGAAGTCTCAATACATTGGGGAATAGAGGTCATCCGACAGGAGACAGTGACATACATTTCTTCAACCAGGGTGTGCTGGCTCCTCCCCTCTACTTCCCCTTACTAGCCAGTTAAGAAACTGTGCCCAAAGGAAGGATAACGTATGTGAGGAAGGATTTAACGTGAACAACTAATGTGGTGAGACACTGCGCTTGGAGTCCGCATCAGCGACCCACTGCCGTAACAATAAGATCCTTCGAGCCGATACAGCCATGGGCTGAGTTACACGCATTAATGGCGCCTAATTCTTTTTGCGCCTCAAACAACATTTTTGCTGTGTCTTGGATGTGAATCAGCTTTTCAGCTACCGTGACCACATCGATGTCACCCAACAAACCTTCTTGTATCTGGTTGGCCCATGTAAATACAGCCTTAGCCATCCAGCAACTAGCGAGCACTGGACGTTGAGATGCGCCACTGGCCGTATAAATAGCCTTAACTGTGCTGTCTAGCTTTCCGTCTACCGTATCCTTTAAGGCCGAAGTTCCCAGAACTGGGAGCACTACCTTCTTAGATAGGCGGGACACCGAAGCGTCCACTACTGGAGGTTTCTCCCACGTCTTTCTACCCGCAGGGTCAAAAGGGAAGGTAGACTTAAAACGCTTAAACACTTGGAAGCGTTTTTCAGGATTTTTCCAGGCTGCTTTGAATACATCCTCCAAATCAGACTGTTCTGGGAACACAGAGACAAATAAGGGATCCCCCTCTGCAGGAGCAGCCAGAGATAAATCTAACACCTGTCTAATGGCTAGGATTAGGTTCTCTGTGCCTTGAATGGGAGGCTGTGACACCTGAGAGTCCTTTTCAATCTCCTCCTCCTCCTCACCATTATCCTCACCTTCCTCTATCTCAGAGTCAGGGGAAATGACGGCCAGTGCCCTTTTACGGGACAACCATGGCATAGGTGTGAGGATATCCACCCTAGCAGTAAGCACAGACAAATCCTTCTGCACCTGCTTGGTCTGCAATGTATTTGCTGCAAGGTGTGACGAGACAGTCTCCAGCATAGCTTTCATGCTCCTGGCCCAGGAAGGTTCCTGGGTCTCACCCTGTGAAAGACCACTAAGCTGTGGAGAAGCACTACTGAGCTGTGGTGACACACATTGCTCAAAAGCGACTTGTGATGTAGAATTTTGAGCAAACTTGTTGCTGCAAATTATACAAGTTATGTACATGGACACCGCCACCATCTTGCCGCACATGAACCAGGGTACCCCACTGTGGGGACTCGGGTAACACTCACCACTCAAAGGCTTCAGGCTGAGCCATGGGTCTGCGGCATGCTAGGAGTGTGCGCACTGCAGCACAATGCCCGCGGTAACAAGCACCCTCTCAGGTCAGTGGACCTGCAGCAGGGATCAGTGCGGTATCTTGAGAGGCCAGCAACTGTCCCTTCCCCCGGCTTCCCTCGAAGCAGGGAAGCTGTGTAGCCCAAACAGCAACCCCAAAATATCAAGTTCAAGTAAATTGAAGAAAAACTCTCTGGAGCTCCAGGAGTGTGCATCCTCTCCTGAGGGCACATTTTCTAAAACTGACTAGTAAGGGGAAGTAGAGGGGAGGAGCCAGCACACCCTGGTTGAAGAAATGTATGTGCCTGTCTCCTGTCGGATGACCTCTATTCCCCAATGTTTTGAGACTTCAGTATCCCATATGAATGATAAACTCAATTGTGTTGTCTGTGAAGCTTTATTTAATCCAGCAGCCTGGATCATTCTCTTCACTACTGCTGCAGCAATATGGGAGCACATCAGTGTTTCTCCATTCAGAATCTAGCAACCATTCATGTTACAAAGTATTCACAGAAAGCTTTGGGGTTATGAGAAACGGAAGTAAAGATCTAAGTATCATGGTGTTGTGTAATAACAGAACTGAAACACAGCCTTTAATAGTTATATTAGATAGTTATTAGCTCAAACTATGCCAAAATAGGTATCAATCAGCGCACAGTACAACACATACAACTGTGACATACTGTAGCCTGTATTACAAACCAGTAGACAAGTGAATTGTTACCCTGATTTCAGACATTCTACTTGCATGAATGTGACTCCTCCAAAGGCTTTCATTTATGTAGATCTGCATAACTTCAAAAAAAAATTCCAGCGATAACCAGATTTGTTCTCTAGAAGTAAAGAAAATTACTCCTAAACAATCTGATCAGAAAACCACATGCTAGCTAGTATCCAAAATGCTACCCCCTGCACCAATTTTGTGCAGGGGTGCCTGCTTGTGCTGGGAAAGGCATGGATTTGTATTCTAATGCTACAATGACAGGACACAATACTGGTCTCTCTCTGGTATTCCTTGCTGAATGCAGGCTATGAGCATTCCTTATATTGCACCCTTTGCGATAATGTGATTGTGTGTGTGTGTGTGTGGGGGGGGGGGGATGTATTCAATCCCAGGTCCCGACAGTTGTGACACTGGTCAGTTTCTAGGCTTGCTCGTCTGTTATTCGGTAAGGATTCAATGTCCTGCCTGCCAAATGACAAAAAGGGGGCGTGTCCGTGGAAACGTCCATGGATCGTCGAGATCATGGCCGTTTTCGGCAAAACGGGCCAGACCGCTTTTAAACTCAGGTCCCTTCTGCCGAGATCGGGAAATAAAGCATTGAATAGGCACCTGCTGCTATTTACCCTGTTGGAAATAGCGTCGGGGTATTGAGTACCCCCCCTCTTAGTGTTTTGGCATTAGATATTTTAATGAGCTTCAGGAATGGAGATCGTAAAACTATCCTATCACAAACCTTATACAGTGTACACTTACTTCAAATAGGAGAATACATTGATCCTACCTGTATAATATCAACACTGTGACATACAGATGTGACTCATGAAATAAAAGAAAGTTCCAATACTGTGCTGGTGGAATTATTTCAGAGATAAATCACACCTTCCAATTGTTGTATAGCGCCAGTTCTGTGATGTGGTTTGTGGAGATCTTTTGATGTCGACAATTTTTGTGCTGTGGGTTATACAGTTGTGTAGCATTTCCCATTTGCTGCTTCTCTGCAAAGCAGTGATGAATGAGTGTCTACACATAAACTATATTTATATAACCTTCTGGTCTACATCTAGTTGGTCAAAACAGGAGCAAAGCATACTGCCAGACAATGACAAGATCTACCTAGAGCTCCATACACACGGAGCGACCCAGCCTCTGTGCTGATTGACAGGCTTAAGCACGATCACTCAACACTTGCTGCAAACCATGATGTGTACTGAGCAATCTGTGGAGCATGGGGATTTGCTCCTTGGGAGCAATGGTGGCACGCGGGACTGCACATCGCCGTCACCTGGGGCTATAAACATGGAGTAACCAGTGCTCCATTTCTAAGCAATCTAGTCAGATTGTTTAGAAATGGGGGGAAAATTGGCCCGTGTCTATGCCCCTTTAGAGAAAAAAAAAAGAAATAGCAGAACATCGCAGTGAAATGGAATGGCCAGCACAGTTTCCAGATTTAAATCCCATTCAGCAGCTGCCAATGTCGGTGTGAAGGCATGATGGAGGAGGAAGCGGGGGCCATGCTACAGAATGGTTAACAATGCACTCCCTCATCTACACATTCAGGGTGGAGGGCATCATTAACGACCCTTGGGAGTGCGCATGCAGGATAATAATCAAATACACACACAAACTAAGGGGGCAAGTCAACATGATCTCTCAGGTCCCAATTCGCCCCCGTCCCTGATGGTGGGGGTTTGCGCATGTGCAATTTGCCGGATAATATAGACTTACTTTTCTGAGCAAAGGCTAGAGAAATCATTGGATGGTGAGCGGCCATGATTTCTCCTCCATGTGGGCAGCATGCGAGTGGATGTGTAAGCGGATGCTAGCGCGGGGATTAGCTCAGCAGGGGGGGCGTGCGTTCGGCAGAGTGCCATTTACCTGCTCGCTCGGCAGCACATATACAAAGCTAAACTAGCAGCTCTGAATCAGATATGGGGGGGGTCCCCTTTCTGCGCTCAAGAGCTAAGGAGCAGCACCTCTGAGGGATCCTCTGTTAGGTAAGATCCAAGGAATAGAAATGAAAAAAAGAGTGGGGTTTCAGAGGGCGCCAATGTACCACGTCAATTTCAATAAAATAATGGTATTTATTACAACCACATTTAAAAATTTACATAAAAAACACCCCTTGGGTGTAACGATTACACATAAACATAAAGTATACAACTCTGGTGAGATATTAAAAATCACAATTGAATCGATAGCACTGGTGGTATAATCAATTCAGAATGGAAGGCCCTATTGTATCAAGTAAACGCATTCACTTTACTTGATAAACTTGGTAAAAGGTCCCATGTTATGATATTGCTTCTCTATAGATTGTTATGAATTCACATATCTAATATTTGTACTGTAAATATATGTAAGTGCCTAGGAGACCACATAGTGCATAGCCAACAGATTGCCTCCAATTTTAAATATCACTATTTTAAACCAAAACTTCACTTACTTTCACATAGTAGCTAAATTTATAGTGGTTTGTTTCACACATTTTCCAACTAATTATTTTGTTGGTCCTAAAGTTATGTTTGTTTTTGTAAGAGAGACACGCTCCCTGCAGAAACGGTGAACGGGCTTCCTAAGGTAACCATGGTGACAGCCGCACGTCACAGGTGGGCTGAGCCGCGGCACCCAGAAGCGGCACCCGCAGACGCAGCAGTAGCGTGTCTATGCTACACACAGTTCAGCTACTTATAAAGGTAAGAGAGCTGCAAGCTCTGCTTTATTCATTCACAACTGCACTATTTGCACTTTGAGCGCATCCTGATGAAAAGGCGTCCTTCCTTGAAACGTCGATGATGCCCATTTGATGCCACCTGTAACACCTTGAACATTAAGCCCTTTTGCTAAATCCGCTGAGTGCCGCTCTCTGTTCTACTTGGGTCCCCTGGAGGCACCATAGAACTTTGTACTATATATATATATATATATATATATATATATATATATATATATATTTTTTTTTTTTTTTTTTTTTTATACAAATACATATAATAAAGCTGCAAGGATTGTGCCCGTAAATAGAAGTTTTTTATTTATTTTTCAGAAATATGATTCTAGGGACTATTTATGAATCACGTATACCGAATAAAGTTTTTCGGAATTTTTATCTGTCTGTTCCAGCATCACGCGAACGCTACTGGAAATGGATCATGCTGTCACTGTTGTATAGCTTAGTGACCTACAAATAAACTGAGATGTGTAAATTAACTCAATGTATCATCACTGAGAGGAGCATTAAAAAAAAAAAAAACATACGCTTGATACTTGGCTTGTGTTAGTATTGCTGAGCAATAACAGACATCAGGTGAGTAAAGCCACATGCAAAATCTATTGTGCATATATTATATATAAATTAAACGCATTTGGGCAGGGCCCAGGACCGAGAACTGGAACACCGTGTGAATGACAGCATAGCGGATTTGCCTTTGAATAGACTGATGAGACCAGTGTTAGGCATTGTTTTTGTTTTGTCTACTTATGTCTACTTATGTGAGTTTTGTTAATCGCTTTAACAAAAGCAATTATTCAAACAAAGAATAAATGCAGCACTCCAGCTTTATAAAGATCCAATTTTTAGTGGTGAGCAAGTGAAGCAACTTTCAATAACAATAGTGTTTACAAATAAATAATTTGTTAATCTACGGTTAAAATTCTTCATAATAATATTAACAACAACAATAACACTTAATATAGCACAAAAGGACATAAATATAGAAGAACACACCACCCCAACAATCTATGCACTCCCCAAAGTTCACAAAAACCCCTCAAAACCGCCGGGAAGACCAATTATCACGGGCACCAATTCCATGACATCCAACCTATCCGAAATGGTGGACACACTTTTACAACCTCTGGTAATAAAAAATCCAGCTTATTTAAAAGACACAGGTGATGTGCTACGGCTCCTAAAAGAAACATCATGGAATAATAAAAAAATCCTAGGAACAGGAGACGTCACATCTCTGTATACTTGTATTGCACATACAGATGGACTAAAAGCCGTTTCCCATTTTCTTGAAAAATCGAATTATACAGAACAGAGAAAACTTTTTATCCTCGATGCCATATCTTTTATTTTATACAATAATTACTTTTATTTCGACGGTAAGTTTTATATCCAAATTAAAGGTACGGCAATGGGAACTAAATTCGCCCCAGCATACGCGAATTTATTTATGGCGCGTTGGGAGGAGGAAGTCGTCTACACTAGTGAGAAATGGAAGAAAGAACTAACCCAATGGAAGAGATATATTGACGACGTGATTATTATATGGGAAGGAGAAGAATCAAAACTAAAGGACTTCATCACCACACTCAACAATAACAGTGTAAATATTGAACTCACTTTCAACATCAGCACAGAAACAGTGAATTTTTTGGACTTGACCATATATATCAGCAACAATGAAATAAATAGTAAAATATATAACAAACCCACCGACGTCAATACTTACATTCCAACCACTAGTCAACATTATGGACCATGGTTAAAGGGAATCCCAAAAAGCCAATTCCTAAGAGTAAGACGCAATTGTAGTGAGGATGCCCAATATACTACACAGATAAATAAGATGAAGAATAACTTTCTCAAAAAAGGCTATAACGAAGACATACTCGACAAAACCATAAGAGACGTCTCTGGAAGAGAAAGGGCCACACTCATAGAGGAGAAGAAGGCGGAGACAATAAAATAAGAAAAACGACAACAGGACTACCAATTCTCTTTCATATCCAGGTTCGATAAAAACCATAAAGAACTAGAAAGAATTTTCAGAAAGAATTGGCATATATTACAAAAAGATCCTATTTTAAAAGAACTATTACCTCCCAAACCAAACTTCATATATAGAAAATCAAAGAACTTAAAGGATATGTTAGTCAAGAGCTCTCTCGCTGAAGAGAGACAAATGACTATAAGAACAAGGGGGTTCCATCGCTGTGGCATGTGCCAAGGATGCAAATGGATCACAAGTGACAAATCCAAAACTACTTCAATCTGTATCAATGGAACGGAGGTTAAAATACAAGATTTTATCACCTGCCAGACCTCTAATGTAATTTATGCTATAGAGTGCTCATGCGGCCTCTATTACATAGGTCGCACGACAAGAGCATTAAAGATACGCATAGGAGAGCACCTACGAAATATAAGACGGGGCTTCCAAGCTCACCATCTTTCCAACCACTTTAGAGAAACTCATTCATGTTCAACTAAAAATATAAAACGCTTCATAGGGATCAGAAAAATAGTGGCAACATGGAAAGATCGTAATGTTGAGACCAACTTGGCAAAGTCCGAAATGAAACTGATTCATACATTAAAAACCCTACACCCAAACGGACTGAATCAGGACTTTGAGTTAAAGTGGTTTTTATGATATCCCCAATCTTAAACATCAATATTAGGAAGCACTAGTCACTTTACATGTATCTTTTAAGCACCAGTCACTTTCTTATAGTGAGATACCAGTCACTTTTATATGTCTTCCTTTTAAAAAAAATTCAATTCTGATAATTTTATTTTTATTTTTATCTATATTTTTATCTATATTGAGTGTATGTACTATTTATCTGATATCATCAAAGCGTTCAACTAAAACAGTCCATATTGTTTTTATTAAGGAATAAAATAAGGAGAAAGAAGAAATACCATAATGTACAAAGAACTCCGGCACATCAGCGTGATAAACAAACATAAACATTATGGTCGCTATAACAACCGTAATATGACGAGCTGGAGTGAGCCTGAATACATCAAATACCTCCCCCGTGATATGGAACGCAAGCGATGCGCTCCACCACCACAAAGAACTTCCTGGTACAGCGTCAACACGAGCGGAAGACGTCATGGAACGCAATACGCTCCCCCGGGATATGGAACGCAAGCGATGCGCTCCACTACCACAAAGGACTTCCTGGTACAGATAACATCTCATGCCGGCACAAGCGGAAGACGCTATGGAACGCAAGCAGTGCGTTCCACGCGCCTGAACTTCCGGCTACAACGTAGCAGCACATTGAAGAGAAAATAGAACGTATTAGTTTATAGTATCAATTTTTGTTACCATCTAGCCACCTACTAATATTTATATCTATTCAGCACAGGAAGGAACCGCTGTACTATAAAATAGATTAATAACCGAATATGCAATTTACAGGAAGCAGAATCTTCCGTTACCGGAAGTGCTAATAGGATAGGGTATATATACAGCAAACGCACAGACAAGCTCTCACCTTGAAAAAGGGACACTCTGTCCCGAAACATGTTGGTCTGAGAGCCTGCCATCGATTTTTAATACCCTGTAAGTGAGGACTTAAGGTAGCAATTGCAGAGTGTCTGATTTTTTGGAACAGCAGTATTTTCGTCCGGATCGAGATACTTTTTGTCATTTAGTCAGCCGCCTCAGTTGCTCACCACTGCCCTGCACTTTATATATTTTATATTGTTTTACTAATAAAATCTTTTGGAAGCCAAGACTGGAAAAGATACCTTTATAAGAGTCGAATACATCACCGCACCGTGAGTACGGGTACGCCACCCACCCCATATGAAAGATACCTTTATATATGTTTTACCATCCATAATTATGTAAGTGAGGTATGCATCAACTTTGAGCCTCACTGCATAATTTTGAAATAATAGATAATAGATAATAAGCATACCAGACAACGTCTATCTCTGTTTTTTTATTCTCATATAACATCATCGGGAGAAAAATTTACATTAACCAAAGTCCAAGGAGATCGAAGAATTCCAATAATAAGGGAAGGGAAGTATCATTCCACCTATATATTGTGGTGTCCGCACTGGGATAGCGCTATTGGGTCTATCAAAAATTATATTTCTACAAAAGGACATAGCCCACTTCATTGCTCATGAAGCTTCCTACATACAGGGCCGTTTCTAGACAATTTAGCTCCCAGGGCAAAGGAATAAAAATGCCCCCCCCCCCCCGTGGCGTGGCTTAATATAAGGGCGTGGTCTAGCAGGAAAACAATTACCTTACAACTCACCTTTGCAACCTGCATGTCCAGACATTGGTTACCGCAGTAATTGTCATTGTACCCCCGCACTTTCGTTGGCGGGCTGAAGGCCACATAGTGACATAAAAATATAAAATCCCACGCAGTGACCTAGTACGCCTCACAGATCAAGGCCAAACAATGGTTACTTGAATCATTGTACACTATTTATCCATGACGCCGCACACCGTGATGACAATTACATATTGTCGCACACCGTGATGACAATTACACATTATGTCGCACACCATGATGACAATTACACATTGCGCCGCACACCATGATGACAATTACACATTATGATGCCTGTTACACCCCACTCTGTGATGGCAATTACACAATACTCCCCACACCGTAATGCCTATTACACATTATGCCCCACACGCCGCTGCCGTACAACTCATGCCGTTTACTAATATGCCCCCACAGTGCCACACATATGCCCCCACAGTGCCACAGCTATGCCCCCACAGTGCCACAGCTATGCCCCCACAGTGCCACATATATATGCCCTCATAGTGCCAAATATGCCCCTAGTGCCAGATATGTCCCCAGTGCCAGATATGTCCCCAGTGCCAGATATGCCCCCACAGTGACACACATATGCCCCCACAGTGACACACATATGCCCCCACAGTGACACACATATGCCCATACAGTGCCAGATATGCCCCCACAATGCCACATATATATCCCCCAGTGTGCCAAATATGCCCCTAGTGCCACACATATGCCCCCACAGTGCCAGATATGCCCCTACAGTGCCGCAGATATGCCCCCAAAGTGCCACATATATGCCCCCACAGTGCCACACATTCCCCCAAAGTACCAGCAGCACAACTTGAACTCACTCTCCCCCTCCAGTCCCCCGCCGCTGCATGCTGCTGCTGCTGCTTTCGATGTGTCCCTGAGCCGGCAGCCATTCTCGCGGGCTGGCTCCTGATTGGCTGCCAGCCCGCGAGGTCCTCTGATTGGCTGCCAGCCCAATGACACAGTGAGCGAGGGGAAGGAGAGATGAGCGATGCGCTCCCCTCCCCTCCCCTGGGGCTCACCTGTGCGCCTGTTCGTTGCGGGGGGGGACTTGGAGGAGGCGGCGGCGGGGGAGACCTGGAGGCGGAGGCGGCGGGGGAGACTTGGAGGCGGCGGCAGCGTTGTGTGGAGCTCAGCTGCCGGCCGGGCGCCCCGTGTGTGTAACAGAGGTGGACAAGCCGTGCAGCGCCCCGGGCTGCTGCACGGCTTGTCCGCCTGTAGAAACGGCCCTGCCTACATACATAGGGTACTTTGATTAAGGTTAGGAGTCATAGCTGTATATATTTTGGGTACTTGTGCATCGCGCAATGTTTTCATCGCATCGCATCGATGTTTGCCCCCTATGCGATGAAAGATCGTATAAGCACCATAAAGGGTGCTTTTAAGCACCCTAATGGGTGCTTACAATGTGAAATGCATCCCCATGCCACCCCCCCACTATAAACGTGAACCCGAAGCGTGGCGAGCGCAGCGAGCCCGCGAGGGGCGGCGGTACGCGTCCTCCGACCTTTTCATACCCCCACTATCCACGTCGGCGTGGAGTTGAGAATAGAAAGTGTGGCGAGCACAGCGAGTCATCGAGCCCGAAGCGTGGCGAGCGCAGCGAGCCCCGCGAGGGGACGCAGATACCTTCACAGGTATCGGAGTCCCCTCGCGGGCTTCACAGGTACCCGCTGCGCTCGCCACGCTTCGGGCTCGGTGGCTTGCTGCGCTTGCCACATTTTCTATTCTCAACTCCACGCCGACGTGGATAATGGGGGTATGAAAAGGTCGGAGGACGCGTACCGCCGCGCTTCGGGTTCACGTTTATAGTGGGGGGGTGGCGTGGGGGTGCATTTCACATTGAAAGCACCCATTAGGGTGCTTATACAATGTTTAATCGCATCGCATTGTATGGCATTGTATGCCATGTACAATGTCATACAATTTAAAAATTGTATGCCATTGTACAGTATTGCACGATATCGCGTCGCATCGCATGCCTTATGGTATGCGATGCGATGGGCGCTGCCAAAATACACAAGTACCATATTTTGCACAGTTTTAGCGCCAGCTGCATATTTATTCCCCTTTCACACCAGCCAAAATTCCCAGGTTGGTGACTAGCGCTGGTGTGCAAGGTTCCCGGGACAAATTCCTGAGAAAATTTGCCGGAATTTCGCTAGCTAGCAGTGTTGCTCCCGCGACCAGCTTGGGTCACTGGCTGGTGTGAAAGGAGCTTACACGGGCAGCGGGGTCCAGACTGCGGGGCTCCGGCAAGCGGCAGTTGAAGCGCTATTTGCCAGGCAGCAAGGCATGAAGCGCTACTGGCTTTGAAAACATATTGAAAAGACTGTGTGGATGCTCTCAACCAATTAGCGTCCGGCCAGTCTTCTCAAGATGTTTTCAAATCCAGCAGCACTTCCTGTCCCGCTGCCCAGCAAATAGCGCTACAAGTGCCCAGCCGCCACTGCCTGGATCCCTGCAGTCTGGACCCTGCTGCCTGGACACCCCTGCCCCCTCACAACAGAAAATGCAGGGACTAGGGTGGTGTGAAAAGAGCCAACCCAGTAATGTCCCTGCTTGATCCAGGGACCATTTTCCCCAGTAAGTCCCTGCATTTTCTGGTGTGAAAGGTGTATTAGAAAGCTTAATTCTTCCATTCACTGGAAATGTTGCCTATATTGCTCATTCAAAAATAGGATTATAATACTCACCGGTAAATCCTTTTCACAGAGTCCTTATGAGATACTGGGATGGTCTCAAGACATTGGGTATTAGAGGGTATCCGCAGGTGACAGGCACATATATAACTATGAACTGGGTGTACTGGCTCCTCCCTTCTGATTCCCCACCCACGAACCAGTAAGGTAAAACTGTGCCCGAAGAAGGATGGACATATGAGTGAACATATAAGTATAAATACATATGAGTGAAACATGTGGTGAGATTTATACCTGCACACCCGCATACAACCAAACAAAAAAGTGAAACTCATAACAATGAGGCTACCATAGTGAAACAAGGTGGACTTTTCAACAACAGTCTGAATCTCTGCAGCGAGACACCGCACTGGGCAGCAATCATAAAGTAGCTGTAGAATGTGTTTAATTACAGAACGTTTATTGGAAAGAATATGAATGAATAGTGGCACCAGACAACCCAGGTATTTGCAATGGACTGGTACTAGGCCACCGGTCATATCGCTATAAAGAATGTATGCTCGGATTGTTTTTAAATTATACTGTGACTGAATAGTCTTAGACTGAAAGTGAAACTTACCTAAAAAGGCACGATATATGAGTAATGGCTGTATTAATACACACAACTGATTGCTTTGGAAATTAATGATTGAACACTGGCATTTCTAATCTACAGTTTTATTGCCAGCTCCAGATTTTTCTAAGCCAATTTCAGTTTGAGTCACAGGTGTGTACACACGGTGCAATATGGTCGCTGAGCAATTTTGGCTTAATATGTCTCTATTGCTCGTGTACAGTCTTAATATCTCAGCAATATATTGTTCAGTGTACCCTTTTCTTTAGCGACCAGCGATTCTCACTGAAAATTGCAAGCAATTCTGTCTACCTTATTTTGAGTAGAAATTGCTGGTTCACAATGTGCACCAGTGAACAGCAATTTTTAGCCATAATCGCAAAAGCATGCCCCTGCGACCAGCGACCATTAAGGGCTGGCTGCAGGAAATGCATCTCCCACAACACAAAAAACACACTGGCGATATGGTCGCTCAGCAACCATTTAGCCAGCGATAAAGGCTTAAATCACCCCGTGTGTACAGGGCTACAGAGTTGTTGATATCGACTCACACTGGAAAAAAAAAAAGTCTGTCACTAGTAATATTGTTGTTTACCCTGTACTGTTCTAATGTGTCCTATATGTACGGCACTGCGTACCACTTGTGGCGCCTTATAAATAAATATATAATAATAATAATTCTTGCCGGGATACTACATTCAATCCTATTGTACCAGACTTCCCAAAACAGTCTTTAATTTGGCATCTTGAGGAGTGTATCTTTTAAAGCTTACTTTTTAAGAATTCAGACAACTGATACATTTGATACATAAATTTCATTCCTACGGTAATTTCACTACATGTGGACCCTAAAGGAAAACAAGTATATTAATGGAATAAGCACCCTAGGCACAAGAGGAGGACTGGCCAGTGAGCATTCTGCTTGTGAGTTTAAAGCAGGGTATACAACTATGCCATATGCTCAGTCAACAATATTGTAAACGATTTCCCTTGAATTCCCCAGAGCTCCAGAATGAACGATATAGTTGACATCGAACAATTTGACACACAAAAAACATATATTGTTTGCTTTAGCAGCGACCATCTTGTTTTATGAAAAATAGATCTTTATTGTTCAACATTTGGCTGCATGGGAGACTGGCAGGGTTTGGGGAGGAGCTGGGGGCAGCTGAAGCAGGCGGCAGGGGCGCTCCAGCGGGTGGCGTGCTCCATCGGAACGGGGCACGCCAGCCCCCAGCTAAATGAGAGGCACTCCATCTGTAGTGAGTACACACTAGATAATCGTACAGATCGTTAGGAAACATCTTATAGTGTGTTTCCAGCTTTACTATGTAATATTTACATAGATGACTAGCAGAAATGGACTGTTACTTATTTAAATGAGTCTATTTACAAAGCAACTCTAAATTTGCAGCACTTGTATTTGGTTTTGTAGAACTAAATGGAATTTCTTTCTAAATTACCACTTGTAAAATAAAAGTATGATCAATGTATGGTACCGGGCCATAAATAACACTTTAACCATAAATATTTGCCTTAGCTAGCCATCGTCCAAGGACAACTGACATCTTACCCAAATGAGGTAGATCATGGTAACCATGGAAAATAAACATAACCAATCAAGCTCAAAGTTCATGACTTTGCAGAAGTAAAACCTGAAGAAGTCTGACTTTAGACTCTGTGTTTAGTACACAATAGTTTGCATATGTAGTAAGGAGCTACTGTAGGTAGAATTCTAAGATAGTACAACGGGTGCAAACACTCCTTAATTTATGTGTTTTAATCTATGCTTTCTTAAGTTGGGAGTTACTAACAGCAACATGTGGTCGAAACTTCAAAAACTGCTGTTTCTGGAGCTTCTGACCACATTTCCCATTTTTACAATGGTCCGGAAAGTAAGACTTTTTCATGAGCTTGTACTCTAGAGGTGTCTCCATCTAAAGAACTATCGGAAGAGCTGCCCTTTGCAATTTTGATCACAATTGCACATGCACATGTTACTAAACCCCGCTATGCGTAAAAGTGGTATATTGGCCCATGTTTGGATAATACTTGTGAAATAATTTCCAGACATATTTGCAATTCTGGTTGGCAGGCGACCGATACAGAAACTTAATGGAAAAAAAAAAAGCAGCTCTGCCATGGTAGACGGGGACATATAAGGTAAACAAACCAAAATTGCCATTGCCAGCTGTACCATACAGTATATAGAAAATCTATTCTGTGTTAAGGTAAAATGAAAATATTTACTGCATATGCTATTATATACAACGAAGGGGGTTATTCAGAGCGGATTGATGTTGTGCAAATTCGATTATCATACTGCGCATGCGTACTGATCATAGCAATTATTTATTTGCATTTTCCTCAGAACTTAACTGACAGGAAGTCACCATTTTTGGGAGTGTCAGGAAAACCACCGGCGTGCCCAAGCATTTTCAGGGAGGGTGTGTAACGTCAGTGCCAGCCTCGCTCAACCGGTCTCTGTTGCAGAGTTGTAAAATGGTTAGAGTTACGCACACTTGCACAGAGTGGGAAAATCATTCCTGGGTCAGTAACATATAGGTAGGTAGCAGCGCAGACCAATATATGGCGCACATCGTCTAGTGTGTACTTACTATGTCACTGACCATGTGTGCTCCCATGTGTCTCCACCAACAAGCTCCATTGGCCCTGCATGCAGAGCTGAAGGAAGACATTGCTAGCAAGGGCCAATCTGTGGAAATGTATGAACTTGCCAATGCTGGCTCCCCCTGCAGGCGATGTCGCCGGGCACACACATAATATACCATGGCTTTGCCTTTTAAATGATTTCCCTTTTAAAAAAACCTCCAAGTTTGGCCGGTTTCCTGCATGTCCGCTGAACTCAGATGCTATTACATCCGGCCCCTGGTGTGACACTGGAGAACAGGGCATGATCTAATACCCTGGCACTGAATAGTGCCCAGAGACGGTCACCAAAATGAAACCTTTTGCCTATTTAAGGCAAACATGATGTCATGGTTGTCCTACCTGATCCTCTAAATTTGAAAAAGAATTGTTACTGTCACTATGGAAGATGCAAACCCCTGGAGTTCAAGTCACACATAAGCAGTAACCAGAGAGAGGGAGGAGCAGGTGGTTCCCACACCAGCGGGGGCCTGGGTCCACCAGTCGGTGAAGGGTACATTTCTGTGCTCTCAGCACAGACACCGCAGTCCCATTAGACCAGTGCCACTGGGTTCAGTTAGTAGCAGCAGTGCTTTGGCATGCTGTTATACTCTGGTCTTTAATAAGATTGTACTGCACAGTACCCAAGAGAAAATGGCTAAAACAGTGCCTGGCTGGTCACTAGCTGCGAGCAGAAATAGTGGCTCCATAGTCGGTGTGACCATAAGGCTTGTATTTACCTTAATCTTAAGCTGGGTACACATATATACAATTGTCGGGCCGTTCCTCCTTTCTGGGTCGGACGGCCGTTCAATTGTATAGGTGTGTACGCTGTCCCAACTCCCTCGTACGAGCGATAAACGTCCAAAAACGGTCTTGTCCGTCCATACTCGGTCGGTCGAAGGTTCAGTGCTGTTTAATTTTCATCCGACAGGACGGGCCCATATCGGAACAAAGGTGCAGTGTGTACGCACGTTCGATCGATATGCTGGCCGTTCTTGCGACTATACTGCCAAAGCTGGAACGCCCATGTGAACTGATGGCTATGTCCCCAGCCCCTCAGGATGCAGAATAGGTGCATGGGAGGGGAGGGTTAAGCTATGGTTAGGGGGTTTAGCCTATTTACCAAAATGTATTGAGATTATGACGTCACTGTCAGTATTCTGACTGTGTGCATCCCATACCCAATTCCTCCAGTACTTACTGTACTGTATGTCCCCTTTTGCACATGTATACATTGTATCGATTCTTGGGAATAAATATTGTTACTGCTGCTAGTATAAGGGTCAAGGAAAAGTAGAGCACATTCACCTTCAATTGGATACAGTGTTTCATTATTTGTAAAAAACAAGTTAAAAAAATCAGATAATATATCTAATTTGGTGTACACCTGGTGTGTTTTTGGCTGTCATCGATAGCAAGTTAGTCAAAATTGCACCGTGTTTAGCCCCATCCAATGCCGATGACACAGGGTGACAGAGTGCATACATGGGGTGACACATGGTGAGAGAAGACAAATACACAAGGTGACAGAGGAAGCATACACTGGCTGACATACACAGGGTGACTGAGAGTGCATACATGGGGTGACATACACAGGGTGACAGGGAGTGCATACATGGGTTGACATACACAGGGTGACGGAGTGCACACATGGGGTGACAGGGAGTGCATACATGGGGTGACATACACAGGGTGACAGGGAGTGCATACATGGGGTGACATACACAGGGTGACGGAGTGCATACATGGGGGGACATACACAGGGTGACAGGGAGTGCATACATGGGGTGACATACACGGGGTGACAGGGAGTGCATACATGGGGTGACATACACGGGGTGACAGGGAGTGCATACATGGGGTGACATACATGGGTTGACATACACATGGTCATAGTAGGCACATACACATACAGAGTGACACACACTGGGTGACAAAGATGCAGTGGTGGCCGGTAAGCACCGCGCATCCCTGCGGACAGCAGTAGGATATACAGACAGGGGGGACGCCTCTCCAGGCCAGCACCTCCCTGCACTGCAGGGAGGTGTTCCCAATGCACTGCAGGACTCCCACACGATCGCCATAGGTATGCACTCTCTGGCTCTGCAAGTGTATGCAAAATACACTTGCAGAGCCAGAGAGTGCATACAGTAGGTCCAGGGTGACACCACACAAACCCTGCAGAGAGTAGTCTTTGGGAACCTAATGCTGGCACCATGTTCCTGAAGACATGCCCCTGAATAGTAGAATATGTGCTGCCATAAAAGAATGGGGAGTACAAGCTGCCGTGGTGGTAGTGGTTTTCCATGCTGTTGCTCGAGTCTTCAGCTGCCGGGTGGAGGGGGAACGGGCGCTGGGAGGTGCTGCGTGCACATGTGCAGCAGCCCTCCCGTGGCCATTTTTGATTTGGCCAAAGTGCCGCGGCCCGGCCAGCCCAGGGGGGGGGGGGGGGGGGGGGGGGCGCTGCCGGCCCCTTTAAACGGTTTTCCAGCGGGCCAATCCGCCCCTGCCGGAGCCTGTCTATTCAATGCCACCTCTGATCTGGGGCAAATGCAGAATTTTGTTGGGTGGGGGGGGGGCTGTGCATGTATTGTATAGCTATACTTGCGCTATACTACCATGACGCGCTCCCTAACCCCGTGGCCTTCCCTCTATCACTGACGCATTCCTTGACCATGCAGCCTGCGCTCTATCACACTAATGGCCTACCTCACCCGACAGCCCACAGTAATGCTACTTTTGCACAATACTGCCACTTACACACAATGACCACAGCGCAATTCCCAAAGTAATGCTGCCTGTGCACAATTCCCAGAGTAATGCTGCTTGTCCATTATGTCCACAGTATTGTCCCTGACCCATATTGAGCCTCACCACGAAAGTTACCCACCTCCCGGATTCGGCATGAAAAGCCTGCGGTCGGGATCCCGGCGTTCAAAATCCCGACGCCGGTATCCCGAACGGCGAAATCCCGACAAGGGGGGGGGGGGGACATGGATCGCCCCCCTCTTGCGGGCTCGCTGCGCTCGCCACGCAGCGGGCCCGGTGCCTCGCTACGCGGCCCACTAATTTATTCTCCCTACGAGGGTGTGGTGGACACCCACGGGGGAGAAAGTGTCGGGATTTCGGCGTTTGGGATTCCGGCGTCGGGATTTTGAACGCCGGGTTCCAGACCGCCGGGATTTAAACTGCATCCCCACCTCCCAATGGTATACACTTACCTACCCTCCCCTGAGACACAATTGCCCCCCTCCCCATAGTAGACAGTTAAATCCCCTTCCACATATTGCACAGTTCCCTCCCTCCCCATGGTACAGTCAGTTACATGTTATACAGAGAGACTCACAGTGCTGATGGACCTGTTCTGATAAATCTCCGCTGTAGACCGCTCAGGGCTCCAGGGGAAGTTTGGGCAGTCAGCTCGGGGTCTCAGGGGGCAGTGTACACTACATCTTTCTGTTAACCATCATGCAATGACAATCGAGAGAGTGTGTACAGTGGTACAATCTTTTTCTTGCGATTGTTTGGACGGGAGTACATGGGACGTTAAAAGTAAAATTGTACAGGTGTGTACGCGCGTATCGGCTGTTGTTTGTGGACGGTCCGACGCGTCTGCGGTCGGTTGAACGGTCGCAAGAAAACAGGGATTGTATAGATGTGTACCCAGCTTTATACTAAGGATACTTGGCAGCCCTACAATTTACAATACACAAAAGATAGGGCATCCAACTGAAATAAAGTACAATTTAGTATAGATAGACAGAAGCATGATAAAACACAGATGGAGGACTGTCTGTTCCAGGTACAAAACATGTTGGCCCTAACAATCTAATAAACCTGGAAGTAGTTCTCCATCTTGAAGCCACGTTTTTTTTCAACCGAGGACTGTGGGGCTGAATTTTTTATAGAGACCAGAACAAATGAAAACATAAAACATGATAATAATTGTATGTCCAGGCATCCATTTCTGGTTCCACAAAAGCTGGCAAGCTACTTGCATGTGTATCTTCTAGACTTACTGGCTATACACGGACACTGGAAATTGACCATACAGTCTTGATACAATATTGTTAAAAGAAGAAGAAAAAAGAAAAAAAGAAAAAACATTTGCTGTTTATAGGTGGCTCAGCAGTATAGTGTCTGGAGAGTTATACCAACAGGCAGAAGAAAGGGTTTCAGTTCAGCGCCTTTTACACCACAGTAAACGTATGGCTTGAAGTAGTGTTTCCAAAATAAGAAATGTGCTACTGAAATTAGCAAATTGGACCTGTGGTCAGTGCAAAGTGTTTATTTCCGTGTCATACTTAGAATGGAAACAGTGTGGCTTAAAAATAAATAAGCACATACCTAAATGTGAATAAAACACTTTTTTCTATTCTTAAAACACAAAAGCATGTAATGACTACAGAAAAAAAGTAAGTAGTCGATATTCTACCACCATCGAAGAATGATGATTCAAATCATTAGTCAAAAGGAAGAGTACTTTCTACCACATCACAGTTTACAGACAGAAAGATTGCAGACATGATTACCTAGCCTGTCATTTGCAAGGTCCACTTTATCATGAGATTAGCTGTGTCTGGGCCTGTGGTATAGGTAGTTGCTAAATTCTAGTGGGCTAAAAGGCAGGGCCGGCGCCACCACTAGCCAGCTCTAGGCATTTGCCTAGGGTGCCGGCCACCGGAGGGTGGCAGTTTGGAGCAGGTGCCCTGGATGGAGGTGAGCCGCAACTCTCCACCCCCCCCCCCCAGAGCGACTCGGATGGAGGTGAGCCGCAACTCTCCCCCCCCCCCCCCAGAGCAACTCGGTGGCTGCCACCGCATCACCTCCACCCCCGCGGAGTGACTTGGCGGCCCTTGACGCATCTGATCTCGCCTGACTATTAAAAACAAAATAAAATTTTTATTTTATAGTGTTGTGCCAATCCAAATCCATAGAAACAACAGTCTACAGATGGGGCTGGCCTCATCCTTGCAGGGCTGGCGTTTGTAACGCCAGCCCCGCCAGGGGGCGTGCTCGCACGAGACTCTCGAGCGCCCCCTGGACAATGGAGCTGGTCTCCGGTCCCCGACGCCTCCCCCTTAACCCTGCCCATCTCCCTGAAGTGGAGACGAGCAGGGACACGTCGAGAGACTGGGATGCGTGTGCGCGTGAGACGCATGCGCTTCCCAGTTCAGTGAAGCCCCTGTCGCCGGCACTCGCAAGCCGGGAGGGTCTGGCGAGCCCTGGCCAAGGATGGCAGGGGCTCCATCTGTATAACGCGTATGGGCAACAAGAATCAGGTTCTAATGGTCCAAACCTTCAGCCCCCAGATTCTCCTATATGATCAAAAAAGGGCACTTTTTTTTTTTACTTACAGATAGTTTTTGCTTCTTTTGATTAACACTAACACCTTAGCCTCTTACTAGCCTTGGGGTGGCTGTCCTTTCCTGAGTTGGTGGGGCCCTGGACCTAAAGCTGGTGTTAGTGACAGATGAAGTCACCTAGTTGGTGAGCCCATATAGTAGGTCAAGCACCTTGATTTTGCCCTATGTTAGATTGCAGAGTTCATTATAATCTTATTGATTACCAGTGCTTGGTACCAGAGAGTGTGAATCTGCAATATTTATTCTTTATGTGTCGATCTCAGCAGGATAGCACCTCTCGTTACGTTTGCAATTAGGGTGTACAGTCCAAGGATGTCCCCTCCACCCCATTAACTCTAAAGTTAATAAACAAAGGTTACAGCTATTAAGCCCTGATAAAGTGAGAAGTGGTGGTCAGAGGGGAAAGACCCCACACCACAGTGCCAAGATAAGGTAATTAGTGGAACGGATTTATAAACCGGAAAACATGTTCAGTATCAGCTTGCACAATGCTTGTCTTGCATTATTCATAAAACCAAACCACACATTATAAAGTGTACCTTAAAATAGTTGTATAAATTATAGTATGGGTTAAACATGTTGTTCTATTGCATAGATTATTAATTTCCTAATCGAAACCTTTCCTAACAGCCACTTGCAAATCACTCAGCACAGTAGGAAATACTTGCAATTATACTTACAATAACAATATCACTTGTGCTAACTAGGTCCAAATGGCCAAGGTTCTCAAATCACCCTAGGATCTCAAGTTCTCAAGTGTATGAAAAGCTTTTCTGTACTTCATTGTTCCTGTACTGTATTACATTAATTCTATCTGTTAAGCACCTTGAGTACTATTGGAGAAAGAGGGCTATATAAATAAAAAAAATAATTATTAATTATTATTATAATTCTGTACCTTTGTTTTTATAGGCAAATATCTGTGAATCTTGCACAATTTTAATAAAGTAATTAAAAAAAAAAAACTTTGTAAATGTGAGCAAGGTTTAATTTTCTTAAATGGTATTAAAGATATAAAAGGCAAATTATATAAAAATATATAAAGCTAAATTTTAGTGGTAACAATGTAAAGGTGAAATGGTTAGCATCATATGACTGTATCGGCATTTGGGAAGTATGGTTTTATATATTACAATGAAAAGCTAAAAACATGTAAATAAAATGCAGGGCTTCATAGAACATTAAATAAAACTTCATAACAGTTGGAGTTGTACAGTGAAATTATATATGATACAGGGAAGAATTTGGTTACATAGTAGGTAGGGAAAAGGGCAGGTTGGGTGGGAGAGATGTATGTTATCGCATACTAAATTATAGACTAGAGCAGTAAACTTCACAGTGTTCTAAAATGTAATGGCTTCACTTACTTTGGAACATACACAGACTGTTTCTAAGGAAGGAAGTAGACTTGACCTTTTCTAACAAAGATAAACAGTTGTGATTGTGCCCAAGTTTATATTGGACTAGAACAACTGCAAAGGTCATAAAGGCCGGTAGGAAATGGGCATTGATGAAAAGGGAACCGTGTTTCAAGAATTTTTTTTACATGTTTTGTTATATTATCTTAAGAAAAAATACAATTCATGACCTGTCTCTTGGCTGGATATACTGTCTACATTTAGAATTGCTCATTCACAGATATGAAAACATAAATAGTTTAGAAAATGATTGAAAACCAACACAAGTGTCTATCCCAGTGGTTCCCAAACTGTGCGCCTAGGCTCCCTGGGGTGCCTCGGAACACTTGCAGGGGTGCCTCAGGTGGGTGGTCCAGAACCAGTTCCAATTATTTATGGTTAATGAAATATGCAAAATCAGTGCTTGTGGCTTCCAATTATAAAACATGTGGGTAAACAGAAGTGAATCGTGTTTCTCAGAACATAACTGGACCTAAGGATAAAATTGAATCCCAACTTATTTAATTTAATATTTTTTTTCTGAAATTCACAGAAACAAACTTTTGGCGTAGGGGTGCCGTTAAAAATATTCTGATACTGTAGGGTGCCGTGATTCAAAAAGTTTGGGAACCACTGGTCTAGACCTTTTATTCAATATGGCAGCACAAAATTCTAAGAGGGCAACTGAATCTTCATCTAAGAGTGGACACAACAGTATCAGTTTGTAATGAACACACTCCTTTTTGAGGGCTGAGCTTGGCCACCCTTGTACTTCTTTAGAAAGAAGTAAACGGTCAGAATCTCTAGAGACTGTGGTAACCAATTCAACCTTAACCCTACTCTTAATCCTAACCCACCCTCCAGAGGTCCTATCTATACAATACTCTACCGCTGCCCAACCCATCCCCACCACACAGCCTTCCACTAAACTACACCCCCAGCAGCATAACCCTAACTCCCCCTTTTGTTGCTAACTCTAATCGGGAGTGCTAAAGGGTGGGAGAGATGTATGTTATTGTCGATAAATGGGGCCCTTGATTTATACATATAACCAATTGTCATTTCAAAATGATAACCAAAACCATAAAAGATGAGGTGGGGGCTGAAACAAAGAGGGAGAGGGGCAAGTCAATTCAGAGGGGTTTCCTCCTTCTGGGACTAACAGCTATAATTAGCAGTGTGCGCTCCACGCCGTGCCCAATCATAAGCTCTAGCCGGTTTCTATGGACTGCTACCAATGCAGTCCATAGAAGCCACAGATTTGCGCATGTGCAGTAAAGCATGCCAGCTCCATTGTGCAGAAGCCAGGACCCGACCAGTGGCAAAAGGCTCTTCCTCCAAACTAGGCAGCATGGGCAGCTGCAGCCACCTCCCCCCTTCACAATGCTAGAAGATTCCACTGGTGGCAATGATAACTATGGTATGGCAATGATTGTGGTCGTGAGATCCCATAGAAACAGTAGGATCTTTGCCATCATAAGAACATTGATGCTAACTGAAATGGCCCCTCTACCATGAATGCACTAAAAATACTTTTATGTAACATTGTAGTTAGTAAGTTTTATACACTTTCCATCTATAATGCTTTATATATGGTTCTGAGTGTCTGTATATGAAGGCGATCACTCGGTGGTAAATTTACTAAGATCAGAGTTATATTTCACATGGGCAACCAATCAGATACTATCTATTATCTTCTAGAATGTGCAAAATAAATAAGAAGTAGATTTTGATTGGCTACCCATAGCAACATACCATGTGAAATAGAACTATTATCTTAGTAAATTTACCTCTCAGTGGTGTAAATATGATGGACCCATGAGCCACCCACCCTGCACCCAAATGTTTACACTGCTGCCAGAATTATTTATTCTTCTGTAAAAAGTGCTTCTCCCATATAGGTCTTGACTTCATTTGCACAACTTTGTTAAGATGTGTCCTCTCAATCTACTATACTGCATTGCATGCCCAGACAGACGTAATATCACAGAGCTCATGAGATTAAAAAATAATAAAATATATTATATGTACTGTGTGTGTGTGTGTGTGAATACGATTATAATATATATATATATCAAGAAAGAGAGAGAGAGAGAGAGAGAGAGAGAGAGAAAGGAAGTCCAAAATGTGCACAATCACCAGTGCATGTAGTAGTTTAAATGAGAGCCATAATTTCAACCACGCTGTGCAGCACTCTCCACTTGTGCCCAACCACGAGCTCCAAATCCCGATGCAGACAGAAAGGAAAAGGAGAAGCGCACAATGAGACAAATTTTAAAAGTTTTACTTGAATAAATAAAAGCTCATATAGATGGGGTTAAGGTAAAACAGCTTGCCAGCCTGAATGGTGACCATCGTAACCATCAGAAGAGCAGGGAGCCCAGGAACGGCCTTATGTCACTGTGGTAATCTCCTCGATGTGGACAGTGCGTGTCAAACGCTGAAGCCGGAAGCCACCATCAACGCGTTTTGTAATATTAATTCCAAATTGTTACAAGTATTTGAAGCAGTACAATAGCTAATATAATTGCAAGGCTATTTGATGTGTTCCGGCAGCTACAGACCCCACGGAAATGGATGGGGCAGATGTAACGTGCAGAGAGATTTATATTTGGGTGGGGTGTGTCCAAACTGTAATCTCAAGTGTAGTGCAAAAATAAAGCTTTCCACCATATTTGGGCTACATGCAAAAGCAGCCAGTATTTGTCCTGCACAGAAAAAGTATAGATTTGCACCACTTGCATTGCAAACCAGTTTGTTCGAGACACAAAGTTCCTTTTTTTTCTACTAACAAACATGAATCAGGGCCCTTTACTTGGTAAATACCCTAATTCTACCCTCTACCTTTCGCAGGTGACTGCAAAAAGGTCAATTGCTGATGAGTAGAGAAGCTAATGACTGCAAATTGGGGGAGTCCCATTTGCAGATAGCTGCGCAGACCGGTTTCATTTGTGTACGGCTCTTACATTAACACAGTTGGTTTCCTGTACCAACATCTTAATTCTTAGAAAAATATACTTTCTCTGCTTTTGTTCCTTTGAATAGATTTACTGCTTGGTGCCATGTTTCGGTAAAGGAATCTAGAAATGTTGCAGA
The DNA here is from genome assembly GCF_055691185.1 of Crinia signifera. Taxonomy (NCBI): domain Eukaryota; kingdom Metazoa; phylum Chordata; class Amphibia; order Anura; family Myobatrachidae; genus Crinia; species Crinia signifera. Next base: position 376,149,364 of record NC_139217.1, read on the forward strand.
TATTTACCACCACTTAATAAAGCTCCAGCATCTGCACAATTGAAAACACATCTAAAATTGGGATACAAATATGCATAACCCTGACCCAACTAAACCCCACCCCGGTAAACTTTCATGTGTACACCCTACACCTTCAGTGAACGGGTATTGGGAGGTTAAAAACAGTACTGTGCACAAGGCAAAAGCATTAAAAGCAAGTCCAAGGGCAATACCAGATATCCATTAGATCTCCTACAGGAGATGAACATTCTTCATTAGAGAGCGGTTACTACATAGTGCAATAAGCAAATAACACAGGATCTAGGGAGAAGTCATTCTCTTGTAGGTAACTAGTTTCTCGAATGGTAATTGACAGATCACATATAAGCATATTGTGACCCTAATATTGCCACATCCTGCCCACAGATATCTGCTAAAATTACCTACAAAGCAATTCTAAGGATTTTAGCTATATGTTAATTTCTGATGATTTAAGTAGCTTCCTTAAAGAAATATTAAACTGATTTGAAATCTAACGATATCTCTGCCTAACAGAGCTATAACCATCCGATTCCTTCAGCTGGAGACTTGTAGCGTTTATATTCTCCCACTCCTCTTGTACTTTAATCTATATTAAATGTTAAGATAATTGGCAACAGGTTTTGAAATTTGTTTAGAGGTACATAACTTCATTTTGTTTTTTTATAACTTTATATTTTAGTGCTAGGAACTGCCAGGTAAGTAGAGACGATGGAACCGGCCAGCAGAGGAAAGAAGGAAGATAACGCCTTTTATGTTTTTCTCCATTCCTATAGGTAAGAAGGAACAAAGGGATTCAATTATGTTCCTCAAACAAGATGACGGCACCATTGCTTCTCTCATCTATATAAATACCATTCCTGCACAGCCCCCATTATGTCCAATCATGGCTGCAGGAATGTGAGCCTTATGTTACAGCCTTATTTCAAAATGTAATAAATGGTTGCCCTCAAAATTCTACACAAAATACCCCATAATGACAACATGAAAAAAATTTGGGGAGATATTTGCAAATCAGGGGAGAAGGGCCTTAATCTGGGAGGTGACCAAGAACCCGATGGTCACTCTGTCAGAGCTACAGCATTCCTCCGTGGACAGAGGAGAACCTTCCAGAAAGAAAACCATTTCTGCAGCAATCCACCAATCAGATCTGACTTGTATGGTAGGAATGGCCAGATGGAAGCCACTACTTTGTAAAAAGCACATGGCAGCCCGCCCGGAGTTTTCCTGAAGGACTCTCAGACCACGAGAAACAAAATTCTCTGGTCTGATGAGACAAATATTAATGTGAATGCCAGGCATCATGTTTGGCGGAAACCAGGCACCGCTCATCACCAGGCCAATACCATCGCTACAGTGAAGCATGGTGGTGGCAGCATAAAGCTGTGGGGATGTTTTTTAGCGGCAGGAAATGGGAGACTAGTCAGGATAGAGGGAAAGATGAATGCAGAGACATCCTGGATGACAACCTGCCCCAGAGAGCTCTTGACCTCTTACTGCAGCGACGGTTCATCTTTCAGCGGCACAAGGACCCTAAGCACACACCCAAGATATAAAAGGAGTGGCTTTAAGAGGTGCTGCAAAGAGGAATGGACAAAACTGCCCAAAGATAGGTGTGACAAGCTTGTGGCATCATATTCAAAAATACTTGAGGCTATAATTGTTGCCAAAAGATGCATCAATAAAGTATTGGACAAAGGCTTTGAATACTTATTTACATGTGATCTCTAAGTTTTTTTTTATTTTTTATACATTTGCAAAAATCTCCCAAAATCTTTTCTCATATTGTCATTATGGGCTATTGTGTGTAAAATTTTGAAGGAATGTTAAAAATGTGAAGAGCTGTGAATACTTTCCAGATGCACTATACATACTGTGATTTGCAATAAAGGGGAGAGGTCAAACATTATTTAAGATATAACAAATTGGTATGTACTATAATACATCATGGCACTTGATGCTGTTTCTCAAGGCAACTGTATATAAACTTAACTTTAACATAAAAACTTTTGAAACAATTGTTTCATGTACAGATAATAGGATGTATTAACCAAGGGAAGTAAAACTTGATTATGATGAAGTGCAACTGGTTATGGAATTTTTAGGCCAAATAATATTTAGATTTGTGCAAATTTTTGCAGAACGTGGGAGAGGATGTAGTGACTTCCTCTGTAACCTGTGATATTGTATTTTAAGGAAGACAGGCACTGGTGGATTCTGCGCCACCAAACCTCACTGTTCTACATAGGAAAATAAAACAAAAGAACAAGGACACCAATCAGATCTTTTTTTAGCTTCTAGTGTTTTAACTTTTAAATGTTCCCATTGCGTGTTTGTACATGGCCAAAAGAATTTCAGGACCTATAGTAAAATACACAGTTCTGGAGTGCAAGCATCTAACCAAGGGCTGCAAAGGATATATTAAATTGCTTTCACTTGACCTCCCATGCCCAATCTCTCATTTAAAATGCAGTAATGGGATGACACTGAACTATTGCACCCATTACTTTTATGCATGTGGAGCCCAAAAGCCGGTCTTCCAGCACATTTCTGCTCACCCATTCAGGAGGGTGCAAGTAGATAGAATGGGCATCCATAGCACTCATGCCCTGTCATCACAACAATTGAACAGATCCGTCAGGTGCAAAGAAACAATTGAATTTTTTTTTTGTATATTTGTTGTTTGCTTTACACCAATTTTCACAAAAGCATATGCTTCTATCCTGAGATCTGTTCCGCTTTGGTGCTCTCATCCATTCGTTCACTGCCATAAGGCACATGGATAGACAGTAGATACCAAGTGGCACAAGAATGGAATTGCATACCTGGGATAGTGGGCACTACCAATAGTTCCAATTGTTGGTTGACAGTCATTATCAGCTATATATCAATATTTACAGAATCTATTTACCAATATTCTCCATGTTGGTCAATAATGGATGGAGACACATAGGTCATATGGACTTAAAGGTGTATAAACACTAGGCATTTTTGCCCAGCGTGTATGCACTGGGCTGAAAATCACTCAGTACATACACCTTGAGCGATTTTCCCCCTGCCCAGCAATTTTTGCCACTGTGAGCGGCTTCCCATTACAGTACACTATGGAAAAACGTTTAGTCGGCTGGTAAAACCAGCAGCCAAATGGAAACCACCAGCGATGAGGCAGGAGCGCACATTAGCGCTCACCTCTCATCGTCTGCCCATACAGACTGGGCCACTTTTGAGCTGAAAGCAGCTCAAATGACAAAACTAAGCTGCTTTCAGCTCAAAATCGGATGACCCAGCATACGCGTTTACACTGCCCCACCTCCTGCCTACCCCTTTTACACCGATGCTGACACAGGTCCGCAAGGCAAAATCCCAGTTTTTTGCCTCAGTGCAAAAGGGGAAGTAATCTCTGTGCCAATATATTGGCGGTGAAAGGTTTTTTAAAAAAAACTTTCCACCCTTTATATATTCTCTCTCCATGTGATCAAATAGGCTGGGGGTTGGCAGTTTTTAGGTGCCCATCACAGATATGTCTTTATCATTTCATTTCACACTACAACTGCAATTAAAATCTGAGTTTAACCAGGACTTACAATGATTATAATATGAAATTAATGAGATGAGAAAACATGTTCTTTAAATGAAAAATTAAAATAGTCTTCCATTTGCCAAAATAAATACATTACCTTACTAAGCATATCATGCAAAATTACAGGGTCCATGCAAAACTAGGGCAAACCATCATAAACGTTTCTCAGGCACAGAATTTCCATATAAACTGCTGTGTTGAAACCAAAAGTTGAGGATATATGTTATTATATATGCATTAGACAAGAACACTGCAGATCTGCATGATCATCATTAAAAGACAGTCTGCCTACATACAAATCTTTGTCACACAAGTTCTTGTGAACTGCTAAGTAGGCATGAAAGATCCCACAAAAACTTTTTTTTTCTTTTCCAATAGGATACCACAATAGAAAAATACAACCACCACTAGTCACAGCCTATGTAGAAGCTAAATGATAAATGCACACAGGCATCCATTCATCTCCTCCCCGGCTTCGCTGCTGTCTGCATAGTACAGCAGACAGCAGCAGACGTTGTATGCGGCCCCTGCCCAACCTCCGGACTGGACGCAGGATGCTGCAATCCAGAAGTATGAGCTTCCCCCATTGGTGGAAACAGGTACCCGTGTCGGATGATCCGGGTTACCCGTTTAACAACCCCTGACTCCGGGTAAGCTCCGTGTCATTTGCAGGGCCGGATTCCCGGGTGACAGGACCCGGGTTTTTTTGTTTTTTTACTCTATTTACACCAGGTCCCAACGGAGCGGCAATAACCCCGGTCAAGGCTCTGGTGTAAAAGGGATGTTATTATGTGCACAATACCCATACAATTGTAGCAAACCAGCTTGGTAACATCCAGAGGTGTACAAAACATGTTGCTGATATATCTCTGGGCTATGGTCACTGTGGATAATAAATACACTAAATGACAGCTATCACACAAAGTTACTGCAGCTCGTGGGTTAGTATTCAACTGACCCCAACAACACAGTGTGCAGTATTCAATGCCGGTGCGAGCAGTTTAACCCCCGCGCCACAGAACTGCGAGGATTCCCCTAAACTGCGAGAGCCGCGGCTAGTGCAGCAAACTCGCTGTAATTAGCCTCGGCTCTCGCAGCTTTTGGAGGCACATTCGCAAATTCCCCCTCGCTCAAAAAACGGAGCGAGGGGGAATTTGCGAATGAGGGGTGTCAGTTGAATACTGACAGGGTGAGCGGTGACGGCGAGCAAAAAGTCCTGCTCGCAGTCACCGCTCGCCCACGGCATTGAATATATGCCATTGTGTACCCAGCTATAGTTTTATTCTTTATTCCAAAACTGCCTTTTCTAATAGTATAAGAGACAGAGTGGTGTATTCAATGCCGAGGGCAAGCTGTGACAGCGAGCAGTGCTGCCTGCTCACTGTCACAGCTCACCCTGTCAGTATTCAACTGACCCCCCCCCCCCCACACACACACACACATGCACGCCGATTCCCTCTCACTATGATTTAGGAGTGAGGGGGAATCTGCGTATGGGGCTGCAGAAACAGCGAGACTCACAGCTTAATGCAGCAGACTCCCTGCATTAGGCCTTGCTGTTTTGGAGAATCCTTGCCGTCCTGTGACAGCAAGGATTCCCCCAGAATGTTGAATACGGTGAGCAGCCGACGTGGGGGTTAAACAGCGAGTACAGATGGAGCCGGCCTCCCTCTTGCTGGCGAATCGCCAGATTGTCTCCGCTGGCGATCCGCTCCATCTGACTGAGACGCGCGTGCGTCTCACACGCACGCGCGTCCCAGTTTCCGGCCGGTGGGAACCCTGTCCGTCTCCGCTTCAGGGAGACGGACAGGGTTAACATGGTTAGGCGGGCGAGCGGGGAGGCGGTGGGGACCCCGGGTGACCGCCGGCAAGTCGGCGGGGACCCGGGGGAAGCGCCGTCGGAAGGGGACGTGCGCGCGCGTCCCCTTTCGCAGATCAGATGGCGGGGGATGGCATATGGTGAATCTTCCGCCATCCCCTGTAAGAGCGAGGCCGGCTCCATCTGTATCACTTGTTTTCTGCGATCCCCACCATTTAACCCCCTCGCCGCCCGCATTGAATACGTGCCAGTGAGTCGGCCTATTCACTTTCACGCTTTTTAACGTTTAGTTCCAGGTTTGCTTCATATATCAAATGGTTTGAGATCACCACATAGCTATTCTCCAGATTCTTTTCTCTAATTTCTTCTCCGTAATGCTTGTCCAGCAGTGCATAATGCCGGCTTTATATATGCAGATGTGATTGGCCAGATCTATTGATGGAAATGTAAGATCACAGAGTGGTCAGCAAATGACCACACACATACGGATTCGCCCACTGTGAGTTGGAGATTATGTGCATGTCCCTGAACAAGCCAATCCGTTGTTTGCAGCCCACGTTGGCACAGATTCTTGCTACTTAGGGGGAGATTCTGTATTGCAGAAATGCGGTAAAAACCCCGTTTTCGGGGTTTTTACCGCATTTCTATATGCTATATGCCCCCTCCGCAGTGCCAGCGCTGCGGAGGGAATCGTCAGCAAAAGCTGGCGATTCCCTGCAGAAGCCTATGGGCTTCTTACCGCAGCGCTGTTTGAGGGACCCGTCACGGATCCCTCCCAGAGCTGTCCCTTGCGTTAATAACGGCATATGTTACAGCATATGCCGTTATTAATAATGCGGTAGCCGGCGATAATGGGCGCGGATGTTACAACATCCCGCCCTTAATCTGTACAAGTATGGAAATCACTGCACATGTCTCCAGCATGAGCTCCCAAGCAGCACACACAGGAAGGGAAGACCATCCACACCTACTGACAAGAACATTCATTTAAGCCAAATCGTCACCTGTCGCCTGACAGCAAAAGACCATTTTAATTATTCTCATCACAGATATAAAAATCTGTCCATATTACCGAACAAACACAGAATAACATTTTAAATTATGTATAATATCTTAATTTCTAGATGTATGAATTTGTAAATAATGCTGAACATACTTTTCACATGTGTCGGCAGTTCTTTAGGGGTGTCAATTTTTACTTTGTAGCACATGGACCCCCAAGAAGCGTACTGTGTCCCTTCACCAAGCTTCAGGTACTTTACTGTTCATATACATAGAACACATGGATGGTTAATTATGTAAGTCAAGAAATCACCAAAAAGTGACAACCTCTTGGCCATGCATGTTGACCAATAGTGGTAGGCCCAACACACAATGTAAACCTCAAAGTATGTGAATGCCAGAACATGATCAGAATATAAAAAGCATCTAACTGAAGCTGGGTACACATTAGGCGATAACATCCATGAACAATAAGTTTTTGTGCAAAAACCTTAAAAGGACTGCAGCTGGAACTCCAGCAAAAGGACAGGTCAAATGGAACAGAGACAGCAGCAGGCTATCAGAAAAAGCTACTGCCATGATTGCGAATGACCCCCCCACCAACAAATCTATAACATATATATAACTATTTCTAAACAAATACCAAATGATCTTACCTTAGGAGGATCAAACAATTCCATCACATATTCCTCATTGTCTAATTGGCTTGCTTTCCGTAATATAAGTCGGCATCTCTGCCACACAGTTCCACTGTCCATACTTGTCTCATCCACCATGCTGTAATTCAAATACCCCTCTTTCCGGACTTCAATCACTGGCTCCCTTGTTAAAGTCCATGGCAAAATCCTTTTATGCCAGGTGGGCGAGTCTATTCTATCAGTTTCGATTTCCCGGGATTCAGAAGGAGTTGTCTCTGGAGATTTCCGTCTGAATATATTTCTAATACTCCTCCTAATATGATTGAAGGAGAATCGAATGAATGGTCTTGGAGGTGGGGGAGTGTGATTGCTCTGGAGCTCCTCTGAGCTCCAGGCTTTTTGTACATGCTGGACAGCTGTGTCATTAGCTGTCTGTTCTGTCTGTTCATGGATAGCTGTCAAATCCACCTCCACTTTTGCTGCAACCGTACTATTGGGTTCCTCTGAAGTCCTGCTACCTGTCTCTCTGTAGTCTTTTACTCTACTGAAGGGAAAAAATCTGTATTGGTCAGTGCCCCAGCTTTCTCTCACTTCGTTCCTGAAATACTGTTGGAAAAGATCCGTGAACTGCAAAGAGAAGTTTTCCGCGGCCAAGATATCATAGTGTGGGTTCTGGTTAGCGAACAACCAATACTGCCTTGCCAACTCCCTAGCCGTGGAGATGGCGTGAAGCTCGCAGAACTCATTCCAGCCCTGAGGGACGGAGGAACTTTCAGGTTGAATAGTGTCCCCATTCATTGCAGTGACTGAAGCAGTTGTGGTATGCTACGAAAGCAGAAAAAGGAAACAGTGAATGAGGGGCTTTCCATTGCAAATTCAATGTCTTGCATGCTAAGAGGAAGTTACTTTAGAGTGAACTGCTCTCTAGATTACAGGACTACTGTTCTCAATAGCACGCTAAAGAAACCTTCACCTCTTCAATGCTGTACAGATTATCTGCTTCAGGTTACCATTTAATTAGCACAGATGACCCTGACAAGAGTACGATACAGTATATTAAGCATTTTAAATGCAAACTCGATAACCAACCCATCTGTTGGATTAATACGCCTTAACAAAGTCCATAATCAGCCTTAAAATGTAAAATAGCAATACCAGATGATCTTTTTGTTTCAACAGTTCCAGTTGTAGGTTATATGCAGCCTTAAAATACAATATACAGAGATAAATATGTTCAGATTATTATTATACACAATGCACCTACATGCTATTGCTCCTCTGTGCAATGGTGACACGGTTTTCCAGCCTGTAAAATATAAAAGAACATAATAAATTAAAATTTGTCTACACAAAAAAAAATAGATATAATAAGCTGGGAGGAAGGGGAATGGAGATGTAGAAATATTTGAGCTTTGACTTTAATTGAATACGTTTTTTTTACTTGGTCATATAAAGACCATCCAGCATGACCCCCAACAATCTAGTTCTCCACTCCCAAACTAAAGGTAACTGGTGAATGATATGATGAGAATGGTGATTTAGATACCAAGAAGTAATTCAGCATAGGGAACTGGAACAGTAAAAAGGAGTAATAAGTTCAGGAGCAGGAACACTTTATTTTTTTTGCAGACTAAAAATGAGAAGTATTGCCCACAACCTTCTCTAAATTCTAAAGCATAATTCTGACCATGAATTGTTAAAATGGTGAATGAAAATGAACTAAGACAGGATGGTGACCTTATTATAGTGCTAACTCTAAAATGCTCCTCTGTACAGTGTTAAGGGCATTAAGGGAAATATTCAATCCCCACCACTATTTCCAACAGGGTAAATAGTGGCGGGCGCCTATTCAATGCTGTCTTTCCCGAGGGAGGGAGATCAACAGAGCGGGCCCATCTTTAAAAGCGGTCGGGCCTGTTTTGCAGAGAACAGCCATGAATTTTTGTGATCACGGCCGGATCTCGACAATCCACGGCAGTATACGCGGACACGCCCCCATTTCGCCCATCGGCAGGCGGGATTTGCTGTCGACCCTCCTGGCGATTTACTGTCCAGCAAAACAAAAATGGGCCAGGGTCACGGCTGTCGGAACGTACCGATAGTCTTGACCCGAGATTGAATACCCCCCTTAAAGTTTTATTATCAACACTCCTTCTAAATAGAAGAATTTGGGACCTAAATATTAATGGGCCTATTTATCATTCATTTAATAATGAAAAAATGATAAGAAAGGGTTTGTAGGGGCGTATCTACCCCTTGACCAGGGTGGCACTAGCCATGTGTGCAAGTTGGAGGTGGTCTGCCACAGTCTGACTCCTTGATGTGATGACAGAAAGAGAGGGAGGTTGCCACAGCTGCATACAATGGTCCCTGCAGCAGATTCACACACTGACACAGCAACCCATTGTACCCCCTGGGGTAGTCCAGATCACCGGCTGACCTGTTACAGTGCACTGGTACTAGAACTCTATCTACATGCAGAGAGGTAACGAGTCTTGGGTGGGGACCCTATGGGTAACATAGGAAAGGGTACTCCTGATCCCTCCCCTAAGTATCTGCAGCTCCTCCTATACGTCCCGCTAGTTTTATCGGTAGCAAACAGTTCACTGGTCTCAATACCAATACGTAAGAGGCACTCGGAATTAGAACACCAAAAGTGACTTTTTGACAGTGTATGCCAGACAGCTTAGTATCATGTTTAAATGCGTGTCCAAACTTTGGCTACACTAGGAATTTCTTCAATTTGTAACATAAAATAATTGGCAGATATAATTGTGTATTCTTTAAACGTGACATACTGCAGAAAGCCTGGGTGTTCTCCCCAGCAGGAGTCAGGTGATCTGGTATTTGTACATTGTAGTGTATTGGTGAAAGATCTCTGCATACACTCACACAAGTGACAATTATATAGCCCTCCTACTTCCTCTTTATTTTTCTAACCATGATCAGTTTAGATGGTTTCACTAAAGGCCCATACACACAGGGCGACTTTGAGCTGAAAGTCGCTCAAAACAGCAGGTTTGAGCGGCTTTCAGCTCAAAGCAACCCAGTGTGTATGGCCCGGCAATGAGCACTGCTGCGCGCTCCTGCAACATCGCCGGGAAAGCTGATCATCTGCTAGTTATACCAGCAGATGAGCGGCATCTTATGGAGTGAAAAAGGCACTGTGCCAATTCCAGCGTTCTCCCATACTATTAGTCTTGTTTCTTGTTCTGCACTACTGTTCAAAATAATGCACCTAGTCCAGTGGTTCCCAACCTGGGGCACTCTTACCATTGGGGGCACGCATTGGGTTATCTGCATCTCCTCATTCTTATGCCCAATCAGCAATCCACTGGGAGCTACACACGCTGCCCTTAGCACATCAGCAATCATCTGCCACGCACAGACACGAGTGGAGGAAGCAACGCCATTATGGGGAAGCACAGTGCACAGCCCGAGGGACCCGATTCCTGACCACACGCTACTACTCTGCTATGTCTTACATAATAATGACATGCTTACAGCTCACTTCCACTCCACTCGTAAGTGCTGTGGATAATTCAAATTGATGGGAGGGGTACTTATAAATGAAAAGCCTAATCAAGGGGTATAGTGAGAAAAAAGTTCTGGAACCGCTGCCCTAGTCTCCTACTCTTACTCTAAACTCCTAATCTACTCTCCTAATACACAGAGCAGGAGCTGCCCTCTCATCCTTATTTTCTGTATATATATTATCCATGCAGTCATCATTCCATAAATGTAAGGTGCAGTGCCCATACACGTTTCAATTGTTGGGTGTGATGAGATGCGCGCTCCTGTCACACATCTCACCGCACAGCTCAAAAAAATGTGCTGCACATACTTTTTGTACTAGATCTTATCTCATTGCATTGCAAAACCTATGCAATGAGAGGAGATGAGATATTGTATACAATAATTGTAACGTGTATGGGCAGCTTTACTGCTAACTTAAAAAAATATATATCGACTTTATTTGAATTCACATTTTTGTCTATACCTTAGCCTGTTAAGTATGGTTAAGGTCTGTCAATATCCTATATGCTCTTGGATAGCTCAAAAAAAAAAAAACCTGCTTTTCTCATTTCCACTCCATATCTGGAATCTCCCTGGAAGAATCACAGCCCTGGCTCTTCTACAATTTTAGCGGTTCATTCTTTTTCATTTATCTGTGTTTCTAATACTGCCATTTCCACTCACAGCACCTGGAAGTTCCATTTTCCTAAACACTTACCCAGACTTTTTACTTTTGCCTTATGCTGGGTACAAACTAGGCGATATATCAATCGTTCAAGCAAATGGCCAATACATAGTAAAGCAGTCGGCAGGGGCCTATAACTGAAAGGTCTATGAATAGACATAGTGCATATACTGTACATATACAGCTGAACAAAGCTTGCCAAATGTAAAAGCCTATGAGTTTGGTGGCTGTGCGTGATACCGGGCAACATTTACAAGGCAAAACCATGCTTTGTAAATTATTTGCCTCTTTAAAAAAACTCTGGTTTGTCTGGCATCCCGCACAGCCACCGGCCACTTTTAGCATATCGAAGTCTGTATTTCAGCACGGATATGCAGACCAGACCTGTGCTAGAAGCACACAGCAGAGAGCAACAGGGAAGAGGAACTGCACGTTTTGGAAGATGTAGGGTGCTAGAATTAACACTACTAACTATACAAAACCACAAGGGTAATGTGTTAATCGAGAATAGAGCCAAGTTCTGGTCTCAGCTACAGGTCCATAATGCACTTGAAGTATTGGCGCCATAAATAGACCCAGAGCTGCAGCATCTAGTGCAGCATACCCTGAACAAAACCAATACTACCCAAGGTAAGGGAGAAAGGTCTCTCCAACTCTGATAACACTATGGAATGTAACTATTGTACATATTACCTCTAATAATGGTATACGTATACAAGCCAACTTGCTTAAGAGTTTAACCTACCCTTCTACTAATGCGCACAGTTTACATGTATATAAGTGTGTGCACATGAGATCCGCCAACCTCCGGTACACTTGTTGCTGTGACCAAAGTGGATGTCCTGACCCACACATTGAGCACCCGATCAGTACTTGTGTATGCTTGCCTGGATCAGCTGCTCTGTTGTCAAGAGAGCGGGTCTGCCATCAAGTTGTGGCAATGTGTACCCAGCTGTTTAACTCTGTAGTTCTTATTGTAAGGGCACATCTAGTTAACCATGTAGCTCCAGAACGATCACGGGCTTCGCCTTCCTGGCTGAAGTGAATTTGGGGTGTCACTCATGGAGGTTGCACACCATCAAGACACAGGTTTCCTGCTCGGCTTTGTACTAACGCAACACAGAGTTTTTATTATATTTTGTGTTATAATTCAAGCTACGAATTGCATAACATCAATCCTTTTTGGATGCATGATGATTTTAAGGAATAAGTGAATTATGATTTAAATCCCACATACCATTACCAATACAGTACCTTGGTTTATGAAACCAGGAGAAATGAGGGCCTTAATTATAAGTATATATAGCTTCAATATCACTTTAAATGTTTTTCAGTGTTTTTGTTGGTGACAAGGAAACCATCATACTCTATCATAATGCATATCTATTAAAAATTATGATTTAAAACAGTATTTGCAGAAAAGGATAGCTCTCTGTGATTTAAGGATTACCCAAAAAGAGTTTTTTTCCTTTTCTCCTCCCTTGGCTTCAGTAATATAATTGCTGAACTCAGGGGTGCACTACAGACAGCAAATAAACCAGGAAATTACCGGGTTAAAGCTTTTCAACCCGGGAATTTGCTGAAAAATCCAGGTTTTTCTTTGGTGTGAAGGGTCAACATGGGTCTAAAATCCCGGCACTCCTACCCTGCTCTTGACCGGGGTCCATGAGCCTGGATTTAAGACATGTGTTGACCCTTTCACACCACAGAAAAACCTGTGTTTTTCTGCAAATTCCCGGGTTGAAAAACTTTAACACGGTAATTTGCAGGTGGTGTGAATTGGGGTCAGGCTGCACCCAGCAAAATTACCCGGAACTCAAAAGTGCTAGGTAATAGCCGGGTAGCCGGTGTGAAAGGGGTATAACCAGTGCGGTATTGATCTCAAAATTCCCCCATTCCCCTTTATATTTCTAGATTGAGGACAGTGTGCGGACAGAAATTCCAAAAACCAGGGACAAGTTGCAAGGCAAGAATGGCACGTAGAAAATTGCAGAATAACTCTGAGAAAGCTGGAGCAGGTCATGTGACTTCTGGCACTACATAAATGGAAATTAACTAATGTCCTAACTGTGCCCAGACCAGAGACTGACCCAAGCAATAAATTGCACTGCAGCTGAGTAGCTGCACATACAGAGACAGCCCTTGTGCAATTACTTACACTGCAGCTAAACAGCTGCACATAAAAAGGAAGCGCTCCCAGAGAGTCCTGGTTGGCTAGAAATCGGGTGAATCTGCTGTACCTATGAGCCACTGTGGAGTCTCCCAACACTTCTATCTACATTCTAATTCAGGTTACCAAACTCCGCCATTACAGTCCAGGTTTAAGGTTGTGTACACACGGGGGGGGTTGTGTAATATTGCAGGCAATATGGTCGCTGAGCGAATATATTGCCCGCGATGGGAGTGTGCACCGGCGATATATCGCCGAGTGCGCGCTCCCGCTTTCTCCCCCATAGTGATTGCTGGTCACAGGAACATGCTCCTGCGACCAGCTGATTTCCACTGCCGGGCTCCCCCGGAAGTTTCTTTTGCATCTGGTGATGCAAACGGGACACTGAGCGATATATCGCTCAGCGATATATCCCCCCGTGTGTATGGATCTTTAGGCTATCCATGCTTGAGCTAAATGAATTAGTGTCTCAGTCAATTTGATTTAACTATTTCGACTCCAGCATGAATTTACTTAAAACCTGGATAGTAATAGTGAAGTTTTGAAACCCAGATCTAATTAATGGAACAAAAAAATAAAAAAAATGTTGATTATTATCATCATGAGTAGGACAGTATAATGTACAATAAAAATATAGCAAAGGAAAGAATGCATTTTGGGTGGGTATCTTACCCTCCGCACATTTAACTACTGAGGTGTTGACTTGACTGGATCACGGGAATGGCACGATTATGAGCCACACCTCCTGTTTTTTGTCACTGTAGGAGCACACCCAGCGTTCCTGGAGCTGCTGGCATGCCCCAAGTCCCTCCTATCTCTTGTGAATGGACGCTGTGCAAAGACGTACAACATCTATTCACCACTGAAGAGCAGCGAGTGACAGGAAGCCTCCCAACTGCCAACCCCAGTAATCTTTTGTAACACAAAAAATACATAACTTCATTTGTAAGCTGCATTCTGTCTACTAGCACTTGAAATGGAGAAAGCATGGAAGGGCCAATGCTCTTTCTGCAGTCTGACTCTCGCTGCGCCCTTTTCGCCAGGAGCATGCTATATGCCAGTTTTTTAATAGCCACACATTACCTTCACCGTGTTTTAAATATGGAGAAATAAAAAGAGCAAACAATTTTAAAAGAATGTATAATGGCCAAACACTTTTTTTTTTAATTATATCTAGACCATTAAGTTGAATCACTGATGTCTTTTGACTGTATCATTCATTTATTTATACAATGGTGAAACCAAAATAGGAAGACAAAACCAGTGATTACTAAAAGCCAAATCATATTTTGAGATTGCATCTGGTTATGGTAGAGAAAATAGTCATAATGGGTATAGGTTGTGGCAACCACAAATGACTGATACAAGCAAAGTGAGACCGAAAACGAATAAAGCATCTCCTTTCTGATAACAGGTTTCGATCACTAAAAGACCACACAGGTTCCCAGTGACTAGTTTTGGATTACAATCAGGGCTGGCTCTACTATTAGGCAGCTGCCTAGGATCTTAGGGAGGTTCTGCCAAGCCTGCCTATCACAAAATGAAGGATGTCTGTGAGGAAGAGATACTTTCTGTAATGTATGCCGGTTGCAGCTGTGGAACTTGTAAGATGCCTCTTCTACACTTTCACTTGAGGGGCTGGAAAGTGGGCAGTGATGGCAGTGTGGGGTTGGAGGGACAGTAGGTTGAAGCTTTGTCTAGGGTGCCGAGAAGCCTTACACTGGCCCGACTACAACACTAGCTATTTCTTCACATAATTGGGGGAGATTCAAATAGCATCTTGGGGATGTAGCTCCCAGATTAAGTGGCTAGAGCAGTGATTCCCAAACTGTGTGCCCCCGGACCCTTGCAGGGGTGCCTCAGGTTGGTGGTCCAGGACCAATGCAAATTATTAATGTTCATTGTAATAGTCAAAAGTAATGCTGGTAGCTGCCAATCATGAACTGTGTGGATGAACGGAAGTGAATCCTGTCCCTACCCACATAATGAAACCTAAGGATGACATATTAACAGAATTTACTTCATTTAATATTAGGGGTAAAAAAAAAATGCTGATACTCCAGGGTTCTGTGATTTAAAACAGTTTGTGAACCGCTGGTCTAGAGCTATCCTGCAGCCGTACTCTCAGAATGATATTTCCATGGATGAAGTTGCATGTTGCAATAGAGCATGATGCACAATAAGGCATTATTCCTATCAGCAGATACAACTAGTTACTAGTTTAGCTATTATGATTCCTATTTTGAGAGCTGATGATTGAAGGGCTAATGGGCCAATCTTTTTGCAGGAAGTAACATCTGATTTCTGCTATATACACCTGCAATTCGTCACTGGTTACACAATTTACAATGGAGGCGGAGCTCCCAACCGCTGTCTGCTATCCCCAGCTACATCCTGGTGCTATAGTCTATAGATGGGGAGTAATAAACCTCTGGCATTTCTTGCCCTAGTGAAACGGGAGGCTTTCCGCTTCTGGTCTGATTCCAGTTATGAACTGTACACCCCATGCTTAACAGTCTAATACATTCTAACAAAGATTCCTCTTGACCCCCTGCTTATATTTTGCTGTGACAATTCACAGTGACTTGTGTAGTCCATGAGCCTACAGTAGTAACAATGTCCACATCATGTATATTAGGAAGGCTTACTCTTTGGCAACCGATCTAAAGCCAAATGAGACTGTACAGCCGGGTATACACTATTAGGGGTATTCAATGCTCTGGCGAGCGCAAGGTAGCGAATCCTGTTTTGGATTCGCTGTGCGCTCGCCAGGAAATATCGCTGCTCTTTAATTCGTGAGCCTCCCCCAGCCCACACTATTCAATGCGTCAGGGGCTCGCTGCCCCTGACGTCGAATGTAAGCGAATATGTCTAGTGGCGAATCCCCGTGTGTCGTCGTCCCCCCCCCCCCCCGCACAGCCCGCAGCAGCAGTCCTCCGTCTCCGGCAGCCCCAGCGCTGACATCACCGTGCTGTGGCTGCCGGAGCTAAAGGCCTGCTGCTGCGTCCCTGTTCTGAGGCTGTTTGGGGGCTCCCTGCGACATCAGTGAGCCCCCCGCTGGAGAATCTCAGCAGCAGGGGGGGAAAGTGCCATGGCGGAGGGGGCGGGCGAATGTGGCATGGCGGAGGGCGGGAGAGCACTACAGTACGCACAGCTCCCCCGCCTTTGCTCACTGAAAGCAGCAGTGGCTGCTATCTGCAAAAGATTCGGGCTGCTGCTGCTGCTGGTCCTTGTCCCCCGCATATCTCTCCCCCCTCCCGTCCCGTCCCCTCACCTCACCCCCAGGGCTGCAGGGTGCTGCTGGGGTCGGAGCCGCTGCACTCACTGGTCCCGATCATCGGGATCAGTGTGCAGTGAATATATGAATATTAATGAGCGGCTCCGGCTCCCGGCCCCCTGCTGGCGAATGTGTAAAAAAAAAAAAAAAAATATTGTTTCAAAAAATATATATATATATTAAAAATATATTCATGTGCTGCAAGTATATGAATAAAAATAGCATGCCCCTTCATAGAAAAAATATTCTGATTTTTTAACACCAAAAAAAAAATTAAAAACGCTTTAATTTAAAAGATCACATTACAGTTCACCTAAAAAAGATGACGAATGCTAAACGGAGAATCATGGCGAAAATCAATGGAGAAAGCAGTTCTCCATTTGAGCATTTAGTGGCGAATTCCACTAAAAACCCCATTGAAAATCACAGGCGAATTGTGGAGAATAATTTACGGCGAATCGGCAGACATTCGCTGTTCATTTGTGGCGAATTGCCTCCATTGAATAGGGAGAATTGTTTTTTCTAACAGAAAATTCGCCGTAAACCCAGCGAATTGCCAGATTCACTGAAAAAAAACGGCGAATCTGAGGCATTGAATACTGGCCTATATGTTCATATATGCGCTGATACAGGCAGCAACAGAGTGATGCTGTCAACCAGGGCATCATCAGTTACATGGTGGGTACACACTAAATGTGCCCAATACGTTGGTCCTATCCAATCTAATATGTACCCAGCTTTAGGCTGTGGAAGAGTAGATGGTAAACATAGTGGGGTATGGATCATTAGGTCTACAAGAAGTTGGTCGACTTGGGCAAGGTCGACAGTGAAAAGGTTGACATGGGGTTTTTCACAGTTTTTTTACCCAAATGTCGGCACAGTGGACATGGACACTGAAACGTAGCACCACGTCCCCTCGCATGGCTCACTAAGCTCGCCATGATTCGGGCACGGTGCATCGCTATGCTCGATGCACCATTTTATTCTCCCACAACACCCTTGTGGATGGTTGGGCATGAAATACTGCCTGTGGGCACACATCAGCTCAAAAAGCAGTGGAAAACCCCATGTCGACCTTTTGACTGTCGACCTTGCCCATGTCAACTCAATGGTGTCGACCTAATGTGGGCGTCCTGTGGGCGTCCTGTGGGCGTCGTCCCAAACCCCCGGCATCTCAGCCTCACTCCTCTGGTGTAGTGTGCTATAAAGGTATGTTTTTATCTTTGCTTCTGTGTAACCTGACGAAAATTTGAAGTAATAAATTGAAACGTTGCTGCTATCTCCTGTTGGCTAGCTTTGTTCTGGATTACAATTGCCACGAGTGCCTCACCACAAATCTCCTACCAATCCTCTGTGTAGGCACCGGCGCTGCTGTTTTTGCTGTTACAAGGAGTGCCAAACCCCTGTCCTCTATATATATATATATATATATATATATATATATATATATATATATATATATATATATATATATATATATATATAGTCTCGTAGGAAGGAACAGACAGCAGCACTCCAAGGGTTTTAAACAGCGTGTATTAAAGCAAACCAACGTTTCGGGGTATCATTCACCCCTTTGTCATTGCACTTAAACCTTGACAAAGGGGTGGAAGATACCCCGAAACGTTGGTTTGCTTTAATACACGCTGTTGAAAACCCTTGGAGTGCCGCTGTCCATTTTCTCTGTGTACGGGGTTTTAGTCGCAGCCTGAGACACCCTGAAAACATTTGCAACATATTTGCGTTTAACTGCCTATCCCCGAAACCCCGCACAAATGGTTACTGACTGTCATTCACACTGTGAAGATGTCCTCACTGGGAGTCACAGTACTATTAGGGCATGCACAGCGTGACCATGGAGCATGTGTAGTCAGACGATAATCAACGCAATTGTAAAACGCAAAGACATTTGCTGCACTATAGAAGACACTGTTAATTATAAAATAAATATTGGCACAGCATACAATGTTGAATCAGGTCCTTAGGGTATCTGGATACTACTGTGCATAATATATCCATACAGCTGCACATAATGCTGACAATACCAAGTGTGTGGCCTTTTTTGGACTTAATGGGACTGGCGATCAAATCCATCTTGCAAAAAAAGTTTGCACCTGGTAAAATCATTTTGCGCTACGGTGGAGGAAAAAATATAAAATGTGTACAGATTGAGAAGATGACTTATTTACAGCATCATGATATAATTCTAGCAAAATACTGTAGCAAAATGGGCCTGAACGTCACCACAGCTGTTATTTTTAAGTGTAGCAGCTGCATAGCAATATAAATGAACCATATGAATACTAAACAATGCCATCAATGCTTCCAGGGATTAGGGGAGATTCTCTAACATTCGTGCCGAGTTTATATATTTTTAGTACTTCATTTTAGAGTTAAGGTGTCTAAAATGTGACACAAATATTGTTGCTTTTTTTTTTAAACAATGGCCAAATGACTGACAAGATATCAACTAATACAAAATTAGACAATGGGGTCAATCCTATTAGCGCCGAAGGGTGCGAGGTGCTGTTCAAATGCTGCAAACGGCACCCAAATTAAGCCAATCTCGCACCCTTCGCTGGGCTGAATTCGCAATTTTTTTTTTACATAGGACCGACTCCAATATTTGAAAGCAAAGCAGGAAACAAATATCTCAGCATTTGCCCATCTCTGCGTTTCCATGCCTTCCAACTTGGCAAAACAAAATGTCACAGTGACAAATGCCTCATGTTTCTATTCATTGTTAGTTTTACTGGTTACACTGGTAAGGACAAGAGTTGAGAACGGAGTTGTTCATTTGTATGAGGTCATTAAAAAAAGGTGTACAATGATCTAAATTTATGGCACGCCAGTTTAACAATGACATTGTGGAACATTTCAGTTGTACATATTAAATAGGTCATAAATAATATGTTACATAATTAGCTATTAAAGATCAAGCCAATACATTACCATACACAGAGGTGCCAAGGAGGGAGGGAGGCAGTTTAGGATTAAGCTTTTGGGGAGTCTGGGGGAACTTGTGACTGGGGGTCCCATTCTCTCTTTTCACCACTTTCCCGCAGTTAAGACAGAGACCAGAATCACTAATCTTAGTGCATTGCTGCTCCTATTGGGCAATGTGTCTGTTTAATTCAGTACTGATCTGTGGTGTTGTCCTCTGTATCTCTGGCAGAGATGATGTTACTGCTGCAGATAAGTATAAAAGGGGTGAGTTTCAAATAGCACTGAAATGATCATCCCAGTATTTCCTTATTGGGGTACAGGAGAAGGACCTGATTGGCCAGCTGGGTATAATGGTAGCTAGTTAACTTTTCAGAGCTGACTGAGGGGGAAGAGGACTCGTTACAGATATGCACGTTACAAAAGCCTTTACATTTCCTGCTTAAACAGAGAAGAAGCAGGTTTTGTAGATTGCTGCTTACTAAATTTACCCCAAGTGATTAATGAGTAGTAATGCCATGTGCATTTTACTAAACTTATTCTAGTTGTAAATGGCAAGTAGTAGCTTGCCAACAGAACATTTAAAAAAAAATATAAGATGTGTACATTCACAGGAAACATGAACGGCAAAGGCAGTCAGTGAAAATGAAAGCCAGTATATTTATAGTAGTAGAAACAGAATATGAATCCAGTTATGAATACAAAGCATCGCTCTCATAAAACCAAATTTCATCAATATTGCATCAACCTGACCAAACCTGTCAGCGTGGGTGTTCGTTCGCTGATAACATGCAATGTATCTTCAATGCTCACACTGCAAATAATCTGAATAGGTTTCACAAAGATATTAGTCCAGCAGCTCACTGGAGACTCTCCAAGAAAGAAGTTATTACAATATCGCCAAATGGTAATTAAAAAAAAAACTTTAACCAATAAAGCCATACACTAGGGTATAAGTTAAATATACTGTAGTACATATTAATTATTTATTAGTGGAAATGATGCATCTACTGTAAATGAGTGTTTAAAGGCCCATACACACTTAAAGATTTTCATTTCAAAAGACTTTGCCAAAATCTCTGAAAGATATATCTTTCACCAAAGTAGTTCGTACACACTGAGCTATTTTCATCAAAGAGCGAGAGATTTTCAGGCGGCGAAAGACTTTGATGAAAATCTTTTATTATAAAAGGATATTTACATAATGGGCGGTGTTTGTATTACAAGGGTGGGAGCAGGGGCCCTTTAATTTCAGTGCATTTCTGTTCTTGGGGCCTGATTCAGAACTGATCGCTGGGCTGGGTATATTCGTAGCCCAGCGATCAGGTAAATGCCACCCCGGCTGTTACTGCTATAATATACCATATATACTCGAGTATAAGCCTACTTTTTCAGAAAAATTTTTATGCTGAAAAAGCCCCCCTCGGCTTATACTCGAGTGAGGGTCCCACTTGAGTCAATAAGTTTTCCCAGTTTTTTGTTGTAAAATTAGGTGCATCGGCTTATATACGGGTCGACTTATACTCGACTTATACGGGTCGACGTATATACGGTACATTGGTGGGCTGTGGTGTATATGTGTGTGTGTGTGTGTGTATAGACAAGACGTCACCACATATCTTAGCGTTTCAGCCTTTATTCAGGCTTTTATCAAATGTAAGTTGTTTTGATAAAAACCTGAATAAAGGCTGAAACGTTAACATATGTGGCGATGTCTTGTCTGAGTTATTTAAAGACCCCAGTGCCGCTGTACATTTATCTCATATATATATCTATAGATATATCTATATAGATATATATATAAGGAAGCCTTTCATTGGTGGCAGTGGTTTTATATATATATATATATATATATATATATATATATATATATATATATATATATATATATATAGATATAGATACGGGGGGACCCCTTCCTGCGCTATTAGAAATGGAAGCAGCACCTCTGAAGGATCTCCTGTTAGACAAGATCCAAATGATAGAAATGGAAAACAAGGGGGTATCAGAGTGCGCTAGAATACAACAATAATAGATTTAAACAATCAATGTTTAATATAAAATATACAAAATATAAAAAATGGTACAAATATAAAAAGAGCCCTTATAATTAGGGGTATCTCAAAAATACAATTTGATGAACAGATGTGATTGTTGTTCAATTCAAGTAGTCTTGATCACAATTAGCCCAACGCGTTTCGTCAGAACATGACTTCATCAGGGGCGAATATAGTAATCAGCAATAACCATATATATCGAGAAAACAATAATTTGTCGCTCAGCAATCTCGAGTCACTTTTGATGTGACATCAGCAATCGTGAAGAGACAGATGAAATCAATGCAAATTCTATATACAATATTCAGTTTTCATCGTGATGTTCTCAGTAACATTCCAATAAGATTTCAGCAGTCACAAATGTTGGATGTTTCCAAAAGAAATATCAAGAAAATTGCCAGATATGTAAGAATTATTGGAGAGCTCAGAATCTAACATCCAGCCAGCAGGGGTTCACCAATGCAAGTCCATTGGTGAACCCCTGCTGGCTGGATGTTAGATTCTGAGCTCTCCAATAATTCTTACAAATCTGGCAATTTTCTTGATATTTCTTTTGGAAACATCCAACATTTGTGACTGCTGAAATCTTATTGGAATGTTACTGAGAACATCACGATGAAAACTGAATATTGTATATAGAATTTGCATTGATTTCATCTGTCTCTTCACGATTGCTGATGTCACATCAAAAGTGACTCGAGATTGCTGAGCGACAAATTATTGTTTTTTCGATATATATGGTTATTGCTGATTACTATATTCGCCCCTGATGAAGTCATGTTCTGACGAAACGCGTTGGGCTAATTGTGATCAAGACTACTTGAATTGAACAACAATCACATCTGTTCATCAAATTGTATTTTTGAGATACCCCTAATTATAAGGGCTCTTTTTATATTTGTACCATTTTTTATATTTTGTATATTTTATATTAAACATTGATTGTTTAAATCTATTATTGTTGTATTCTAGCGCACTCTGATACCCCCTTGTTTTCTATATATATATATATATATATATATATATATATATATATATATATATATATATATATATATTATAAATAAAAATCGGGAAGCTTTTCATTGGTGGCAGTGGAGCTGCATTAGCAGGGGGACACTTTGGAGCGGGCGGCTGGAAGCACTTTGCCGAGTGCTGACACTCCGAGTCAGAGGGACAGATGACAGCGGGGACCGGGAGCTGCAACGGGCGGGTGAGCGTCTTTTTCCCCCTGCTTCGTCTACGTGCTGCGAGCAGGGGGAGGGGAAGGGGGGAGAGCAGGGGGAGGCGGCGGGGCGGTACACACGGGCTGAAAGTGGATAATCTTTCAGCCCGCGCTGCGTACACACTCAGCGATGATGGATAAAAAAACATCCATCATCGCTGGCATGCTGGTAAAATCAGCCGACGTGGGTCCTCGCTAGCGATGATGCGGGAGCGCGCATCATCGCTAGTAAGCAATCTGTGGGGCATACACACTAGGCGATTTTCAGCTGAAAAACGCTCAAAACGGCTGATTTGAACGATTTTCATGTGAAAAGTGTGTATGGGCCTTAAGACTTTATTATTTGACAATGTAATATCTGCCCATGGTAGGACACCATGCATTACACTGATCATGGACAATGTAATATCTGCCTATGGTAGGACACCTTGCGTTATACTGATCATGGACAATGTAATATCTCCCAATTGTAGGACACCATGCGTTACACTGATCATGGACAATGTAATATCTGCCCATGGTAGGAAACCATGCGTTACACTGGTCATGGACAATGTAATATCTGCCCATGGTAGGAAACCATGCATTATACTGATCATAGACAATGTAATATCTTCCCATGGTAGGACACCATACGTTATACTCAGGGCCGGATTAACAATGGGCCTGATGGAGCTACAGCTCCAGGTCCACTATCCAAATATGCCCATTTTGTAGCTGAGGGCCAGGGCTTTCCAACGAGCTCAGCCCCGCGGTGCTAGATCCCCGGGAACCGGAGATACCGCCAGGCACAGCTGGAACATTTTCCCCATAGGATAACATGGCCCCTGCTAATTCCGACCCCACCTGGTTTCAACGGCTGCCAGTTCCCACTCCAGCATTACAGAAGCTTGAGGTTGATCTCAAATCGATGGGCCTTCAATCTGATAACAGGCTGGTCCATATGGGTTCATTGGTTCTAGAGATATTGCGGGTAAACCAATTTTTTCATTTCTGAAATGTAATTTCATGGCTGTTCATGTTGTTTAATGGCAGATTTCTCTGGAACCAAATGGCCCAGTTTCATGGGACCAAAATCATTCGAAGTCCACATGAAAATGGGTCAGTTGGTTCTGAAGATATAGCTGGTTGTTTAAAGGGGGGGTTTTCTCCCCCTCACACCAGAAAATGCAGGGACTAGGCTGGTGTAAAAGGGGCCAGCCCGGGAATGTCCCTGCATGATCGTGTGACCATATTACCGGGTAAGTCCCTGCATTTTCTGGTGTGAAAGGGGTATTATTTCGGTACTTGTTTCCTAGCACAGCGCCCACTAAGCTATTTGCTTAGTGGGCTATTCTGCGTAGTGAAATCGCATCACAAACCGTCAACAGTGCTGTGCGATGCATGTGATGTCCATGTTAACACAGGAGTGCTTATACAATGAAATATCGCATAGTATCACATGGCGCCAAATGCAATGTGATATTTCATTGTACAATCGCCTATGCCATGAGATGTGATGGGTGCTTACAATGAGATGTGAACCCCAGTATCCATGCCACCCCGAAGCGTGGCGAGCGGCGGCGGAACGCGTCCTACCTTTTCATACCCCCACTATTCACTTCACCCGCCAATATATCTCCCTGCATTTTTCCTATGCCAGCCCCCTGCCTTTGCCAGGCATATATAATTAGTATTTACACAAATAGAGACACACCCATGAGCAGAGCACCCAAACAGAACACCCCCCCCCCCCCCCCCCACCCCACATTATTACGTGCTGGCCACAACCCCTATCATTGCGCATAATAGGCCCTTGATCATTTGCAGCTCTAGGCCCATTTAGACCTTAATCTGGCACTGGTTATACTGATCATGGACAATGTAATATCTGCCCATGGTAGGACACCATGCGTTACACTGATCATGGACAATGTAATATCTGCCCATGGTAGGACACCATGCGTTATACTGATCATGGACAATGTAATATCTGCCCATGGTAGCACACCATGCTTTACATTCACTCAAAGTGGCCAATTGAGAACTGTGATACAAAATGTATAATACTCAGCAGTTATTAATATTACTCTTTATTTATAAAGCAGCAATATATTAATTAGCACTGTACACTGAGGGCAAAATGGTACAAACAGAGTTCAACCAGCATCCCGCACCTCTTGCAAACTCGATTGCTATAACGTATGCCCCATGAATGTTGATATATACTGCAGAGTTATGACATATGTAAAGCAGCAGTGCATTCTGGGGGCTCCCACAATGCTCAAAACATTCATAGACACATGTTTCAAGTGCAAATGTGAGGCAATCTAATCCACAGAGGCTGTGCAAAGGTCACCACCAGTCTGCTATAACATTTGGATGCTTCCTGCAAAGTAAATTTGGAGATGATTTTATTACTCGGCATGGTATGAAATACATACTTATATACAGGATCTCCTTATAGGCTTTATATTACTGGGAGAGGAACCCATACTAATCTAATCCACAAACCCCCTGGTCAATATTAAGGTATAGATGATTATTGAAACCATTAATACTGATCATTTATACATGCTTTAAAAGGTATTTGGAAGACCTCCTGCTGTTTCCCATTTGGCATAAATAAAGATATTCCAATAAGTTTTCTTTTTCTATATTGAATGGTGAAATGTGTTCAAAGATTTTTAAAAATAGTTTCCTTAACTGAAGCCAAATAAGGATACATTAATGTCATGCAGCATTTCATACTAACCAGTAGTAAATTACAATTATTTTTCATAAATCAAGGATTAGTAGAATGGAGTTTGATCCAATCTATATGGAACAATGTATCAAACAAAACGTTTACGGTTATATGGACATTCAAACCAAAGGTGCACCGACTCTTTTTAATACATGCAAACTTCATTTGTGGACTGGTTTTATACTTATGTGTGTTCATTATGTGTTTTTTTTTTTTTTTTTAAGTAATAAACTGTAAAGATAGATAGATATATATATATATATATATATATATATATATATATATATATATATATATATATATATATATATATATATATATATATATATATATTTGTCCAGGATCCGCACACACATCCAGGGCTTTGAATATATACGGGGTGCTCCCCTAGGGAAGAATATTCCAATAATAGCAATAAGTCCGGTTTTTTAGGCCAGAGAGGGCACTCACCACCACAGCAGGTAAAATTGCTTTTAATCAAACGATGTACTCAGGCATAGTTGTCAACGTTTCAACCCCGGAGGTCCGTTTTCAAGACAGGTACAGTTTTTCAATGTGTCTCCACAGCAAGCCAGGCTTGCTGTGGAGACACATTGAAAAACTGTACCTGTCTTGAAAACGGCCCTCCGGGGTTGAAACGTTGACAACTATGCCTGAGTACATCGTTTGATTAAAAGCAATTTTACCTGCTGTGGTGGTGAGTGCCCTCTCTGGCCTAAAAAACCGGACTTATTGCTATATATATATATATATATATATATATATATATATATATATATATATATATATATATATATATATATATATATATATATATATATATATATATAGGTACTTGTTTCCTATCTGGGCGCCCAGGTTTTCTACGTACGGCACCGTACTGAAATCGGATCGCATCGCATCGTACACATACACGATATTGAACGATGCGATGCGATCCGATTTCCCATAGGAAACAATGTTAAATGGCTCAATTTAGCCAAATTATCATAGGAACAATAGTAAATGGGCCAAAAACACCCCTGAACATTGAAATGTCCCCCCAAAAGTAGTTGACGCCACCCCGCCATCAACGTGAACCCGAAGCGTGGCGAGCGCAGCGAGCCCGCGAGGGGCGGCGGTACGCGTCCTCCGACCTTTTCATGCCCTACTATCCACTAGGGCGTGGAGTGAGAATAGAATAGTGTGGCGAGCGCAGCGAGCCACCGAGCCCGAAGCGTGGCGAGCGCAGCGAGCCCCGCGAGGGGACGCGGATACCTTCACAGTTATACGCGTCCCCTCGCGGGCTTCCCAGGTGTCCATGGCGACGCGGACACCTGGGAAGCCCGCAAAGGGACGCGTTTACCTGTGAAGGTATCCGCGTCCCCTCGCGGGGCTCGCTGCGCTCGCCACGCTTCGGGCTCGGTGGCTCGCTGCGCTCGCCACACTATTCTATTCTCACTCCACGCCCTAGTGGATAGTAGGGCATGAAAAGGTCGGAGGACGCGTACCGCCGCCCCTCGCGGGCTCGCTGCGCTCGCCACGCTTCGGGTTCACGTTGATGGCGGGGTGGCGTCAACTACTTTTGGGGGGACATTTCAATGTTCAGGGGTGTTTTTGGCCCATTTACTATTGTTCCTATGATAATTTGGCTAAATTGAGCCATTTAACATTGTTTCCTATGGGAAATCGAATCGGATCGCATCGCATCGCATCGCATCGTTCGATATCGTGTATGTGTACGATGCGATGCGATCAGATTTCACTACGGAGAATAGCATGGTGCTCAATTAACTTAGTGGGCGCCCAGATAGGAAACAAGTACCTATATATATATATATATATATATATATATATATATATATATATACACATACATATATATATACATACATATATATATATATATATATATATATATATATATATATATATATATATATATATATACATATTTAATGCATTCCTCAAAATACCCCCAAAAGGTCAGGTTATAATTTACACATGCATAGGTGAGTTAATTTATTTAGATGGGTCAGTAATTATCCCACCTGCTTCCACAGACAGTTATCCCCAAAATATGAATGTCTGCTGATACCTGGGGTTTGCAGTTTAGAATAAGAGTTCTAATGATGAATCCTAAGGCTTGAGCCTTTCACAGGACCCACTTGGCAGGGAGGAGCCTGTACATGGTCTTCTATGCGGCCATCTACGCATCAACCGGATCCAACCGCAGGATGACAGGACAACCGCATTTCAAGTAGAACACACACATTTGTATGTGTTTACATAGTGTGGCTGTGTTGCACAGTGTTCTACTTAAAATCCGGTCAAGGCACTGATAAGATCCTGTTCTGGGGAATCCAGTGAAAACGTATTGTGTGAACCCGAAAAGGCTCCTTCCTGTGGAACAGATCCAGCGACAAACACTATGGGGGTATGCAATCGCCGTCGAGCATCTCCCGTAGGGGAGATGGTCGACGGGCCCTATTCAATGCTGTCTTCCCTGACAGCATTGAACAGGGTTTCCCGGCAGAACGAGCCCGACATCTCTAGCTGTCGGGCTCGTTCTGCCGAGAACAGCCGGGAAGTGACGAGCTGCCGGCTGCATCTCGTCACTTCCCGGCCGCAACTCGTGGCCACGCCCCCTTCTCGTCCCGCTGCAGGCAGGACATTGAATCCCGCCTGCATGTTCTCGGTCGAGCTGACCGAGAACGGGACCGGGTCACGGCGGGCGAGCAAGCTTGCCTGCCGTGACCTGAAGATTGAATACCCCACTATGTGTAGCCCAAGCCTAATATGCCATGTCCCTTTACCATCTTTAAGGAATACCTGCCTACCATGCAGACAATGCTACTGTCACCTGTAGTGAATAAAAAGCCTCGATAAAAGCCCCTGATGTGCTACTGCCTGACCAGGCCATGTTACAACGATTTGCTCTGAATTTATAAAAAGCCCACAATGCATCGCTGCCTGCCCAGGGCCATGTTACAAATATGTAATCTGCATTCACAAAATCCTCCAGTGTCCCTTCCTGCCCACGGCCATGTTGCACATTTGAGCTATTCCAAGAAATATTCTTGAAACTAGAAGATGTATGCCACAAACCTTCCCGACTTGTTGTCCAACACCCCCATACTGTATGCATAGATATGAAATAATTTATACTGGCAAATAAAACGTATCCATGGTACTAAATGATATGTCATATAAACCTAGCTATAGTACAGTCACCTTGTGAGTAGCAGGGAATGGCTGGAAATACATGTGTTGATATAAATAGGAAGAAAAGGCTATACTTTAGCAGCTGTGTTTATGCAAGTACATAACTACTAGTCCCAGTTCTAAACACACAGGAGCGGATTTAAACTTCGGAGTACATTTTTCCAGGTGTTGATCTTGTAGCTAAGCTTACTAAGTTATACAGCAAGCGATGCAAACAAACACTGCATGCTGTATACACATACCAGGCAACTCTATTAGAACACTGGCTTTTAGTGACAGGCTACATTAAACCATGCACAGAAATCTAATGGTGTGTACACACTGTGCAATTTAGCCTTCGATTTTGACTATATAGTCAATAAAATAGACATCGAATGGAGATAGAACATGTTTTAAAGCTTTCTATCCCGATTTGATATTGATGTGCGGTCCCATTCAGCTGAAATCGAAAGCCAAAAGGGACAGTGCAGCAATGACTATATAGTGCAGATTGAATGTAGATAGTATGATAGTTAGCACAGATGGCATAGCATTCAAATCTTAGTCAAATGTGTACACAGCATAATGGTGTGCACACACGGTGAGATTCCTTTGCTATTCGATTGCTATGCAATCTTTGCTAACTATACTATTTACATACAATTCATACTATCTACATTCAATCTGCACTATACAGTATAGTCATTGCTGCACTGTCTATTTGGCTTTTCAATGTCAGCTCAATGGGAATGCACATCGGCATTGCATCAGTATAGAAATCTTAAAAACATGTTTTATCTCCTTTCGATGTCTATGCTATACGATTCGATTTTGACTATATAGTCAAAATCGAAGGCTAAATTGAACCGTGTGTACACACCATTAGATTTCAGTGCATGGTCCAATGTAGCCTGTCAATAATACCCCTTTTCCATCTGCAAGCCGGGCCGCACCTGGCTACAACCTGGGTGCAACCCGGCTTGCAAACCCATTCCCGGAATAATGCCGGGCGGGTGACGTCACCGGGAGGTGGGGTCGGGGTGGCGCTGGGAGATGAGGGCATCTCCCAGTGCCAACTTTTGCACTGTAGTGAACGGGACCTGGGTCGCATCGACCACTGTTACCCATTTACAGTACATAGTGACCCAGGTTGAACCAGTGTTCAACCCTGGTCGCTACCTGGGTAAAAATGCTGGGTCTCATGACCTGGGTTATTTCTACAGGGAGCGTTTCCACCTGCCTAAAATCCCGGGTTTTGCGCGCTCCCATGCAAAAACACAGGATATTTAGGCTAGTGGAAAAGGGGTATAAAAGTCAGTGTTATTCGATTTTGACTATATAGTCAAAAATCGAAGGGTAAATTGCACCTTGTCTACACACCATTACTCTAAAAATTATTATTATACTTAAACATTGTAATTTGCCTAACTTGGTTTTTTGAAACATTTAATAATCTGCAATTATAAATAAACACACAATCTATTTTGTTACATTGTAAACATAACACTGGTACCCACATAGGCCCAGTCCAGTCTTCATTTAGAAAACCAGGGAGAATTGCATTAAAGAGAACACACCACACGTTGACCTTTTGCTTGTTAACCTTGTGAATGCTGACCTAGACATTGTTGACCTGCTATACTCCACATAGGTTTCTATCAACTACAGTATAACTGGCGTTCTGCACCTCTGATCTCCCAGCAACCCTGCGCATCATGTAGGCAGATGTCAGACTTCTTAGCAAAAGGCACGTTAAACTGCAATTACATAGAAAGATTACATTTTATTTTGCTGAAATAGAACATCTACACATTAAAAGAGTGAGTGCTTTTCAACTCGTGGCATAAAGAACAAGATTTTAAAAATTGCCAGGGCTCACCATCAGTCCCCAACAGGGAAAAACACACAGACAGTGGACCTCACAGAAAAAAAATCCATTGGCCCCCACATGAACATTAGCATCCACATAAAAAAAAATCACACTGTCCCCATAAAAAATAAAGCTCTTTGGGCCCCAGGTGAACACAGTCAAGTACAGTATAGAGTCTGTGCCAGGCTTATCTGGATGTAGAACATAGGAGAGATTTTATGCCAATGCCAACTGTTTTCAATTTGGACTTCCCCAGTGTGTAGAGATAACAATGCATCTCTGGCTCCGCTGGCACACTTGAGAACTGCTCATGGCACTCTAGTGTGTCAAGGCACAGTTATTGAATAGCAATGGTCCACTCTATATTTATTTATTTACAGTCTCTTATATAGCGCAGTAGATTCCGTTGCGCTTTACAATAGTAGACAGTGATAAAACAAACTGGGTAACAACAGACAGACTTGGAGGTAGGAGAGCCCTGCTGCAAGCTTACAATCTATAGACAATACATATATTTTTTAATGAAGTTATCTATGCACTTCTAGCATCTGCTATTTCCTTGGGGAAACATAAGCTTTATAATAAGTAATTGCTAATTAACTAAAACAGCAATTACAAAATATATGACCTAATACAGTAGGTACAGGTATTATTATCATTGTTAAAATATTAAGAGTTTAACAAAATTCGAGCAGACCGTGAGAAAATGGTTTAAAAATAGAGCACTTTACAAAGACATAGAGGTTACAAGGGCGAATGGTGAATAGGAAACTAGTGTTCATTCTAGCACCCGCCAACTTTGAAAACCCATGCAGTTCCTCTTCCCTGCCTGGGGTGTCGCTGTCTGCTGTAGTACTTCTAGCACAGTGTGCTCTGTATATCAGCACTTATATGCAAACCAGACCTGTGCTAGAAACACCACAGCAGACAGTGACACCCCAGGCAGGGAAGAGGAACTGCATGGGTTTTCAAAGATGGCGGGTGCTAGAATAAACACTCGAAAACAATTGTGTCCTAGTATAATAGACTCTTTACTTTCATTTACTGCATGTCTGAGATCTACAGAGAAATAACTCTTCACTTCTGACATCACAGTTGCCTAGATATAGATAACAGGACTAATAATGTTTCTAATAGCATAATCTTTTTGTAATAACTTTACTCTTTGGGGTACAGTCAATGCTTTTTGTGAGCTGTGACTGCTGACCCCCCCTGCACACGCAGTTTCCACCTCACTGTTTTTTACAGAACAGCTAGGCTTGCAGCTAAATGCTGCGGGCTACCTGCATTAACCACGAACCTCGTTGTTTGGGGGAATCCTCAACATCATCTGACAGTGAGGGTTCCCCAGGAACATTGAATCTGGTGGAGCGGCCGTCACAGGGGTGAAATGGCGAGGGTCGCTTGTTTTCAGCGATCCCCGCCAGGGCCCATTGAGTTGCACACAACTTGGCCAGGGGTCAGTTTATCTGTGCAGCTACAAAATTCCATGACTCAATAATATCTATGAGACCTGAACTATTTCCTTGTTATTTAAGTTCAGGAAGCTCTTTTACGAAACTGGGAGCATTTGTCATATAAAATGGTCAGCTTCCCTGCCGGCTTGAAGTATGTACCTTTATTCTTTTATGCAATTCTTTTTCTCTACTTATCCTAATTGCTTATACTGTATGATGCATGTCATATTTCAATATAATCGGCTTTAGGGAGACAGAGAGGGAGCGCAACCATTCTTTCAGCCGCTAATTTAACTCATTCATGCGCAATTCCAGAAGAGCAGAGCAGAGTGATCTCAAGGGAAGGGATGGTTAGGGTTAGGCTGTGAAGGGAAAGGTAGGGTTAGGCTTTGGGAGAGGTAGGTTAGGGTTAAAATACTTATCAGAATCCGTTATGATTCAGATGGTCTTTGGAATGTTTGCCTGTAATGCTGGATACGCACTAAAATGATTCCTGCGTCCACCGATATAGTTAACTATATCGGTGGTGCCACAGGAGAATGGTATAGTGCATACACACTGGCCAATAGCATTCATGCTCCGTACATGCAGTCACTGACAATATTGTCAGATTGAGCTGCATGTACAGACGATAGGGGGTCATCAACAACCCGCGGCCACGCGCATCGTTAACGATATTGACTGTACACACTAAAAGATATATATGCAATATCATCAACAATATCTTTACTTATACCTTTACTATATCCATGCTTAAAATGTGCATAGACAATGGTTTAGTACTATGTAATATGGAAGGCCTCTCACCTTCGGGTATACGATTACAGAAGCAAATTACTTTTTTCTTCTTTTAATTTTAAGCTTATTCACACACATGCATTGGAAAAATGGGCAACATCACATAACCTGTACTTTAAATGTCATTTAGTAGTGTAATTGTAACTGATCTTCCATGCGCTTCTTGGGGGGTCATTACGGTGTGGTCAAAAAGTGACTATTGAATGCCTATCGATCCCTGTTACTGCCCTGCTCTGCGGCGAAATGTGTACATTCAGCGAGTGATTTGCAAGAGCGGTCGTAGTGAGATCTTAGTCACTAACTGAGTGACGGGAAGTCAGCATTTGGGGATTAGAACAGTAAGTGGTCAGACGAACGCAGGAACATCGGACATCGTTTTCTGGGTATGCACACAGTAGAAATCAACCTGGGCTCTGTATGGTATGCGCAATGATGTTAGCGATGTTTTTGCAATCATACAGCACCGTATGCAAATTATGTAATTGCAGTGGGCGTACCTTTGCACGGTTTAGCTTCTCCCCATATTAGTCTATATTTGCAATTACATAAGGCAAATCATTGCAAAAGGAGTAGGAAGAACAATCGCAACTGAATGACTGCCTATGCAAAGCAATATTCACAAACACAGGGTGTCAAACACAAGGCCTGCGGGCCAAATCCGGCCCGCCAGACCTCGTCATGTGGCCCGCGCGAGGAGATAGCACGCAGGTGCAGTGTATCTAAAACAGGAGTGCTGCGGGCCGAGTCCACGTCCGCGACCGCCTTACCTGTTTCTCCACTGTCGGCGGCCATGTTTCTGTAGGCACATATGTATGCGGCTACAGAAACATGGCCGCCGGCCTCCACGGCTACGTGGAGGAGGGCCCGGCCGCCTGTTCCCTCTGATGCCCGGCAGTGACAGACACTGGGTGGGGACGTCATGACGATGACGCCGCTCGCCCATGCGTCTGTAGAGAAGTAGGAGCAGGCAGGGAAGCTGGACCGGGAGTCAGGGACAGTGTGGCCGCAGCAAGCAGTGAAGAAAAGCTGGAAGCTGCAGGACAGACGGAGAAACAGTAAGTGAGGATGAGGATCACACTCACAACAAAAAAATATATATATCTGCTGTTTCCTGAGGTGTCCCCGTGTATACTAATAATAATGCCATGACACCACATGCTGCTCCTCCTGTATAATCATTTATGTGTCATGGCATTACTTTTATTATATTATACAGGGGGAGCAGTCTGTGGTGTCATGGCATTATTATTATACAGGGGGAGCAGCCTGTGGTGTCATGGCATTCATTTTATATTATACAGGGGGAGCAGCCTGTGGTGTCATGGCATTATAATTATACAGGGGGACCTACAGATACAACCGGCCCTTTGAGGGTGACCAAACTGCTGATGCGGCCCCCGATGAATTTGAGTTTGACACCCCTGGTCTAAAGGTACTGGTAACACATATTAATGCAAATAAATAAACATGGCACTAATATTTTAGAATGCTATAATGCAAACAAGTCCAGAAGAAACTACAGTATTGCTGCAATGTGAATGTCACACTGGCAGCGGGCTAATGTATATGAGCTCTTCTCCTGAGACGTCCCCTAGTGTCCAGCGGTATATGGTCACTAGGACGACCACAGAAAGGTCGACAAACATTAGGTTGACAGGCCTTAGGTCATTAGGTCGACATGGGGAAGGTGGACAGTCAAAAGGTCAACATGGGTTTTTCACGTTTTTTTTAGCTGACAGGCGGTATTTCATGCCCAACCATCCACTAGGGCGTGGAGGGAGAATAAAATAGTGTGCCAAGCGTAACGAGGAGATGCGGTGCACCAATACAGTGTCCATGTCGACTGTGTCAACATTTGGGACAAAAACGGGGAAAACCCATGTCAACCTTTTGACTGTTGCCCTTCCCCATGTCGACCTAATGCCCCGGTCTACCTAAACCCAGGTTGACCTTTCAAGGATGCCAACCTAAGGACTGTCGGCCTTCAGAGGTCGACCTTAGGACTGTTGAACTTCCTGTGGACGACCAGATGATCCCAACCCAGTCCAGCAGTGGCTGGCATACAGCATCTCAGTATGGCATACTCAGATAAAGAAACAACTTACTAGCAGTCACATTCTAGACATATAAATGATATCCTCATGATTAGGTCATCATAGGATATGTGGTTTCATATACACCTTTATATAGACCAAGATTAAACCTGACATACTGACAATAGATCTGTGTTACAAAAATCTCAAACCTAACTGTATTACCAACACACTATGGAAAGGAGAAGTGCAACCTGGAATAACTTCCCCTCCAAAAACATCCAGTTCTCTATACAGAAATACATGCTTTTCAGTTTCAATTTAATTTCCACTGCTGCTTTCTTTTTTCCCTACGACTTCTACAAGGACATTGCTTCATTGCTCTAGTTCTTTATAATTGTGCAATCTAAATCATTGTTATTGGGTAATTACCCACAGTATTATCTATAGCACCGTGGAAACAGGTAGTGACATACACATAAAACTTAAAATAACATAAATGGAAGTAAACCGAGTACTCCATTTACTTGTGCACTTAACCACAGAGATACCTTAATATACCAGATACAGCATGTTTACTATTACGCAATGAGGCTATGTGTGGCGGAGGATGTAGAGGGAGAATGTGCTGCATGCAATATCTGCACTACTGCCCTTTAGTGGGCCCCTACTTTGACTTTCTATCGAAGCTGTCATTGCCAGCCAGTAAGTGACTCAGCATCCTCTCAGCCACTAGCCAAGCGTCTTATGGCACACAGCACAGACAGAGGTTGTAGTAAGACTCCACGCACCAGTATAACAGTTGGGAGTGTAGCATGACATTCTTTATACAAAACGGCAGGCAAGTAACAGCACTAACATGAAAAACTACTCAAGGAAAAACGGAGGCAAACGGATTTATTGTGTATTTAAAAGAAGAGCATCAATGTTCATCATCGTCATCATCATCATCAATGATCTCTATGGAATGCTTGCTTTGCTAGGATTACAAACCCGTTATTCAGTTTGCCTATATAGGAATGGATTCTGGTATCCAAATTGTAATTTTTATTTAAAGGTTACAGTGTAAAAAATATTGCATTTTTGTTCTTCGGAGATTAATTTGGTCCGGAATACAAGCACAAATACCCATACAGGAACACTGTTAAACAATAACAGATTCACAAGAGGGGCATTAAAAGCATTTCTATTTTTTGTTAACAAAATATTGTCTTACAGTGCTTTGTGCTCTCTAAAATAAATGGATTATATATGCATTCTCTACCAAGGAGAGCCTATGACTATAGAAATTCCTCTGCTACAACTTACCTGCCTTTACTTACTGTGTTATTTATCAGTGCCTTAAATAACTGCTTTATATTACTGCCTTATGTTGCCGTTTTATCCGACTGACCGCTTTGTATCAGTGCCTTATAATAGGGTGTGGTAGTGCCTTATAATAGGGTGTGGTATAGCGAGTCATCAGTAGGGATCCGACAGTCATAGGGCGAGCGCAACAAAGCCCCTTGCGGGCTCGCTGCACTCGCCACCTATTCTCTTCTCCCTCTATAGGGCCCACACGAGGGAGAATAACCCCTGTCAGCCCGAATCCTGACTGTAGGGGTTTTAACACTCTGGATTCCAATGTACAGTAGTTGTCATGACCGTCGGAATTCGGACGGTCGGGAGACCATCCGACACCCTTATACAGATGAAGCGCCTGTCATCATTTCTGCCAGCTCACCATGGCGGAGCTTCTGGTGTTCCAATTTTCTTCTTGCGCTCCCATCCACCAAGGGAACCCCACCATTCGCCAACGGAGCTTGCTTACAATACAGTATGAGATGCTAGTGCGTACGGAGACGCCCGTGAACATCGCTGCGAGCAAATGGGTTGAGTAGTGTAATGATCCTATAGGCAAATATTTACCTTTACGTTGACGTAGCCGACGCTGCATATTTTGAACATTGGGGCATTAATGCAGTGTACAGTAGAACATTAGTACATTAGTGTAGTAAAAAAAAACAACCAGGGGAGGCGGGAGTCAACGAG
Source organism: Crinia signifera (assembly GCF_055691185.1). Classification (NCBI taxonomy): domain Eukaryota; kingdom Metazoa; phylum Chordata; class Amphibia; order Anura; family Myobatrachidae; genus Crinia; species Crinia signifera. Next base: position 376,186,391 of record NC_139217.1, read on the forward strand.
TTCAATACTGTACATTACAGTGCTTTACCTCCAACGGCGCTAATCACAATCATCTGAGACGCTCATGCGACTAGGGTTTCTCCAACAGTGCTACGGATGCCACTGATTATACCAGCACTTTACAAACCGTACACATCACCATGTTGCGTAGTGAAGTGGATAGCTGCGCAGCTCTACATGTTGGAAATCCATGTTCGACTACGGTGTCAATTTTTTTTTCTTCCTTTTATTCAAATATTTTGGAAAGTGATATTTAATAAAACTAGACCATTAAATGTAACAGTTTTAACAAAACTAGACAAATAAAACAGTTAATGTTTTCCAGGTCTCCTCACAGAATCATAAGTGAAGTAATTAGCTCCACCTGTGGATCATTTATAATGTGTCAGTCAGTAATGAGTACACCTGTGCCCCAGCTAGGTGATCTAGAAAACATGAACTGTTGGTACAGTAGCTCTCGAGGACTGGAGTTGGCTACCACAGCATTACTGTATCTTCCAGGGAGTAATGTGTACTCAGCTGAGGTCAACCGCCGCCTCCCCTCCCCCAGGGGAGGAGGGGGTCGACTTGACCTGAATACAGTACATTACTTTATCTCCAGCAGCGCTAATCCACAAGGGGACCGTCTCAGACACTCCTGCGACTCAGGTTTCGCCAATAGCGATACGGATCCCACTGATTATTCCACACATCACCAGTTGGCGTAGTGTAGTGGATAGCTGCACTACATTTTGTTATTGCTTTGTATCACTGGATTATATTACTACCTTATAAAATTGAATAATGTCACTGCAATATTTGCATCAGTGGCTTATATTACAGGTTGAGTATCCCGTATCCAAAATGCTCGGGACCAGGAGAATTTTGGATAACGGATTATTCCGTATTTCAGAATATTTTAATATTTCAATTATGTATTTTGAAGTATCTTGCATTTATGCTGTATAAACACATCAAACACATGAAATGCACACAAATATATTTTATTTGTTCAAAAACATGAAAACAAAATTTGTGTATATCTCAGATATTGAATTTGAATGTCAAGCAATCATTTTCTTGTACATATATAGTGCTAGTTACATATCATGTCCTCATCAGTGCTGCTACAAACGTCCCCAGTGAGTTTTTAGCAAAAAAAACATTTTTTTTGCACTTTCTGGAATGTACGGTTTTCGGAATAATTCGGATAACTGATATTCGGATACGGGATACTCAACCTGTACTAATTTATATTCCTGCATTGAGTCACTGCATATTTAGCTGCAATGAAAATACCAGAGGAAATGAAGGATGGGATTGGAGTTATCAAAGAATGAAAATCCTTAGGTGCAGGGTGCCCGGATAGATACTACTAGTTCTTTATATTGGCGTTTCCCATTTTTCTTTTGAAGAGCAAAATTTATACTTTGGTTTTTTAGTAAGCAAAAATGGATTTTGACGCCCTTTACGAGTGGAGCTACAACGTGGGCAGGGCATCAATTGGAGCATAAACCATATTACATAACATAGCATGCTATTTTTGAAAAAGCTTTACAGCGAAACGCGTTAGTTGGATTCTACTCTCTAACAGAAGTGGACTAACAGTTCCAGATCAACTCAGACTCCTTCAATCTGCCCGAACCAGCCTGGACGGACCGTAAAATGTATTAATACCTGCCAACACCAGTGGCGCTTGCCACATTGATATTGGATATACAAGGGACTCTAGACCACAAAGGGAAATTCCTTATTCCATCAGGATCCATTACCTGATAAATCCAGCAAGGTGGACGGTAACTATATTCACTCTGAAAACACAGAGTTGGTCCAAATGTTTCCAGGTGTTTATAGGAACAGACAGTAAGGATAGAGCTATAAAACACCCTGCCATAATTGCTTGGATGGGCTTTATTTTAACTCATTTTTATTGTAATAGTATGTTTAGCCATGTGGCTTATTACATTGCTATTTGATTTTTAATTATATAAAAATCTGTATAGTCAATCCAACAGTCTTAAGTATATTTATTTTAATCATTTAGTGCTGCATACTTTGTTTCTCTCTATTTTCAGTAAATTTTCCTCAGGTCTGACACACCTGTCAAATTGCAGCTGCTACTGAGCAAAGCAGTTCAGCTCTCTGCGCCCCTGAGGGTCCCCTTCCCTATTTATAGGTAGAAGGGATACCCCAAATCTGCAATAATTCACAAATCAAGTCTGTCAGTGCTAGAGTGAATCAGCTGAATTATTGTACGGTGCCAAACTGTCACTCATATATAGCAGTGCACAACCCCCAAGTCTTGTGAGAGAGATATGATCAAAGTCATATCTTGTGATACCAAGCAACAGGCTACAGATAACGGTCCTGTTCTTCTGAGGGAAATGGGAGGGATACTAAGACAAGTCATGGGGAACACTACAAATCTGGGGAACTTTAAGACAGAAAAAAAAATGAAGGCTAGTGGTTCCATAATCATAGGAAACACAAAGCAAACAGCAAGTACCAAAGACATGGTCTAAAAGATCACTATTGACATGGTGTTTTGAGATTTGATGTACAGATATATTTTTCCATGGTTATGAGGTATCATCATTTTGTAGTGACTACCGTGTTTCCCCAATAATAAGACACTGTCTTGTTTTTTTTTTTCTCAAGGGCTTATTTTCGGGGTAGGTAGCTTATTTTAATTAACATTGACAACATGCCCCCAGTCCTGCTTTTACAGACACCACGCCCCCGGTCCTGCTTTTACAGACACCACGCCCCCCAGTCCGGCTTTTACAGACACCACGCCCCCCAGTCCGGCTTTTACAGACACCACGCCCCCCAGTCCGGCTTTTACAGACACCACGCCCCCCAGTCCGGCTTTTACAGACACCACGCCCCCCAGTCCGGCTTTTACAGACACCACGCCCCCCAGTCCGGCTTTTACAGACACCACGCCCCCCAGTCCGGCTTTTACAGACACCACGCCCCCCAGTCCTGCTTTTACAGACACCACGCCCCCCAGTCCTGCTTTTACAGACACCACGCCCCCCAGTGCGGCTTTTACAGACACCACGCCCCCCAGTGCGGCTTTTACAGACACCACGCCCCCCAGTCCAGCTTTTAAAGACACCACGCCCCCGGTCCTGCTTTTACAGACACCACGCCCCCGGTCCTGCTTTTACAGACACCACGCCCCCCAGTCCGGCTTTTACAGACACCACGCCCCCCAGTCCGGCTTTTACAGACACCACGCCCCCCAGTCCGGCTTTTACAGACACCACGCCCCCCAGTCCGGCTTTTACAGATACCACGCCCCCCAGTCCGGCTTTTACAGACACCACGCCCCCCAGTCCTGCTTTTACAGACACCACGCCCCGTCCTGCTTTTACAGACACCACGCCCCCCAGTCCGGCTTTTACAGACACCACGCCCCCCAGTGCGGCTTTTACAGACACCACGCCCCCCAGTCCAGCTTTTAAAGACACCACGCCCCCAGTCCAGCTTTTACAGACACCACGCCCCCAGTCCTGCTTTTACAGACACCACGCCCCCAGTCCTGCTTTTACAGACACCACGCCCCCAGTCCTGCTTTTACAGACACCATGCCCCTAGTTCTGCTCCTCACCTACAGCTCTTTCCAGTTTTTCAGGCTTTCCGCTAGGGCTTATTTTCAGGATAGGGCTTATTTTGGACTAGTTTCCAAAAGCAAGGGTAGGGCTTATATTTTGGGTAGGGCTTATGATCGGGGAAACACTGTAGTTATAAGGACACCAGACTGCATAGATGATCTGAGAAGTGAGATTATCACAGGATTTGGGCAGAATGACAATACAGCAACTGCCAGAGTTGCAGATAGTATATACAAACATACCATGGGTCTGGATGTGAAAGGACCACTGCAAGTAAACCCAGCCCTATGCCTTTGGCCTCCTATAGCTGTAATTGTGCATCTCGGAACAAACTCTTGCACGGACATGCCGACGACACTCCCACAGCATGCCTTTGCGACAGAACTTTTTTGCATTTCATTCTAGTAATCTCGCAGTTGCCGCACCAGTAAAGCCCATCACCTCTCTGCCCCATTACCCTCTGTCCTAATTGCAACTCTATGCTTTGTGCATACACAAAATAAAAAATGATCACGCATGCAAAGTTGATAGCGATTACACAAATACATGAACATCTGCATGGAGTATGATTTAGAATCAGGCCCTAAGGGGTTTTAGAGATGGGCCTTAGAGTAACATGATAAATAACAGGAACTATTGTCTAGTGTTCATTCTAGCACCGCCATCTTTGAAAACCCATGCAGTTCCTCTTCCCTGCCTAAGGTGTCGCTGTCTGCTGTAGTGCTTCTAGCACAGTGTGGTATGTATATCAGCAGAGATATGCAAACCAGACTATGCTAGAAACACTACAGCAGACAGCGACACCCCAGGCAGGGAAGAGGAACTGCATGGGTTTTCAAATATGGCGGGTGCTAGAATGAACACTATATTGTCCCCAAATCAGTCAATTTTATGGCAGATCTACCAGACATGCAATAGCCTTATTCTGTGCAGACTTCACAACATTTGGGTGGATGAGTTTTCTTTTTTTTTTTAATGAGCTGGGTTTCACTGAAAACAGCATGTCACTGCTACATTAGCATACATCACAATAACATGCCAATATCACTGCCACATACGCTCGATCAACAGAATGTCCACAAGTATCATCTTGTTCCAGCAGTGAAAAGGTAGTTGTAATAAGGTGATGCACAGAAGCCAAACCATGTGAGTACTACCATCATGCCCCTACCTGTCCACCCACACACAATTACAACAGAACAATGTGAAGAGATCCTACATTAACCCCTCTATAGCAACAGAGACGGTAAAGCCACAATAATAAGAGAAAAAATAAAAAATAATAATAATAATAATCACAGTATTAATGACAGTTCTCTAATAACCAAGGGCTTAGGAACCAACAATTATCCACATCAGCTCAGCAGTGAATGAATTGTGAAATTATTGATCCAATTTGTAGAAAAAGACGTCACTATACTTTCGGTACAAGACAAGTGGCCGTGAGTACCAGCTTTCAGTTCAAATCTTCGGGCACACTAGCATGCCAGGTGCCAATGATGTATTACAGATTAAAGTGTAAGTTGATTCTATGGGCTCTATTCATGAAGAAATGAAAAGCCCTGTTTCACGGATATTCAAGGAAGGGGTTTATGTGGAGAAATATAAGATGTAGTGCCCGTGATTAGGGTTGGACTCACTTCTCCACACAATATTATGGGGGAAGCGATACAGGGAAGAAGGGTAATGTCATGCTTCCGTTTCCATTATACATTTAGCCATATGGCGATGGTGAAATGAGCTGAAGCATGGGTCTTCAAACTGTGGCCCTCCACATGTTGTGAAACTACAAATCCCAGCATGCATTGCCACAGTTTTAACACTCCCTTATAGCAAAACTGTGGCAAGGCATGCTGGGATTTGTAGTTTCACAAAATCTGGAGGGCCACAGTTTGAAGACCCATGAGCTGAAACATGCTGTACCTGAGTAGTGGGAGAGGAGCAGCGAAGATCACTGCTCCTCCTGCTTCTCCATTTGCTCCGCCCTCTTGTCCAGTGTCGGCCCTGTAACGTGAGCGGATGCTGGAGGGAAAGGCACTCACGGGCCAAACACAGTGTTAAGAAGACTTATTGGACACCCGATATGTCAGAGTTTTTACTGCTTACCAGGATCATGGATGGGATGTTTATTGGAGAACATCACCAAAAAGGTAAATTTCCTAAATGTGTATAAAACATTAATATATATCACATTGTTGTGATATTTCTGGAGTTATTTTACTATGAACAGTATATGAAATAAAGTCTTTATATTACATTTCACTTTGTAACATTCACAAATATAAATGCATGTCTTTAAGCATTGCAGAGAAACAACCACACGTTTGTCTTTATTGTTCAACACATCATTCTCTGCTCATTGTAAAAACCTATGTGCATCTTTATCTAGCTTAAGTCTAAGTTTGTAGAGGCTTTTCCTTTCAATATATTAAATATCACAATTTTTTTTCCCAGTATCCAGATGGCTGACATATGGTCGACATGGTCAAAAGGTTGACACAAGACATATGTCTACATGGCAATGGTACATGAAAGTTTTCATGATCTTTCAAATTTTTGGCACTTTTTTATACTGTACCATCCACGCTGACACTGATTGTGAATGGCAACTTGTGCAGTGGCAGCGAGGCCTCTTTCCTGAAACATGGTGAGTGAAGCTAGACATGTGACTTGATGCACATCCTCAGGTGTCGACACAGACGCCCCAATAAGTGAAACATGTTGAGATTTGTCATGTTGACCTATTGCTTGTGTTAACCGTTTTCCAGTATAAGCTTTGCGCATGGTGACCTTTTGGGGTCAACATAGACATTGTCCCCCACCAACTGTATATGTGAGTGCACATGTGTGTGGGAAGCAACATTTATGTGCAACTGACAGAAACAAACTATCAATATAAATATATTTCCTTTAACTTGTGTACAGGGGGATCCAAAGGACTGACTCAGTCAGCTAAACACAAACAGGAACCACATTCTGACACAGTCATCATGTTATGATTAGCCAAGTCTTATTCGCTCATTTCAGAATTCATGCATTCCACAGGACACATGCTACCCTGGAGAGAACTACACCAAGAACTTGTGCTAGAAGGTTGCTAAACCCAACACTTGTTTACATTTTAAGAGATTTTCATAGAATCCTGACAACCCGGAGTTTCTATAGAGTAGGATATAAAGCAAGTCACTTCGTAATACCTCACATTTGTCTACCATAAAATGTAGCACCGTACTGTACATAGCAAACATCCACAAGGTCTTTTTTTATTTTACTTCTGACAGCATACGGCATTTAAAGTAATTGCTATAGATCATCCACTGCAATTTACTTGCTAAGCAGTGCTAGTATTTTCTGCTGCATTGAAAGCTATTTTTTTCTCAGAAAAAAAAGTCTGCTGATACCAGGAATTACCCATTACTTACTATGAGGACACAGCGATCATGAAAAGATTGGCGAAAAGATAGAACAGAAAAAAAGTTCACACTGCCAATACTGTATATTCGTATTTCGCGCTGACAACAGAAGAGTTTACGTTGTCGGTATTCTTACATCACACCGACAACAGAAGAGAATGTACTTGGTCAGTATTCTTACATCATATGGACAGGAAGACAGCATATGTTATCAGCAGTGGCGTCTGCAGCCCCTGGGCATATTGCGGGGGAGGGGGGACATCACATATATAAACATACATGTTGTCATGTATGCAATATGTGTGCTGGCTTGGCAGCACACTGTGTGTACCAGCCACATTGGATCAACAGAGCTGCGTGTATGACAGGCGCCATACATTACCCAGGACTTGGCATTAGGCTTCACTTCTCCTTCTAAGCTTGCCCCCAGACTCCTGTGAAGTTAGCCAATGGGATTCTGAAAGGGAATAGTAACGCATTATGCTGAGCCCTGGGTGCTGCATGGTGGCTATCATACACACAGAACTGCACTGCTGATTCCTGTTTGAAGCATCAGCTCCCACACTTTGACAGGAACTGGTACAAGTACAGTAAATTAACTCTTGCGGGGGGGGGGGGGGGGAATTGAAGTGTATTTGTGCCCATGTAATCATGGGCATGCAGATAGGTGCGAGTGCGGTGTGTGTACCCATCACTTATCACACCCGCATGTTGAGGATTTAAAGGTAAATTTACTAAATGAGAATAGGCGATGTTGCCAATAGCAATCAATCCGGTCCTGTCTATCATTTTCTATGATGCAATTAAGAAAGAATAGATGGAATTTGATTGCGATGGGCAACATCATCTTTTTTTATTTTTAAAAGCTTTAGTAAATGTACCCCATAGAGGGGCTAAACCAGCGCAAAATATTTGGTGTGCTACCAAAAAGGCAGTTTGGGCACCCAAAAGCCCGACTTTGCGCTTGTTGCTGCTTAGGAGTGTGCAAGCAGAAATAATGGATACCACATGCTTCACGGCCATCAGAACAGATGAATAACTCCCATCCCTAATATCCCCCTACGGTTCAGAGACTTATTGTCCCTGAACAATCAAATCTAAGGCATATCAATTAAATTATAGCAGTCCTTGTGGACATTCCAGGAGACCACAACAGTTCATTAAACGATCTGTGTACTGATAGTTCTCAAAGACATGATCCCATTGGTCTGCATAATGCCTGTATAGAGCCGTTTAAAAGAGCTCCATATAAAATGTAATCTTTCTTCCAGAGAACTACAAAAGCAGCAGTGTTGTATACGAGTTTCCGCTCTGGGTGCGTGTCACTCTGAGATGGGTGACCTGTTCCAGCTTGATATGGATGTGCTCTGGTGAAGTACATGAAGTACACTATACATCCGTTGTCAATGTAAACATGTTGCTGTTTGCAGACTCATATCTAAGACATAAAATCAATCACTGTGGTTTTTGTGAAAGTGAAACTGTTGATTTAGTAACAATCTTACAAGGCATAAATTAGATCATTGAGCAATATTTTCATGCCTCTAAATCATACCGCTTTTTTTAGCTAAAGTTACAGAGGTGTGTGTGATATAGAAGCTATATTAGTCCCTTTACAGCAGCCTTGAAGCCCTCACAATACACACAGTTGTGCCATATACACACTTTCACATCTACTAATGCCATTGATAATTAGGTACAATATTCTGACCCATGACTAACAGAGAAACTATAATTTATAATGACAATAATCATGCTCATTTTTTAATGTAAAATCAAATGAGACTTAAAATATTATTTTCATATCACACACAAATTATAAAAGATAGATAGATAGATAGATAGACATTTAAGCAAAAGCAAAATCACTTTATGAGATTTTCAAAAACAAAATAAAGAACAAATCCTGTAATGAATGGCACTCAGTAACCCGTCAGACACAGCTTTGAATTTATGAATGAATTATGAATGAATTAAAACTGGCTATTCATCATTTGCTTGTGTGTAAAGTGACACTGTTTCCAGATTACATTTCAACAGTTTATTGTATAGTACAGCAAATTCAGTTGTGCTTTACTATATAATATACGGTTATAAAAAAGAAAATAAGAGTGCACAAGAACCTAAAAATGTACCAACACCCAGAAATTCTAATAACACAATAACATATTTAAATCTAATCACAATGTCAGCGACTCTTCATGTATCCGTTTATTTCGAAAAATATCCAACGCATTTCGTCTAACCACTTCATCAGAGGCATGGCAAAAACGGATCTTAAAACTAGATTAGGATATCAAGGAATAGTCTATATCATACAGATATTGACAAATTCATAAACAAATTTAGGGAGTTATTCTGATTCACTTGGAAAGGCACTAATCACTCTCTAATGGACAAAATCATGTGCGCTGCAGATAGGACAGATTTAACCTGTGCAGATAGAGTGAGATTTGGGTGGGGTGGGGGGGCGTACTTCAAACTGAGATCTATACTGCAGTGTAAAAATAAAGCAGCCAGTATTTGCCCTGCACAGAAACAATAAAACACTCAAAATCTAACTCTCTCTGCACATGTTACATCAGCCCCACCTAAAGTGCATATGGTTTTATCCATTAGAGCAGGCCTGGAGGGCCGGTGTGGCCCAGCCCTGCATGCTCTAATGCAGGGCTGGGCCACACCGGCCCTCCAGATGTTAATGAACTACACATCCCAGGATGCTTTGCATTAGTTTTGCTATGTGGGCATGCTGAAACTGATGCAAGGCATGCTGGGATGTGTAGTTCATCAACATCTGGAGGGTCGGTGTTGCCCAGCCCTGCATTAGAGCATGGGTCCTCAAACTGCTGCCCTCCAGATGATGTGAAACTACAAATCCCAGCATGCCTTGCCACAGTTTTGCTATAAGGGAGTGTTAAAACTGTGGCAAGGCATGCTGGGATTTGTAGTTTCACAACATCTGGAGGGCCGCAGTTTGAGGACCCATGCATTAGAGAGTGATTGTGCCTTTCCAAGCGAATCAGAATAACCCCCTAAGTCTGTGAGGCAAGAGAACCAGGACTAGATCTATAGTAGTCACAAAATTTTTTCCCTTCTTTCATTTGGGGCACCAATCACAATGGATAAACCACAGTCACAATGAGATGTAGCCTTCTCATCCACAAACTGAGTCTCTCTGCTGGGTGGTACTACCTTTTTAGGTTCTAGCGCACTCTACTAATTCTACTAATTTTATTTTGTACTTTCCCCTGTCCCTCACTAACAGGAGGGGCACACTAGAGGTGCTGCTCTCTGGTCTCCAATTAATTAGCGCATTGCGGAGACCATACTCTTGTCTCTCTATCTCTCTCTCTCAATCGCTCTATATATACACACACACATATAATACACACCATCATCAGCGTACGTTTTAATTAATTTGAAAAAGAGAGACTTTTAATAAAGAAAGAACATTTTCTATATGGACTTCTGTGTTTACCATCATTTGAGATACCAATAGAGGTGTCCTAAGGACTCATAAGCATTTAAGACGCCACCCAATAATTGTCTGTATCTACTCTGTAGTCTTCATTTGCCATTTGTGGGTAAGGCCTCCCAATACAATACCTACTAATATGCATACTCTTTTAAACTAAGCATGATCAATGGGTCTGATAGATATAGATATATATATATCCCGTGTAATCTGCGCTCTCACTCCATAATTTAGCACCGGGCTGCCCTGTCGGGCATACAGACACCCAAACAGGCCGTCACTATACAGATTCCTTTCACAGTTTTCATAAATACCCACACATGCTGCTGGCGGTACTTTTTATCATTTTATTAAGTTTTAAACAAAAAGTTATTATGTACTTTAAACACTTCAATAAAAAAATGTAATTAGCTATACATATATAGCTAGGGTAGAGTTTTATCAAATATAGATATTTGGGCTGGACAGACCTTTTTATTACATTAATATGCCCCATAACTGTTCTCCATATGTACGCTGTTTCAGAATATCAATAACCAAGTTTATATTCTGAGCAACAAAATCACAGATAAGAGGAGTGATCCAAACCCCAAGCTATTTAAATCAAATCGTCCATTCCAACAGGCAATTGGGGTTAGAGATTGAAGGGAGATTCCCAGAAAGAGGAAAAATGCTGGATTTATTTCAGTTTATATGAAGTCCAGAATACATCCCAAATTGATCAATAATCTGCAACAGATGAGGTAGTGAGTTTAGTTTATTTAAGGAATAATAGCATGTTGTCTGCATATAAGGTGGCGGTGTCTACAGTATCCCAACTTTCAGCCTCTCGGTCAAAGGACACATTCTTAAATAACTAGCCAAGGGATCAATAGCCAGGGCCAATAAGGTTGGAGAAAGTGGGCATCCCTGTCTAGTACCCCTAACCAATAAAAAGACAGAGACATGACCATTAATAGAAACACGGGCCGCTGGAAACGTATAGAGCAATTGAACCCACTGTAAAAATCTTGGTCCAAAAGCAAATTTGGCAATCACTTTCCAAAGAAAACAGCACTCCACCGAATTGAAAGCGTTGGCGGCGTCTAATGACACCACTACTGCCTCCGATCCTGGTCTGTCACCCCTCTGTAGATGGTAAAAATATCTTCGCAGGTTTTGAGTAGTATGTCTACCTGGCATAAAGCTAGGCTGGTCTTCATGTATAATGGATGTAATGACTAAATTTAACCGTGTGGCAAGGACTTTAGCCAGGATTTTTACATCAGTTGACAGCAAAGATATGGGGCGATTTGAATTGGGGGAGGTAGGGTCATTGCCAGGCTCTAAAATAAACTATTACAATAGCCTCAGCCATAAAAGGGGGTCCTGTCACACACAGAGCCCCTGTCTCCTCCTGACAGCCCTGCAGCCAGTCCAGATCTTCACCCCCCACGATCTTCTGACTCATGATCTACAGAAGATGGATGCCTATTTTATAGGTGAGAGGTGGCAGTTGTAGTGTGTGTTAAACTATGTATGTGTATTGTGTGTGTGTGTGTGTGTGTGTGTGTATGTATGTAGGGCTATGTTTCTGTGCATTTGTTGCTATGTGTGCATATATGGGCTGTACACATGTGGCTGTGTGTTTACTGAGGTGTGTGGATGTGTAAACATGTGTGTGTGTGTGTGTGTGGTTGTATGTTGCTGTGTGTATACATGTGGGTGTATGTGCATATGTAGCTGTGTTTATACATGTGCTTGTGTGTGTATGTGGCAGTGTATAATTGTGGGTTTATGTGCATATGCACTGTAGCTACTGTCTGTGTATACATGTGGTGTATGTGCCAGTGTGTATACATGTATACACTATGTATGTGACTGTGTATATATGTGTGTTTCTATTAGGGTGACCAACTCATCCCTTTAATCCGGGACACATATTACACAGGTTCTGTGGCAGTTTAAAACCAGGTGAAATGGAGTACTGAGGTGTGGCAGTTTAAAACCAGGTGAAAGCCAGCCACAGAACCTGTGTAATTAATATGTGTCCCGGATTAAAGAGAGGAGTTGGTCACCCTAGTTTCTATGTGGCTGTGTGTATATGTGTCTGTGCATGTGCCTCTGTGGGTGTGGCTAACCAATAGTCTTAAGAAAGCAGGGGGGGGGGGGGGGGGGCAACATCACACTTTTGCTTCTGGGCATCTGTTATAAACTTACGCCACTGTGCTGCTGTATGTGAGGTTTCACAGTAATGGATGTCCCTGCAGCCGGGGACCCGGGTGTCGACCCCGCAGGGTGGAAATCTGTCCCTGCAGCAGCTCCCGCTGTACAGGCTTGACAGGGGCAAATTGCCAGTCTGTTGAAGAAAGCTAATTAAAAAAAAATAAGTGTAAATTAAAGAAATAGAGAAAGAAAGTAAAACAAATTCTGGAGCTCCAGAGTAGAGGCCCATACACACCAGGAGATTTTCTTTTCAAAAGACTGCCAAAATCTCTGCTAGATATAGCGGTCACCAAAGTAATTCATACACCCTGAGCTATTTCCCCAAAGAGCAAGAGATTTTCAGGAGGCGAAAGACTTTGCTGAGAATCTATTATTATGAAGGCTATTTACGTAATGGGAGGGGTTTGAATTCCAAGGGCAGAGGGGGGCGGTAACATGTACATTGCTGGCCATATGTTACCACCTCATACTGTATTAATAAACATTGGAGGCCAGTGGTGCAAATGTATTTATTGCTGGCCTGTGCCAGCAATTTATATATTGTGGACAGTCATTGGTGATATTTTTATACTTTGAACAGTTCTCAAATTGGTGGCAGTGGCTACCCTGGCTACTTAAAAATATGCATTTTATAATTGCGGGAGAGCTGCAGCAGGCAGACAAATGGGCTGTTTGGCTTCTCCTCCCTGCTCCGTGCAGCATGACAATATGGAACAGGAAGAGGGATAAGGGGATAGATGGCGGTAATGTATGCTTCGTGTGGAGCAGGGTGACGGTAGTATGCTCCATCTGGAGCAGAGCAAGGGAGAAGGGGGAGGAAATGTGGCGGTCTGCTGGGCTGAAAGTGGCTAATCTTTCAGCCCGGTGACCATGGCGACGTACACACACACACACACACACACACACACACACACACACAGTGATGATGGATGAAAAACCATCCATCATAGCTAGACATGCTGGTAAAACCAGCCAATGTGGGACTTTGCTAGTCATGATGCAAGAGCGCTCATCTCGCTAGTCGCCCATTGCTGGGGCATACACACTAGGAGATTTTCAGCTGAAAATTGCCAAAAATGTCCAAAATTAGCTACCTTCAGCTGAAAATGTATGTATGAGCCTTAAGTGTCCAGCTCTCCTGGGCACATATCTAAAACTAGTCTGGTGGAGGGCCATAGCAGAAGAGGAGGCAGTCACATACATTGAAATTTAAAGTGCCCAGCTCTACTGATCACTCGTCTATATCCCACTGTATATGGCTCTCCTGCATTCCCTATGCATGAAAGAGAAAGTAGGTGTTATTACTTCACAACATATATCCAGGTGAAATCATAACAAATCTAGCATATGAAGTGAATGTGAACTATCCGGGCCAGGTTTTAGAGCAGCAGCAGCAGCAGGATGATTAGATCCAGTCCAGCTTTTCCCAAAGAGGTGATCAAGGTTTGGCTGATTATCAGCACCTGTGACTCTCTTAAATTAGTTTCCAGGGCAGAGGGTAATGGCTCCTGATGGTGGAATAGCTTCCCAGGTAACAGGCTGGGGGTGCAGGCTAAGGTAGGGCCATTGGAGGGTGTGAAGGGTTTGGTGAACTGTGCTGCGGACACCTGTATGCTGCTGTACTGTAACCTCGAGAACATACTGGAATGCTGTTGCCTGCTACAAATAAAGACTCAAACACCATCTTTGTCCAGTGTATGCAATTCCTTGTCACAGTTGGCGCCCTACATGGGGCACACGTCAGCTGGAATCTTCACACAGCAGAAAACTCTGGATAAGACAGCTAGCTACCTGTATTTAAAACTGGAAAATATGTGGGTTCTTTTTATTTTTGTGTTACACACTGTGCAGCTGGCAAAAAATACTTGGAGGGTTATTATAGGGTTATATATATCTATATATTAATATATTCTGACATAAATCTACGGTCAACTATATTGTGATTAGGACCACTGATGATATCTACAGTCAACTTTATATTGGTAAAGGTTATTTAAAGACCCTTTTGATCCTTGATTTTATTTCCCAATGATGGAACCTTTTAATATGGGACCACTGTGAAGTTTTATAAATGTACTTTAAACTCTGATGAATTCCTAATGGATTAAATGCATAGGGTTATTCTGTATGTTGAACAAGATCAGCTATATGTACAATATTTCGAGAGAACATTGATTACCTAAATGCCTTTATGGTCATGTAGAATGACAGTGGAGCTGCAATGCTGCTACCGTTTTATGCATACAAGATCACAGTCGCATATTGAGACAACTCCCCAAGAACAGTCACCAGCATTTTTGCAGACATTTCCGGTTATCTTCCCAAATGGTTTCTTTACGTCAATCACTCTGTAACGGATTTCTCACTGTGAGCAGCATTGTAAAGTTGTGACCATGATGCATGTGCAACTTACCAATAATAATTTTTCAGCTGCGATCACATCTTAAGCTGGACCCGTGTGCAACTGAGCCTAAATCTGTGTAAAAAAGGGCTCCAATGCAATTGGCCACGGCTTTGCTACACAGTATGCGCCTCTGTATTTCATCTCTGACCTTGGGCCCGATTCAGACCTGATTGTTTGGCCGCGAATCTATGGAGCCCAGTGATCAGGTAAATGTCAACCCGCACATGCAAATTCCCACCCATGTGCACAGCTGCAAATTTGTTTCACCCCCAAACAGCTGCAGAGTGTCAATCTCGCCTTTCTGCGCACAACTCGCATATGTGCACAGTGTATCGTGCACATGCGCGTTCGCTTGAATTGTCAGGGCTGCCAATTCGCAGCCATACGTTCTGGTCTGTATCATATGTAAAACCAATTAAAGTTGCAGACTAGCATTTCTGGTACACTGTGAGCAGATTTTTGCTGTGTCTTAGATGTGACTAATGCTGTGTACACACAGTGAGATTTGACATTAGATTTGAACAATATAGTCAAAATCGCATGCAGATCGCACAGGTTTTTTACCTTGCGATCCCGATGCGCACTCCCGTGACAGCACAAATTGAAACCCACATAGACAGGGCAGCAATGACTATATAGTGCAAATCTAATGCAGATTGTATGAATTGTATGTAAATAGTACAGAGTTAGCAAAGATTGCACAGCACTAATCTTAAATCCAATAGCAAGGGAATCTCACTGTGTTTACAGACCATACACACTTGTACAATCTGCATAAGATCCAGATGAGATTTTGACTATATTAATCGCATGCAGATCACATACAGATCACACAGGTTTTTTACCTTTCGATCCAGATGTGCGCTCCCGTGGCAGCACAAATCGAAATCCAGACAGGGCAGCAATGACTATGTAGTCCAAATCGCATGCATGTCGGGTGGCTTGCCGTGCAATTCGATCCAAGACTAATTTACCATGTGTACACACCATTTGATGCATGATTTAAACAAATATATGGTATGTTACTTCTCTCAATGAAGCCGGGCGTCTCTTGCCATATGGCATAGGACAAGTCTGTACACACCAACAGGCCCAGATTTACCTGTCTTGTCCCACTAGTCTCTGAATGCCCCTCACTTTCTACAGACATGGATTAGTGGCCTATTTCTACAGTTAACCCAGTTCCTGATAGTAAAATACAAAAGATCTCCATTGTAATAAAAACTATTGGTTAACTATAACACACACACACACACACACACACACATATATATATGGAGCAGACTCTTGTTTCGCGCCACCAATTTGTTGGCTATTGGATCTAGGCTGACGGACTTACAAGATCCCCTGTTGGATGGGGATAAAAAGGAATGTGGGTAGCAGTTGTAAGTTGGCGCCCCTGTATAGACCTTAAGTTATTGGGTCTCTGTGGGCCTTCGACAAGGTTCAAAACAAATAAGAATAAAAGTAAAGTCCAAAATTTATAAACATTTATTTAGAAGTCTCTTTTCCACAAGACAGTGGTGGATATTCCAGACCATAAAAAGTTCAGTGGTGCATTTCAAGTTAGCAAACTGATGTTCTCAACGCGTTTCGTCCCTTAAGGGACTTCATCAGGGGTTCGCAAATAATGTTGACCAATTTCCACGACTTTCGAAAACGGAATATATCACCAACCAGGTATTGCGACACAATATGATCTTTTATAGACTTTGAGGTGCGTTGTGGTTCTGGGACCTTTTCTGTCAGATATTCAGATCAAAATCTGGGATTTTTGTTTTAGAAGTTATGACCGCATGCAGTGAAACAGATAGCTCTGGACTTGTGGGGTTTGAGGATTACTCCAAAGAAAGATCCTGTGTTACAGTAGGTCTATTCCGATGGTGGGGATGTTTTAATTAAATATCACCACTCTTCCCATGTATATTTAAGGGCAAAGGGTACCCCTCACAATATCATGCACTGTTTAGATTGTGGTTCCCTCTGTCTGTTGCATCCATCTCTTTTTGAGGCCAACCGATACAAATTCTAGGACAGGAGCAACCAGTACAGAGTTGTAGACAGATCAAACAGTTTTGGTTTTCACCTTTTAGAGATGTGAGCCAGTCCTAGAATTTCCCTCTGAACCTCACACTGGCTCACATCTCTAAAAGGTGAAAACCAAAACTGTTTGATCTGTCTACAACTCTGTACTGGTTGCTCCTGTCCTAAAATTTGTATCGGTTGGCCTCAAAAAGAGATGGATGCAACAGACAGAGGGAACCACAATCTAAACAGTGCATGATATCGTGAGGGGTACCCTTTGCCCTTAAATATACACGGGAAGAGTGGTGATATTTAATTAAAACATCCCCACCATCGGGATAGACCTAACACAGGATCTTTCTTTAGAGTAATCCTCAAACCCCACAAGTCCAGAGTTATCTGTTTCACTGCATGCGGTCATAACTTCTAAAACAAAAATCCCAGATTTTGATCTGAATATCTGACAGAAAAGGTCCCAGAACCACAACGCACCTCAAAGTCTATAAAAGATCATATTGTGTCGCAATAGCTGGTTGGTGATATATTCCGTTTTTGAAAGTCGTGGAAATTGGTCAACATTATTTGCGAACCCCTGATGAAGTCCCTTAAGGGACGAAACGCGTTGGGAACATCAGTTTGCAAACTTGAAATACTTGAAATGCACCACTGAACTTTTTATGGTCTGGAATATCCACTACTGTCTTGCGGAAAAAGAGACTTTTAAATAAATGTTTATAAATTTTGGACTTTACTTTTATTCTAATTTGTTTTGAATCTTGTCGAAGGCCCACAGAGACCCAATAACTTAAGGTCTATACAGGGGCGCCAACTTACAATTGCGACATTATATATATATATATATTTTTTATTTATCTATTAAAATAAAAGCTTTATACGAAAAGCAGCATCATGGAGTCACCACACTTCTATTACTTCTATGCATTCAAAAGTAAACCCTGACCAGGTTACCCCCCTCTCCTATCTTGTCGCCATAGGTCCGGCCCTACACTGTGCTAGGAAATGTTTCCTTTCCTTTCTAGCAATGTACTCACATTCCAGGCATAACACTAAGGCCACCAGTGCTCCCTGTATCCCACTCCGCCTGGTAGTTGCAGAAGTGAATGCTCTTAACCTATTCATTGCCAAATACAACCAAAACCACCAATGTGGAGCTTTTGCAGAGAAAATATTAAAAAACCTATATATTATTTAGCACACTCAAACAAGTTATTATTATCACACAAATAACCTGCTTACAATTTGCTATCTGTGGAAAGGTTAGCTATCTGCAGATAGTTTTGTTGTACAGTACAGCTGTCCTGCAAGCCTTGATACCCAAGTGGATAGTTTTGTTTTTGGGATAGCTGCCTTAGGAGCCCGTTTATTAAGGGTCGCATTGTGGGTGGAATATTACTGGCAGGATCGCATTGTAATATACAATACTATTGCGAGGTGTATCATCCAACACGTGCAATGAGAGGGATCTGAAAGGAGCCTGCCCCTGCAATTATGGTGGCCAATCCCCGGATCAGGATCGGCGGGATCCCGGGATTTGGCCCCCAAAACGCCAGGGTTTCCAATCCTGGGATTTTGGGATTAGACTGCGCATGCGCAGTCTAATTCCAGGCAGCGTTTGAGCATCGCTCAGACGCTATCTAGCTTCTCCTATACCCGGCTTCTCCCATACACGGCGTGCGGCCTGCACAGCGTAACGAGGTCAGAGGTCACGCTGCGCAGGGCACAGCCGACTTCAACCATCCGCCCAGCCAGCTTTCCAGGCTCCCGGCCACCCAGCCTACAAACCCGGCGGCAACCCAGCCAGCAGCCCTCCCTCACGCCCACTCAGCATACCTGGCTCCAAGCTGCCGGCCACCCACTCAGCAACCTCCGCAAATGTAAGTAAATAGAGGGCATTTTTTATTATTAGGGATGCCAATGGGAATCCCGGGATTGAGCATTTTTCAATCCCAAATCCCGGGATTGAAAAAATGCCCCGGGATTGGCATCCCTACCTGCAATGCAATCAACTGGGTGCCGGGGGGGGTGGGGGGTGTCTGTGCATGCACGATTAGCCCTGACTCCCCACCAACACGTAGTGCCCATTGTAGCCCATAGGCTACAATGGGTTACTGCCATCTCAGAATGGCATTAGCTCAGGGACCTGAAGCGATGCTGCCCGTTGATACCTCAGCCCGTTTCGCATCCCTCCTAGGACACCCCCCCCCCCCCCTGCAGTCAATATTTGCGAATAACCCTGATTTAGCTGCAAATATTAAATAAGTGGGCCCCTTAGTGATAAAGTTTCTTAATCTTTAAGAAACGGCAAACATGGGCACCTTGACAAAACCAAATTGTGAGTTGTCCAAAATAAACACAGTTTCACAACTTTATTTGTTAAGGCTGGGCTTATTTTTAACCTCTCACACTTTGGTTAGTGTTCATTCTAGCAACCTGTGTCTTACAAAACCTAGGATGTCGCTCTCTGGTACAGTCCACCTGTGTTAGAAGCACCACAGCAGACAGCAAAGCCCCGGGCATGAAACTGCACAGGTTTTGAAAGATGCAGGGTTCTGGTTATGTTATTTGGAGGGGAGGTGTAAGAGGTTGTTGTATCTCACAATTCCCATACTGTTCCTTGACTGATTCTACACCAAAACAGTTTAACTTACTCCCTGCTTAGTCCTTCCACATACAACACCCAGAGTTCTCTATATAATATTTACTACAAAATGGGATTATAAAATACGTATTAATAATAAATACAGAAATATAACCAATTTCACATACAAATTAGTTTGTTCACATATGGATATTCTGTTAGTTCTATTGCAGCATTAGATATACTATCCATCCAAGTGTATTCCCACTAATACCCCTTTCACACCGCACATTGGACCCTGGTAATTGCCAGGCTGGTGATGTGTGGACCTGGGTCGAGGTGTTGTGTGAAAGCACCAAAGCCTTATAACCCGGGTCGACCAATCCGGCAGAATGACCCGGGTTAAAAAAAGGGTTAAACCTGGGTCTGTATAATGGGCGACCCGGTTTTAATGTGAAAGCGCAGGACCTCGTATCGAGATAGTGGGTCCGAGCCGGCATTGTGATGTGAAAGGAGTATACAAAAAAATGACTACTGCTTTAATCATATGCCAAGTGTTTATTCTGTGTAAACAGAAGTGAGCAGCAGGGGTATCACAAACCGCCATGCCAGTGATGGCTAACCTGGACACTCCAGCTGTTGTTGTACTACACATCCCAGCATGCCCTGCATCAGTTTTAGCATGGCCAAATAGCACAGCTGTAGCAGATCATGCTTGGATGTGTAGTTCAACAGCAGCTTGAGTGTCAGGGTTAGCCGTCACTGTGCTAAGCACTGGTGACCTGGACACACTCACAATAGTACATATTTCAGGTATGTTAGTTCAGTGGACAGTCTGTGTGGAATATGTTCTCCATAGGCATCAATAATTGCCAAGATAGCAGAGGTTCATTCAGGATTCACCATGCACAGTGCTTACGCTCAAACACTGTTTTTGTGTGGGATGGGATTTCACTAGGGCAGGGGTTCCCAATCTTTTTTGAATCAGGGCACCCTAGAGTTTCAGAACTTTTTTTCACGGCACCCCTAGGCCAAACAAAATTTAATTAGATTGGGTATATATTCGATTCTTAGGGTGATTTATGTGGTAAAGGGCAGGATTTGCTTCTGTTTGTACACATTTTATGATTGGCAGGCACCAGCACTGGTTTTGCTCATAAATAACTAACCATTAATAATTTGAGTTAGTCCTGGACCCCCAACCCAAGGCACCCCTGCATGTGTCCCGAGGCACCCCAGGGAGCCACGGCACACAGTTTGGGAACCTCTGCACTAGGGTGTATTCGTTTTATATTATTTTTCCATTAAATAAAATAAGCCTGCAAAACCGTGCATGGGCTTTTTTTTATTAAAACATACAAATATGTTGTTGTCAGCAAAGTATCCCTTTGCCAAATGGGGCATTGGGTACCATGGTAGGAAGGTTCAGGGGAAATCCCTCCAAGATGATTGATGGCATGTCTGTGTTACTGGCTTCCTTACATTAATGATACCATCAAACTTAAAAGAAACCATTTTACGTGTGTGCATCCTGTTACAATTCAGTTATGTTTGCTGTTTAAGCTACCCCAGCTTCCTTCCATGCACCGAACAAATCCTTTAAACAGCTCAGATTATAAAGTTACACGGTGCTGTGTTTCATAGCCTGTCACATAAAACATTGGCATGAAGAGAATTTCTACATATGGATGCAATGCTACCGATTCTGCATGTTCCCTGCGAACATCACCGCTGCTTGCGACTAACTTTAGAATAATATATATATATATATATATATATATATATTTGTGGGATGAGCCGGCACTCCAAGTGGGGATGATGCAAAAATAGCTGACCTGGTGCCCTCCAGCATGGACATGCAGTCCTGGTATAGGGGTAGGAATCAAGCGGCACTCTCGGATTTAGCTTAATTGCTGCCTTGTAGCCGGAAGCTGCTGCACAGCAGGGACCCACAGGAGGGTCCCTGCTGTGCAGCAGCTTCCGGCTACAAGGCAGCAATTAAGCTAAATCCGAGAGTGCCGCTTGATTCCTACCCCTATATATATATATATATATATATATATATATATATATATATATATATATATATAAACAATGGGAGCCAAAAACAACTCATTATGGTACAGTGGAGCTATAGAGGAGACAGCTAAGAAAAACCAGCTATGTGCAATATCGAGGTTTCCCCAGACAAGATATGCAACATAC
Organism: Crinia signifera; assembly: GCF_055691185.1. Taxonomy (NCBI): domain Eukaryota; kingdom Metazoa; phylum Chordata; class Amphibia; order Anura; family Myobatrachidae; genus Crinia; species Crinia signifera. The sequence continues at coordinate 376,208,316 of NC_139217.1, forward strand.
TCAGCAGCAATTCCTAAATGAAAGCTTGCATTGCTATAGCAGTGAGAGGCCATGTATGTTCCTACTCATCCTGCTTGGTATGGAACAGTAAGTGAAGGCCAGCATGCATGCAGCCTGCGCTACTTCCGGGGGACTAATATGTTACCGTCTCTCTACTTCCAAAGCAACATAGTACATACTAAAAACATGACATCGCCTTTATACATCCGGACATATTACCATGCGCTTCCTGACATGTGCTATTGTCTGCCTTTATCACAATAAACATCCCCCAACCAGCCGGGGACCTGCAATAACTGTCTGCAAAGTGTCACTAGTGTACATGTGCCGAGCGCTCTCTGCAGGGACAGGACACCAGCAATGCTCACCCTGCCCCACGGCCCACGCTGTGCCAGGCTATAGCAATGTGGTGTGCAGCCTTGCAGGCACAGGGCACCCGCCTATGCACTCCGTCATGACAGCTACTGTATGTTACGGCCATGGTATCTCACAGTGACATGCGGCGGCGGCGGCTGCTGCTGGGAGGAGGCTGCACATACAGTAGCAACATGGACACCAGTGCAGGGGGCAATATGGACAAGCTACTGGCCAAGGCAGGGCCAAATGACACATAACCACCAGAAGCTGAGCCATGTGCCCCCCTGTACACTGCGCACCCTAGTGGCAGGGGAAGTAAAGCGCTTTACCTGCAGGAGAGGTCTTCCCGTGTCGGTTCCCCCATGGTGTCTCAGGCCATAACGTGCACAGGACGCCCGGCAGCCCCTCTATGTCTGTGCACGGAGAGCTACGGACGTAGGAGTGCTAGAAGCTCATCTCCTCCTCCCCGGCAGGCTGCGTCGCGGGAGGCGGTGTGAGACGAGGTGACAGCTGCAGGAGGAGACCCCGGGACAGACGTCAGAAGCCTGGAGGAGATCCCGGGGAGAGGATCAGGGAGCTGTCGGCGTTAGATCCCGGCGCGGCTGCGGCTGGCCCATGCTGTGTTATTATGTAAATGCTGCAGGATGTGGGCTCCGCTCTATCTGTCCTGTACTGTCCTCTGCGTGTGTGTGGCAGCGGCGTGCAGCGGGGATCACTGGTGACAGCCACGTCCCTGTCACATGGCAGCCAGCCACTATCACACCGACATGCACCACTAGTCCCAGCGGCCCGGGATCTGTCTGTGTCCCGTCAGCAGCAGCAGCGTCACACAGGAATAATGCGCTTAGTACATCTCCTGCTGCAAGGCGCGATCCTGCTCTGCTGAGGGACGTGTGACCCCCTGTGAAACAGACGTTGGCTCAGTAACGTCACACGGACTGATCAGTGCATGTACTGTAAATGGATCATTGCAGATGAGTTGGAACTTAGGATCTTCCTGAGCCTAGCTATAATCGGTGCAAAACCGAAAGTGGGCTCGTCCCTCTCTACTCTCTCTGTGGCCGTGATAAGGAGGAGCAACAGCACAGGAGTCCTTGCTATATTCTCCTCCCATCTGCCCTACACAGGCACACACCTCTCACTAGCTGTATCCATGTGCCTGCTGCAGGGATTAAAGTGGGGGTTAAGTGGACGGGACGGGGTGGAAGTTGGAACTGAGGGGGTGATTCAGGTTGGTGTGCTCTTTGTGCATTTGGTCCAGGGGCTGATGTTTTGGGTCTGCACATGCGTATGGGCAAAAATACGCATGTGCTGACCCAATGTACGAATGCCGAGTCGGGGTTTGTTGGGGGCAGTCAGGGGGCGTGCCCAGAAAAACACTGAGTGAAGGCAGGCGTGTTGAAGTGGCTGACGTCAGTGCCCACCCCGAATTCGGCCACGTTCGTGGCAAAAAAAATAACAGTTGTAACTGACTTTTATTTGCGAGCCCGCAAGGGGCTTTGTTGCGCTCACCATGCTGTTTGGGTCCGGCCAGTCGGGATCCCGACTGTCGGACCCCTATACCACGCCCCAGTGGGCTACAGCCACCTCAGAATGGTGGAAGCCCTGGCAGCTGATGCGCTGCTGCATGATATTGATACTTTGGGCATTATCGCATCTCTCTTAGAAACCTAGGAGGGATTGCAGAAGGGATCAGAGATTCCTGCTGTGTTCCCACCATGATACATTCGGGGGGTAATTAATATTTGCAGCTAACCCCCGAAAACTTTGGCTATATTGTTCATAGATGATATTGCCTAATGTCTACTAAGCTTTAAATACTCAGAATGTATACATTATTTATCAGGTTTTATACCCAATAAACAACAAATGAATATTTAGCAAACTTTAACAAGGCGAAAATAAGCTAGCATATGACATTGTGACGCTTTTTGGCCTCTAGCGTAATTTAACCCTTTGAGTGCCAACATCTTTGTGAGAGATGTACAAAATATGAGTGTCAACATCTCTGTATGTCAATAGTTGAACTTCATATGGGTGACATGCAAAAGGTTGACAGGGTCAAATTGAATAATCGGTACTCTTTACCTAGAACGGCGCCCATCGCGACCATTGCGACCATCGAATGCACTAAAAATCGGGTGCGATGCGATGGCCGCGATTTCCCATAGGGACCAATGTTAAAAATGAGATTGGACGCGATTTTAGTGTTCAATGCCTCAATGCCCGCGATTTTTACATAGAAAACAATGTTAAATGGGCCACAGAGCCCAAATAGTCACCGTGAAGTCTGAAATGGCCCCCACAATTGTTAACGCCACCCCACGATCAACGTCAACCCAAAGCGTGGCGAGCGCAGCGGTACGCGTCCTCCGACCTTTTCATACCCTACTATCCACGTCGGCGTGGAGTTGAGAATAGAATAGTGTGGTGAGCCCGAAGCGTGGCGAGCCCCGCGAGGGGACGCGGATACCTTCACAGGTATCCGCGTCCCCTCGCGGGCTTCACAGGTGTCCGTGGCGACGCGGACACCTGTGAAGCCCGCGAAGGGACGCGTTTACCTGTGAAGGTATCCGCGTCCCCTCGCCACGCTTCGGGCTCGCCACACTATTCTATTCTCAACTCCACGCCGACGTGGATAGTAGGGTATGAAAAGGTCGGAGGACGCGTACCGCCGCCCCTCGCCACGCTTCGGGTTGACATTAATCGTGGGATGGCGTTAACAATTGTGGGGGCCATTTCAGAGTTCAAGGGCACTATTAGGGCTCTGTGGCCCATTTAACATTGTTTCCTATGGCCAAATCGCGGGCATTGAGGCATTTAACAGTCAAATCGCGTCCAATCACCGTTTTAACATTGATCCCTATGGGAAAATCGCGGGCATCGCGTCGCACCCGTTTTTTATGGACCCGCGATGCCCGCGATTTTTTACCCCCGACGCCCGCGATTACAATCGCGGGCGCCGTTCTAGGTAAAGAGTACCGAATAATCTAACTGGGGTGCAATGTCCCTGCTTCAGCCCACAACTGTCCAGCATCTATGGACATAGCAGAGTGTTCATTCTAGCACCCTGCACCTTTCAAAACCAGTGTAGTTCCCCTTTCCTGTCTGAGGTATCGCTGTCTGCTTTGGTGCTTCTAGTACAGTGTGGTCTGTACTAGCGATGCTTCAGGCAGGAAAGAGGAACTGCATGATTTTTGAAAGGTGCAGGGTGATAGAATGAAGAATAATAGCCAGAACTTTGTGGGCTCCATAGCAACATTTTGAATGGGCCCCAGTTCTAATGCTTCTAGTGAAACACCTCTCTTCAAGTGATGGCATTGCCGTCAATGGCAATACTGCAAACGGTCATCGATGGTAGCATACAATGCAATGGATGACCATCAATGGTTTTACCTATCAATGGTCATCCACTTCCCCTGACTTAGTAGCCTGTGGGCCAATCAGAACCTGGGTGTGGGGCTTCACCAGAGTCAGGGTGGAGCTATTCTACGTGTCCCAGCCCTTTGGAGAAAAACAATCCAAAAACTATTTGGTTATGCTGTGCCATTGATGGAGGTAAACTATCTGGTTCTCCTCCATTGATGGTAAAACTATTCTACATCGGCCATAAACTATCAATGATTATGAATCATCGTTGGTCAATGGTCATCCCTACTCTCTGCAGCTGTTGTTCATTTTATTCCCCACTAGCACCCTGCCACCGCTTTACAAAGGAGCCATTTATGGCGATAGGCTTTTTTTAAATCAATGTTATATTAATTTGAGAACAGACTAATTTTCCACATATTAAATGGGAAAAGAACAAAAGGGAAACTGAAATTTAGCATAAGTAAACAAGGCTTACATCACTTGTTCTGGAGTAATTGAATAATAGGTATCAGTCTCTATGTAGTGTGAAAGTATATTATTATTGACCATATCCCACCTAATATCTGTGGCGGTGATCTTTCCCTAAAGCTACTCCGCTGTGAGTTACGATAGATTAATTGTTTAAATACTATCTCTCTGAGGGGTTTGAATTAACATCTGGGGCAGAATGCATTTTTTATAGGTTTTGTTTTATTAGTTTAGCATTTATGATTGAGCAGTGGGGGTAACCTTGCTATTATAATGACTACCTTTTGCATTTCGTATGTATGTCACTACCAGGGGAGGCTCCTGCTATAGCCCCCTTCTCACACACACACACACACACACACACAGCTTTGGTGATTGCTGGCTGTGTCTGTGACATGCTGGTAACCTCCTCTCACCAGGCTCCATGGAGCAGTGCAGACACAGCAACAGCCCAACCCTGTGGGGAGGAGTTCAGCATGTAATAGATTAATTCCTACTATTGGAAGCTGCTACTGCTCATCATACACAGAGCAACAGAGCTGGAAACTCCTCCCCTTCTTGGGCTGTCAGTACATGGAGCAATGACAGCAATAGCTTTCCAGCAGGAAGCCATTCTGTGCAAATCTCCACAGCTACAGTGCTTCTATGGGCTGCTGTCTGTGCAGCCCAGAAGCAATTCCTCTGCAGTGAGCAGGGCCGGACTTCAGTGAGTCAGTCTGATGCAGCTGAAGGAAGGTATGTATTGCACCAGAGAGGTGCATGGAAGTTTATTTGATTTTAATAATATTTGTGTGTAGATCTTTATTAAGAGTATCATTTTGTGTACTATAATTAATATTAAAGTTATTAAAAGTGTGTATTTTGCACTGTAAATGTGTTTATGTGCATATGAGTACATCATTTATTTACAGTAATTGCATACAGATACTTGTACACATACCCTCCAACTGTACCGATTTTGCCGGTACAGTACCGTACAGTACAGTACAGTACAGGACAATGCTCCGGGTGATTGGGCCCAGTGGGGGTTAATTTGTTGCAGTGCGGCTGTTCCCGTTCCCAGGTGTGCCTTGCGCGACAGTCAGCGTTCAAGCGTCGCACCCGTCATATACGCTGCCTGCGCGCCTGTTGAGCTGGCCCCTGCGAGTACCAGTCAGCCCCCCAATCACACTCCCTCACAGACACAGTCTTCTCCCCCCTCCCCGGATCACCCACTAGTGAGCTCGCCATAATGACAGCTTCTGCCGGGTCTGCTCTGCGACAGTGACAGTCCCCTCACATCAATCAACGGCTGGGCTCAGACTACCTGCGCTCCCATTGATCTGCCTGGCGCCGGGATTAGCACAACGGAGCAGCTCAATGGGGTACAGTACAATTTTAAATTAATGTCTATTCTCAGGTGGGGGCATGGCTATGAATATGAGTTGTTGCCACACCCCCTCTACATTTAACCACGCCCCCTATATCGGTGGGCACGCCCCCTGTACCGATTTCTGTGGCGAAAATGTTGGAGGGTATGTGTACAGTGCAAATCAAACTAATAATCTTCACATAATTAATGACTATTTGCAATGAGCAGTACCCAGGAAATTGCAGTCCCCCTTAAGTTTAAAGGCAGGAGCCGCCACTGGTCAATACTGTTGTTTTGTAAAAAAAAAAATGGTATTTTGTTTGTAGTAGTTGTTTGTGTATGTCAGTTGGCATGGTAACAGACCAGAGGTGTATATCATTTCCTGGTGACACCTTCTGACTTCATGGACCGGCCTCTGTTGTCTCACATGGTGGGGATATAAGGTGTGCTTTGTATTATTGTTATTATTGCTTGATGATATATTAAACATTAAATAGTCACGGTGCATACGTTTGACTGTCTTCACCGAGTGCCACTAGCTTCGATGTCACGATGGATTCATTATTTAAATACAGGCCAGGTCTCCCTTATCCGTGCATTCCAAAACCTGAAATATAAAAATAGTTGACCAATTGGGTATTACAGTATTAATATTTAATATAACACATCAATAAAAAACATGACAATACGATCACATATAATAATAAAAAAGAGGTAAAAAATATATATTATATATTTACTATGACAGTGTCCACCTCTACAAAGACCTGGGTGTGAATACAAATTAAAGTCTCACTTGTTCCTAGTAGTGCCCTCTCATAAGATGAATTGCTGGATAGCGGGTGTCCATATACCTGTTTGCTGCCTGATGATATAGATCTCCCCTCGTGAGGAAAGATGGCACACGTCTCACGGAATGGAGGGCCGAAAGATGTTATCAGGTGGTGGTGTCCCTTTTTGAGAGTCCAGTACTTGATGAGATTGGAGGGCTGGTCCAAGTGGGAGTTGAAATCACAATATTTGTAATCCACAGGTAGTGTAGAGGATATCCGCCTAACGCGTTTCGTCATCCACAGATGGCTTTGTCAAAGGCATTACTAGGAACAAGTGAGACTTTAATTTGTATTCACACACCCAGGTCTTTGTAGAGGTGGACACTGTCATAGTAAATATATAATATATATTTTTTACCTCTTTTTTATTACTATATGTGATCGTATTGTCATGTTTTTTATTGATGTGTTATATTAAATATTAATACTGTAATACCCAATTGGTCAACTATTTTTATAAAGTCAGCGCTCCACCACCAATTTTCTTCTTTTCTCATCAGTTTCTGATATATAGGGGTCTTACCATCCCCCGGTGTCGAGCAGCTCAGCAATACCAACTCATCTTAACCAGCGCCCTATATATTCTCTGCCATCCAGGTGGTAGAGAATATAAAACTTTATTGTCCAAAACCTGAAATATTCAGAAAACCGTGGTTTTCCAGAGTATTTAGTTTTTACTGCACAGATGGTGGGAGATGAGGTGGGAGAAGGGGGCATTGGGCTGAATGAAGGGGCCCTAATACATTACTTCCAGGGTGGTAGAGGATGTTTAATACGCAGAGGAGGGGTGTATAGTGGAGTGGTCTTATTATTCATAGTTTTCTGGTGGGAGGACAGCTTGCTTGACTGTAGATATCTCCAGTTCCCGGAAATAGATTTCTTAGATTTTAATGGAATTAAAAACGAGAGAATCCCACCTACCAAATGGACTAGGGGATCAGAGTTCAGGAGGCAGAGCAATCTGCCAACGAGAATATTAAACTACATACCAGGTGTGTGGAGCTGGAGCAGTAACTAGCTGCAGAAGGCTGATCTCTCTGGTTCTTAGAACAGTAGAGACAAGCTACTAGTGTCCATCAAAGGGGGAGAGTCACAGCTTTTTGAATATACCCTCAGAAAAACTCTATGTCAGACTGGGAAGAGCAATTAACAGGCTTGGATGGGGACCACTAATTTGAAGTCAGATATCTCCGGTTCCCAAGGGCTGATTTTTTTAATTCTTGTACCCATGGAATTAGGGGACCCTCAGCTTTCAGCCTAGGGCCCTTAGACTCCTAGGGGAGTTTCTGGGTGCTCAAAGTGTTAACCTACTTTGATTCTCCTCAGGATTTGTGATAACACCACAAATATTGTAAACGCATTGCAGCTGGGTGAATTCCAACATGTCTCATGTTTTGCTTGCACAATCAATTTGGTGGTACATGTTTTTTATTTTAAATGAAGGGTGCGTAAGAGATGCTATTGGGATATTTTCAGCATTCAACCACAGTATGCAGGAGATTGCAGAACTTGCAAGAACAGTTGAATTTGCCCTGCCACCAACTGAATCAAGAGGTGGTATGCAGATGGAATTCCACTATATAGCGGCTGGAAAAACAGCATAAAGCCATCCATAGTTATACAACAAGCCATGACCCTGAGAGAGGAAGGGCAGTGCACTTTAGCCAAGCACAATAGAAAATACTTTCTGTCTTGTGCAATGTGATCAAACCTTTTTGAATTTAGCCACCTCTGAAGTGAGTTCAGACACTGGTAGCTTGTGTCAGGTGATTCACTTAATTAGGCTTTTTGAAAATTAGCTGTATAAATGAGGAGATTAAACAACCAAATCTGCAAAGTAAGTTGGTTTTGTAGATCAAGTCCTTTATTAGCTTTCTTTTACTACATTTTGGTGACAATGCTTAACCCTATGTTTAAGTCATATGTAAGGTCTTTTCAAATGACCAGGATCTTAAGAGATGCAAAGAGTTCCTGATTAGCAAATTGCCAGCTTAAGTGGTACACAACACAATGACATCTCCTCCTTTAGCTTCTCCAGCAGTTTACATAAATTAAAATAAATACACCTTTCCTAAAAAGACCTAGTAGGGGTGCAGAGGAGTTAACAAACCAATTTGACATCTGTTCGGGTCTAAAAGAATTGCCTAAAATTAATGCCACCTCTTCATCTATACCTGTTCACTGCTGCTATCAGGTGTTTCTCTTCTTCAACAATTGGGTTTTCATAAAATTAACATGGAAAGGTGATAGTAGCAGAGGTATATGTGGAGATACAAAAGAAAATAGAATATTGACAGTGTAAAGTGCATATATATTGTATTATCTAATAACTAGTAATATGTACCTGGCATGTTCTGGGGCACCTCAGCCTCTTTATGCCCACATACACTAGACAATTTGGGCCCTATTTCACTTGATTCTGGAGGATTGGGCCGAGAAATCAGGTGAAATCGGCCCAAATTGTATGACATCCGATCTGATCCGATGCATAAGATAAATCTTATGTGCAGTCGTCAATGCAGCAGAGAGAGCGAGGTCCAGGGAGTAGGTCACCCTGGAGCGGCGGGCAGGGTCCGGGTAGTGTGTAGCGTCAGGCAGTGAGTGGCGGGAGAATAGAAAAAATCCTATTCAGCCAATCAGCACCCGTCCAGTCTTTTGAATAGGGTTTTTCCTATTCTCTCGACACCTGTCAACTGACTGATCTCACAGGTTTACAAAATGTATTCTCATACATACAGTACATACACACACGTAAAATTTTCATCGGAAGCAGAACCCCCCCCCCCCCTTTTTTTTTTATGGACTCAGAAATGTTACTTGACAGTTGTGTCTATTCGGTGAAGATGATTGGATAAAGGGCTGGGATTTTTTGTTGCCAAAATACATCTTTCTCCCAGGCATTTCTAACACCCTAGTGTTTTTGCTTACCGTTCTGGTTGCTTCTGATGCTTCTTCCTTCTCCCACCCACAGCAGAGAGGCAGGTGGCCCGCAAATCCCAACAAAGTGAATAAAATAATGGCAAATTGTATTATGTCTATTATGTTGGAACATTTCCATAGTTTCTCGGTTAGACATTAACAATATTAAACAATATCAGCACAACATTCTTAGTTCTTACAATTACACACTCCACATTTTACCTACTACTTAGAACATTACTGTTATATATCCGATGTTTACAGTGATCAATTGCAAACAAAAGCAACATCAAGGGGGTGATTCTAATCACCACACTACTCTGCAAGCAATGGGGAGCGACTGCGCATGTGCATATACTTTTATGCGCATGTGTAGCCGCTTGGTGCCAGTGGGCGTGGTGAACTGCTTGTGGTTGTTGTTGGGATGCTCCCATGCACATTACACAACACATCGCACAGCACATAAAGTACTGTGCACAGACTTTATGTACTAGATCGCATCGCATCTAGTACAAAAAGAAAGCTGCTGAAGCACATCAGTTGCTTTTGTACTAGATGTGATGCGATCTAGTTAGTACAAAAAGCAGGGAGCTCATTGCTGTGTGTATGGGCACCTGTAGTCCCCCACTAGCCCCTAAACCTAACCCTTCCCCCTTGGCCTATTGCTAACCCACCCTGCATACTTACTGTATACACACATACAGTATGTATGTGAAAGAGAAAGACAGACTGGAATTATGTTAAACCCATGCATGAAATGTTTTTATTTCCTGTTTCTACATATGAAACCAGCATTCCTAATTGGAACTCAAATAACTCCACAGGGCAAACTGTGCTCCACAACATGGTTAGACCTGCGTTCTCTGTACACAGGAAATGAGGCTTTCCTGTGTCAAAAATTGCAGTTTATCCCACCTGCATCTTCTCCCTCCAAGCTTGTATTTACTACCTCCTTGTCACACAAACAAGTATTTACCATATAATATTAAGCTACAGTAGTGGTTCCCAATTTATTTATTTTATTCATGGCACCCTAGGGTATCAGCATTCTTTTCACTCCCAAAAGTTTCTTTTGGAGAAATTAATGAAAATGTAGGTAACTGAAGTAAACTGTATTTATAGGTCATTGTTAGCGTGAGCGGTGTGGCTTTTATTTATTCACATATTTAACATTTAGCACACAAATAGTAGTATTTCCTATTTAAATTGATCATAAATAATTTAAGTTGGTCCTGCACCACCAATTCAGGGCACCCCTGCAATTGTCCCCGAGATGGGGAATTATAGATCAATTGTTGTTCCCACATCCATACATGCAGGAGAGGTATGGATGGGGGAACATCCTCTCAGCCACACTAGTACGGTCATTATTTATTTAAGCCACAATTTAAACTGTGAACTCCCATCTCCACTGAGTCTCTTTCAGGCGAATGCAGTCAGCTGTTATTGGCTGGTTACGACCAGTGTCAGACTGGGATGAGTAGGGTCCGCCGGGAAAATGCAGTGGTAGGAATCCAATCAGGGGCTTGACTAGATATTACAGAGTGCATAGTCTGGTTACCTTGATTAATATTTATAGTAAATACTGATAGTCTGTCACGATCCGAGCTGTCAGACAGACTTTCTTACCGGCTAAGTGCCTCCGCAGGTTCAGCTTGCGGTCCAGACGTCATCTCTGCCGGCCTCCTGTCTCCCAGTGACAGTCCCCAGTGCACGGCAATCCACCTGTCCGCCGCCATTGCTCCCAGTATCCAGCATGGTGTGCACAAACACACTTTCCCGCCATAGCAGACATGGGGGCTGCCATGTTCTTCCCAGTCACATGTCTGTGCTGTCCAATCCTGTTGGTTCTGATCTCCCTGTCATACTTCCTCGGCCAATCCTGGCCACCCAGTGGGGATAAGTATGCTGGGAGCTCTCAGAACCATTGCTAGTGCTTCAGTTGTCTCCAGTGTATGGTCAGCTGTCCTTGTCTCCGTGCAAGTGTATTTCTCTGCTGGTGTTGTTTTCCATGCTGCAGTGTGTTCCAGGTTGTTCCATCTCCTGTGAAGTCCAGGTTATTCCACCGCCTGTGATCCTGCCTCTCAGCCCAGCGACCAAGCCTAGCTCCGGGACTCTGGTCCTTCCGATGCTCCAGCATCATCCACCATCGATGTTTCATCGCTAGTCCGATATTCCGGATCTCCTGCTTCCGTCAGTCATTCCGGACCCACAGTCATCTCCCGTCCGTCATTCCGGACCCACAGTCTCCTTCAATATCCGATACCCGAATCCGATGTTCCCACATCATCATCGATAGTCCGATATTCCGGATCTCCAACCCAAGCTTCCGTCCGTCATTCCGGACCCACAGTCAAGCTCAAGTCTTCCGTCCGTCATTCCGGACCCACAGTCTTCACATCCGATGTTCCACCATCGATCCCACATCACATCACATCTGTAAAGTATTGCAATCTGCATGAACTCTGTTATTTCTCCTGCATACTTTACTGTCTGTTTATATTACAACCATCTGCAAATAAACTCCGGTTGTATTTTACCTCTGACTGCTTATTGGCTCTGGGTGCACTGTCGCGCACTCCATGCGCAAGGGTCCTCTCCAACCTCCCCGGTCCAGGTCCCCACCAGAGGTCTCAGTCTCGTCGACTAAGCCCCCTGGTGTGACATAGTCATGCATGATAATGTACAATATTAATTAAAGAAATGCACTAAAGAGAATACACCATAGTTCTGTGTAGTGTAAAATAACATATTTCTAAAGTATAATTCAAGTGCACAGTGTCAGATCTGATTCCTAGAGGAGAGGGTGGGCCCTAAAGCACTGGGGCTTACCGGGAGTTTCCCCTGTGAGACCGTCCAACCCTGGTAGTAGCTGTAGTCACAGAAAAAGTACTCACTGCTACGCAGACATTCCAGGCAGATCTGGACCTATTCATACATCCCAACTTTGGATAGGATGAAGGAGGGACATATTGGTGTGCCAAAGGTGCACACCTGATATTTGGGGCATGGCCCTGGGACCTACAATCTCAGCACTCCCACAAGACCACAAACCTGATTTTGCAGCTGTAGGGGCATTGCCAGCACTGTGTGAGCTGCCGGCATGCCTCCAGCCCCTTTTGTCTCCCAGGATAGATGTGCGCCAATGAGTTGGGCAGGGCAAAAAGTGATAAAATGGAGAGTGATAAACAGCCAGCCAATCAACTCCTACCTGTCATGTTATAGGCTGGGTTTGAAAAATGACACATAGGAGCTGATTGGCTGGTTGTTTATCACTATCCATTTTATCTCTTTTTGAAGGTTGATACATCTGGCTTTTGTTCTGTTATTGAACAACCTATTCCATAACCTCCATGTGCCAAATGTTCTCATCTATTATCTGCAGCAGGCTACAAACTCATATGCATATTAGTACATGCTTACATCTCTTACTTAGAATGAGTTTGGCTAGTGCATTGTATAAGTTATCATGGGTCAGACCATATCCTTATCACGAACACAACTTTCAAGCTATACATTTATTTATTTATTTACAGTTTCTTATATAGCGCAGCAGATTCCATTGGGCTTTACAATTGTAGATAGTGATAGAACAACCCGAGTTACAACAGACAGACATGGAGGTAGGAGGGTCCTGCTCGCAAGCTTACAGTGAAGTATAACCTGGAGATCAGTGTACAGTCTGTACTGTACAAAAAAAATCTGAAGGTTTAAAAAACATAAACAAAAAAACAACAGGTACACAGGTGCTACTACAATGAGATATGACTTCTATACCAATAAGACTTCCAGTGCTAGTGGCAATAATCTAAAAATAAAATCACTAAGTGACATTCTGCTTAAAGCATCATTCATGTATGTGTACTGAGGAAAACAGATAAGCTGCAGCAAACTCTATCTCATCCTGCATTACTGTGCCCACAGGAAGACTTCCAGTGTTTGTACTACTTGCTACCCTAGTATATATCCTCTGGGATTGTCTTGTGTAAATATTTTCTTTCCCATATACAAAGTAATAAACTTTCACTTCGTTCAGTTGTACCTTTGGAAAATGCTTCTTGTTGTTATTATTATTATTATTATTATTATTAATATTTTATTATAAGAAATGGGAAGTTTTCCAGTCACACACACCCCCCCCCCCCCTCCATACATTAGAATTTTTTTTTACGCTAAATCGCATATGTAATGAGATGCGAATTAGCGGCAAAAAATGCGATTTGCCGCGATTTTGGGCGTTTTAAAGTCCTGAAAATGTGCGCATTTTCAGTCCTGAAAATGTGCGCATTTTCATACATGCGATTTTGGTAAAAAAATAAAAAAAACGGCGTGCGGTTTTTCCCCTAAGCATAACCAGCCCCAGGCTCAAAAAGCCGGTGCTGGTATAATAAAATCAAAGGAACAATCAAGTTGGGGTTCCCTGGATTTTATAAAACCAGCACCAGGCTCAAGGTCCGGCGCTGGTTCCAAAAATACGGGGGACAAAATGACTAGGGGTCCCCCGTATTTTAAGAACCAGCACCAGACCCAACCAGCCAGCAGGGTAATGCCACAGCCGGGGGACACTTATTATATAAGGTCCCGCGGCCAAAGCATTAACCCCCTGGCTGGTCAGCATGGGCAGGGGTCCTGGGGAAGTGGGGACCCCCCCAAATAAGGGGTCCCCCTCCAGGACTTACCAGCCCATGCTGAAAGTCCGGGGCTGTCCCCGATGCCCCTGGACGGGGGGCATCGGGCTGATGTAAAGTGTAAAAAAAAGATTAAAAACTATTGTCTTATGCTGAAGAACTATGAGTCCCAGCAAGCCTACCCCGCATGCTGGGACTTGGAGAACCACAAGTCCCAGCATGCGGGGCATTAAAGGGCCCGCTGGTACTTGTAGTTCCATAGTACAAGAAATAGTTAAATAAAACACACTGACACCCTGAAAAATAAAAGTTTAATACATACACAGCCCACACACACTGATACTTACCTACCTTGAGCCCGTAGGTCGGTCCCTGGATCCTGGCTCCAGGGCAGAAGAGTCCGGTTCCGGGGCCTTGGTCCTGGTTCGGGGGCTGGTCCTGGGGTTCCGGGGCTCCAGGGCAGAAGAGTCCGGTTCCGGGGCCTTGGTCCTGGTTCCGGGGCTGGTCCTGGGGTTCCGGGGCTCCAGGGCAGAAGAGTCCGGTTCCGGGGCCTTGGTCCTGGTTCCGGGGCTGGTCCGGGGTTCCGGGGCTCCTGGGCTGAAGAATCCGGGGTCCAGGATCCGAAGTAGTCCACAGGGGTACCTGAGGAAGGAAATCCTACTCACCTGGTCCCCGGCGACGACCCCGGCATCTTCAGCTCCAGGCGCGCTGCTCCCGGCTGCTGTGGTACCCGCTCACGGACTGAAGAGGCGCAGAGATGTTTCGTCTTCCGCGCCTCTCCTCAGAATGATTTCATTGGCCGCCTAGTGGCCAATCAGGAGCCGAGAAAGTCGGCTCCTGATTGGCCGCTAGGCGGTCAATAGAATCATCCGGAGGAAAGGCGCGGAAGATGAAAATCTCTGCATCTCTCCAGTCCGTGAGCGGGTACCACAGCAGCCGGGAGCAGCGCGCCTGGAGCTGAAGATGCCGGGGTCATCGCCGGGGACCAGGTGAGTAGGATTCTAAAAATCCCACCCTATTACATTTCGCCCCTGGTGTGATTTAGAATGCATTACATAGACCTCAGTGAAAACCGCCTATGTTCCAATAGGACAGATGCATATACAGTACTGCGCACCCACCCACTACGTAGCACCCATCCTTTCTGTAGATGTACAGTATAAACCTGGAGAATCCAAAATAAGGCGTCTTTATGGTTTGAGTTACTTCTATAACAAATATGGCTGATTGTCAATAATAAAAGAGAATAGTGTTTATTTTTCCTAACAGGACAATCATTTTGTTGGACTATAGTAGGAAAATACATCATTAATAAATTTCATTCTGACTGTCTGAAATGGCAAAAGGTTTGGTTTGACTTTTATTGCTGATATTACTTAATTTGCAGCAATTATAATTTTCTTATTCTTTAGTTTCTCTTTTGATTCAGCACACACATTCACAATTCAAAAATGAATCTGTTTGACTAAAGTGCCATCTAGTAGTTATTTTGGTGAATTACATGATTGAGATTATCTGCGGATGTCATGTTATACTGTACGTGTGCTATAGTGTATTTTTGTTGTTTATGTATTTACTTTCTTTTTAAATTCAATCATTTTTATTGAGATTTTTTTTTTGCATACAGCAAAAAACTAGAACACCCTTTACATATAGGAGGGCAATTATACTTTCACAGCGTTCACTAAGATCAATAATATATAAATGCTACATTATACACCCTGTAACAGGTGGTAATTAGGATTTAAACAATGGAAACAAAAATAAAGCACCTCACAATAACTACACAAGAGGAATGTTATATTGAGTACCCAACTGCAAAATATAAGGAATGTGGAATTTGATAAAGATGATTTTGGAAATATGTAATCGCACAAGGCAAAATTTATAATTTCATGCAGCTTTAAGTGAAAAGGTTCCTTAACGTTTCCATTTCCTTAAAAGCAGTGATACACATGAACACTCAATGTCTCTGTATGGTTTGACCCCTTGAGTGGGGAGTTTTTTTCTGGGACAGGACAAACTTACCTGCCCCAGAAAAACCCACCAGAGAAATTTAGGGGCAGCCCTGCCCTGTTGCGCCGCCCCTCCCACTGTTTCTCACCGCCAGCAGACTCCCCACCCCGGAGCACCAGAATTCCCCTTCTGCTGCCTCCCCCGCCATTCACAGCAGTGATGTTTGGCCAACTCGGGGGGATTCGGGCACCTGAACTCTCAAGCGCTCCTGAGCAGCCCCAAACTTTTCTGAGTGGTACACAGCTGGAGGCACCACTGGCCCACACCTACATACTGGTGGTATGCCCGAAAATTTCCAGGCATACCACCGAAGTGGTTATGAACACATTTTTAGATCAATTTTATTTAACGGAAAATCATAATACACAGTGTCACAATCCTGCCAGAACTCAGTGTGTTTGTCCTGTCTTACCTGCCTGTCAGTCTTGTTTCTCAGCCTGCTGCAGCAAGATCTGAGTATTTGCTTGTAATGAGCACCTGGGTGATTCTGATTCAGCCATTAACTCTGTGGTTACCACTTGAAAGGATTTATACAAGTTCCCTGTTGGCCTCATCCAGAGACTGTTCCAGGTGTGGCCATTCCCAATCACCCGGATGGCCAATCAGTGCTGCTCTGAGGGCTTATCCTCCCAGCGCTGCATAGACGCTTTGCTTTTGCATTGTTGTCAATAACTTGGGAGGAAGCTTCAGTTTGTGTTCCTGCTTTAGCTCTGTGGTATTCCAGTTACCCAGCATTTGTATCCTGCTTCCAAGACCCTGCACCAGCATTTCTACACCTGTGTGTCTCCAAGTACCTGCTCCAGCATTCCTACACCTGTGTGCTTCCAAGACCCTGCACCAGTGTTCCTGCACCTGTGTGCCTCCAACACCCTGCACCAGCGTTCCTACACCTGTGTGCCTCCAAAACCCTGCACCAGCGTTCCTACACCTGTGTGCCTTCAAGACCCTGCACCAGTGTTCACCTGTTCCTGTATTACAAGTACCTGCACCAGTGTTACCCTGTACCTGTACCCAGTACCTGCTTCCTGTCCCAGCACCTGTGTTCCCGAGTCGCCTGCACCTGTGTTCCCGAGTCGCCTGCACCTGTGTTCCCGAGTCGCCTGCACCTGTGTTCCCGAGTCGCCTGCACCTGTGTTCCCGAGTCGCCTGCACCTGTGTTCCCGAGTCGCCTGCACCTGTGCTTCCAGTTACCTGCACCTGTGCTTCCAAGTTATCTGCACCTGTGTTCATCTGTGCCAGTGTTCATCCGTACCCGTGCTTCCGAGTTTCCTGCACCTGTGCTTCCGAGTTTCCTGCACCTGTGTTCATCTGCACCAGTGTTCATCCGTTCCTGCATTTTGAGTTACCTGCACCTGTGCTTCCGAGTTACCTGCACCTGTGCTTCCGAGTTACCTGCACCTGTGCTTCCGAGTTACCTGCACCTGTGCTTCCGAGTTACCTGCACCTGTGCTTCCGAGTTACCTGCACCTGTGACCACTTGCACCCGCACGCTCCAGCATCTGCACCTGTGTCCACCTGTCTCTGCGTGCCTCAGTACCTGCACCCGCAACCACCTTCACCACTGCCTACAGTGCTTCCGGCACCTGCTCTCCAGTGGTCCAACTCCGTGCTTCCGGCACCTGCTCTCCAGTGGTCCAACTCCGTGCTTCCGGCACCTGCTCTCCAGTGGCCCTACTCTGTGCTTTCCAGCTCCTGTGCTCCCGTGCCTCTACTACGTGCCTCCAAGTAACTTATCAGTTCCCAGCTTTCCAAAGACTTTTACAGACTTTCAAATGTCCCCTGTACCAGTTCATTCTATGCAATAAACATTACCCATTTGTATCCACTTGCCTCCGTCCTGTTTCCATTGGGTTGTCAGCTAGCCACCAAGGTCACTCCCGGGTCCCAAATCCCCAGTCGTGACACACAGGTTTGACCAGGGCCGGATTAAGGGGATAAAATTAAATTTAGGGGGAGGTAATATAAAAGAACACAGTAGAAGGAACACACAATGATGTGATTATAAGTATAGATCAACCTAATTATAGGTATCAGTCAAAGGGCACTGGAAAGTAATAAGTGGCGTGGAGAGACTAATCTATATAGTGAGATCAGCAGCCCATTCTGTAATAGTTGAATATGAACTAAGATCGAAAGATCCCATATTTGGTCTATCCAAGCCATTTGATTAATGGGTTGGAGGTCGAGGAAGAGTAACGCACTGCAGCGGATTGATATTCATAGTGGTATTGAACTGCTTGTTCAATTTGAGGGATAGTTGGTATTCAGGTTGAGTGCCACTATCATGCAATCAGAATTTTAGATGTGATTAGAATGTGGCCCATAACATATCTGTCATTACTAGTTAAGGTGCCCTATATACAAGTGCTGCACATACTTTTTGTACTAGATCTCATCTCATCGCAAAACCGAGATGCGATGAGATGCAATATTGTATACAATAATTGTAATGTGTATGGGCACCTTCAGACCTCCCTTATATAAATGAAAAATTGCCAATTTTGGAGTCGAGGAAATGGGGATTTTCAAAACCGTTGAGATTAGTACAAACACTGCTGTCCAGAAACTGGAGATATATGGGCATTCCCAGAATATGTGGAATAGGGATCCTACATATCCACATCCCTGCCATTCTTCTTCACTAATAGTTTCGGTCAAATCCTGTTCTCATTTCAATAAAGAGGGAAATTTTATAAAGCCCATCAGTTCTACCAATAGACTATACCACCAAGTGATACCGCCTCTGCTACTCGCACAAGTCTACTACAAATTCTGAATGTACAAAGGGAGTGTACACACAACATGGGGAGTAGGGGTTATATCGAATAGCCAATGCCTAAGTTGAAGGAACTTAAAGAAGTCCTTATGTGAAAGGGAGAATTGGGATTGGAGTTGTGAGTCAGATAACAAAGTACCCGAAGCATACAGTAGGTGCCAATTCTGTGGGCGCTCAAGGGCCCGAGCACCCACGGAAAT
Organism: Crinia signifera; assembly: GCF_055691185.1. Taxonomy (NCBI): domain Eukaryota; kingdom Metazoa; phylum Chordata; class Amphibia; order Anura; family Myobatrachidae; genus Crinia; species Crinia signifera. Next base: position 376,227,236 of record NC_139217.1, read on the forward strand.
TGATGAGCACCCACGGGCCCAAGTTCCACTGCTGAGCCACCATATTAACTTCGCCGGACCCGCCACCTGGGAAACAGTATGTATTCTGTCCGCGGAGTACCTGCACTGTGGGGGCATTTATGTACCTGCACTGTGGGGGCATTTATGGATGTGGAACTCTGTTGCCGTAATTTGAATATTGGAGACAACTGTGCTCCATAATATAAATTGGGGTACTTATGTAATATCTGGGCTCCCGTTTTTCTTATGAGACCGCGTCCCCTCGCCACGCTTCAGGCACGGTGGCTCGCTGCGCTCGCCACACTATATAACATCAACTCCATGCGTAGTTGGATAGTAGGGGTATGAAAAAATGTGGTGCATTTAACATGGGAGCCCAGATAATACATAAGTACCTAAATTGGTATTATTTTGTGGCCAAACCCCTTCCCCATGATGCCACACCTCTATATTTTTGGCTTGAGCACCCACCAGCAAAAATACGCTCCCCCCCCCCCCCCGTTTTGATAGAGATAGGATCTTCCGGGCCAGTCTAGGTTTAGCCCCTTTCCATATGTATTTACTAAAGGCTGAATGGAATTTATTTAATAAAGAGGTAGGGAGTACAAGGGGAATGGTTCTAAATAGATATAGTATCTTAGGCAGTATCAACATCTTCAAAGCCGCAATTCTGCCAAGCCATGAGATGTGCAACATCATCCAGTCAGTGGACACCAGCGAGATCTTGTGGAGAATTGGGACATAATTGGCTTGAATTAATTTGTTTATCGTGGGGGTAATGTGAATTTCCAAATACTAAAGGCTATCAGCATGCCAGGAATATTGAAATTTAGCTTGTAGAGATTGAAGAAGGTTAGGAAAAAAAAAAAAACAGTTTGTTTCCCTATTGCACACTGAATGAGAAATATACATATAATAATCAGATAATACAGAGATCTTGGTTGCATATATCTGCAGATATAGGGTTAAGCCCCCAGGCCGTACGTCAAGGCATCTCTGTCACTGGGGGTCCCTAACACTGGGTATGGGTCTGGGGTGTGGGCCCCCAATATGCCGGCACAGGCTGACTACTCCAGGGCAGCACACAAATGAAAGTTAGTAGGTGTTAAATAAGAAGCACATAAGTGCTATGTAGGAAGGTGAAGGTGTGATTAAAATAATACATACAGTGTGATAGGGAAAAACATAAATGTTAATAAAGTGTTAGGGTATGTCGACCTGGAGCAGACCAGCCATACCAACAAAGAGGGAATCACATGTTATTGTGCATGGGATGGGTTTGGGAGTGTGATTCCCTCTTTGTTGGTATGGCTGGTCTGCTCCAGGTCGACACACCCTAACACTTTATTAACATTTATGTTTTTCCCTATCACATTGTATGTATTATTTTAATCACACCTTCACCTTCCTACATAGCACTTATGTGCTTCTTATTTAACACCTACTAACTTTCATTTGTGTGCTGCCCTGGAGTAGTCAGCCTGTGCCGGCATATTGGGGGCCCACACCCCAGACCTATACCCAGTGTTAGGGACCCCCAGTGACAGAGATGCCTTGACGTACGGCCTGGGGGCTTAACCCTATATCTGCAGATATATGCAACCAAGATCTCTGTATTATCTGATTATTATATGTATATTTCTCATTCAGTGTGCAATAGGGAAACAAACTGTTTTTTTTTTTTTCCTAACCAGATTTACCCCTCCCTGTTGGCACCTGAATGACAGACCTCTGATTGAGCAGCTTGCCAATAAAAGTGTTGAGAGATTGAAGAAGGTCAGGGGGAAATTAATGGGGAATGCTTCGGTTTTGGAACCGTTTACTCTATATGTATAAAAATCGATGTGTGTATGTTCCCTATGGACTCCAAAACGGCCTGACCGATTTTGATTACATTTTCAGGCAATCTTCAGATTAGCCCAGCGGGTGATCCTGTGAAGTTTGGTAGTGATCGGATCAACAGATTATTTTTTTATTGGCAATTAATTGATCGCTCCAAGAATGAGATTTCGTTCCCGCCGAACTGTCAAATGCAACTGAATATTCAAGCCGTTGTCGATAACGTATTTTCAAATCTAACAACCAACTAAAAAAATTTGGATTGCCTGTGCGAACATGCAATTTTGGCACCAAAAAATGATGATGTCAACAAGCTCAATGAGCAAATTCAATTGACACTGCCCGGCAAAACAGTCAAATACAAATCCATCGGCACAGTAATGGACGAAGAACAAGCTGTCAATTATCCGATTGCATTTTTGAATTCATTGGAACCACCCGGAATGCCACCGCACATACTGTATCAACATTGAAGTTTGGATCACCGGTGATTCTTATTCACAACTTAAATGCACCAAGGTTGTGCAATGGAACCAGATTGACCATCGGCACTGTACCTATAGATATCTGCTAAAACTTTGTCACATGACCGGGCCATCCCACATGCCTCACTGTGCTTCCGTTCCCCATCCCACATGCCTCACTGTGCTTCCATTCCCCATCCCACATGCCTCACTGTGCTTCCGTTCCCCATCCCACATGCCTCACTGTGCTTCCGTTCCCCATCCCACATGCCTCACTGTGCTTCCGTTACCCATCCCACATGCCTCACTGTGCTTCCGTTCCCCATTCCACATGCCTCACTGTGCTTCCGTTCCCCATCCCACATGCCTCACTGTGCTTCCGTTCCCCATCCCACATGCCTCACTGTGCTTCCGTTCCCCATCCCACATGCCTCACTGTGCTTCCGTTCCCCATCCCACATGTCTCACTGTGCTTCCGTTCCCCATCCCACATGCCTCACTGTGCTTCCGTTCCCCATCCCACATGCCTCACTGTGCTTCCGTTCCCCATCCCACATGCTTCACTGTGCTTCCGTTCCCCATCCTACATGCCTCACTGTGCTTCCGTTCCCCATCCCACATGCCTCACTGTGCTTCCGTTCCCCATCCCACATGCCTCACTGTGCTTCCGTTCCCCATCCCACATGTCTCACTGTGCTTCCGTTCCCCATCCCACATGACTCACTGTGCTTCCGTTCCCCATCCCACATGCCTCACTGTGCTTCCGTTCCCCATCCCACATGCCTCACTGTGCTTCCGTTCCCCATCCCACATGCCTCACTGTGCTTCCGTTCCCCATCCCACATGTCTCACTGTGCTTCCGTTCCCCATCCCACATGCCTCACTGTGCTTCCGTTCCCCATCCCACATGCCTCACTGTGCTTCCGTTCCCCATCCCACATGTCTCACTGTGCTTCCGTTCCCCATCCCACATGCCTCACTGTGCTTCCCTTCCCCATCCCACATGCCTCACTGTGCTTCCGTTCCCCATCCCACATGCCTCACTGTGCTTCCCTTCCCCATCCCACATGCCTCACTGTGCTTCCGTTCCCCATCCCACATGCCTCACTGTGCTTCCGTTCCCCATCCCACATGCCTCACTGTGCTTCCGTTCCCCATCCCACATGTCTCACTGTGCTTCCGTTCCCCATCCCACATGCCTCACTGTGCTTCCGTTCCCCATCCCACATGCCTCACTGTGCTTCCGTTCCCCATCCCACATGCCTCACTGTGCTTCCGTTCCCCATCCCACATGCCTCACTGTGCTTCCCTTCCCCATCCCACATGCCTCACTGTGCTTCCGTTCCCCATCCCACATGCCTCACTGTGCTTCCGTTCCCCATCCCACATGCCTCACTGTGCTTCCGTTCCCCATCCCACATGTCTCACTGTGCTTCCGTTCCCCATCCCACATGCCTCACTGTGCTTCCGTTCCCCATCCCACATGCCTCACTGTGCTTCCGTTTCCCATCCCACATGCCTCACTGTGCTTCCGTTTCCCATCCCACATGCCTCACTGTGCTTCCGTTCCCCATCCCACATGCCTCACTGTGCTTCCGTTCCCCATCCCACATGCCTCACTGTGCTTCCGTTCCCCATCCCACATGCCTCACTGTGCTTCCGTTCCCCATCCCACATGTCTCACTGGGCTCCCCTTCCTCCTCATACACTACTGTACTTCATTCCAGGTCCTCGTCATCATCAGACAGACCCCCTCCCACTTGAGTGGACTTGACTTACCTCCAAACAACCACTGCAGGACGACAAGGTAGGACATAAAATATGTCAACCTATGCAAGCCTACTAGCTCTTTCAATTTGAAACGCATTTACTATCGATTTCTCAGACAGGTTGTCACAAACCAGATGGCTGACATACTGTTTTAGGTGTTTGGCGAGCATTAGGGTGGAGCTCCCTGATGAGCTTGCTGCTGGGAGGGTGGCAAGCACTAGGGTGGAGGACAGGGCTCTCTGATGGACTCCATGGATCTCTAAGCCAGTGATGTGAGGATTCTGAAGTAAGTTTAAGTCTGTTACTTCAGACTCCTCAGATCACTGGCTGAGAGACCAGAGGAGTCACCAGGCAGCTCTGTCCCCACCTACACGTTCAGTCTCTGGTTAGACATTATAATAAAGGAGGTCAAAGAACAATATGCATTCAATATGCATTTGTTAGTTCAGCTGTATCATTCTAAACAGTTCATAAGTCGACACCAAAGTGCCAACATGCACAAGCTCAACATAGACAAAAGGTCAACATGCAATGGTTGACACATGAAAAGGTTGTTCTTGGTTTTTTTTGGCATTGCCTCTGGGAGTTTCACCACTGTGCCTCCCCAATCACAATACACCCTCATAATTAATGCGGGTCTCCCCAATCAGTAACCACCTCCCGCTATACTCAACCCCACCCACCTTGTGCCTTATTCCACCAAAGCCCAACTAAACTTCCTCTCTTTATCTATTTGACAGTCCTACACGGCTGTGTGCGGCTATACCATTTCCAACCCGCCGTATATGCAGCAGTAGCAAGGAACAATTTACCATGGGGCAGTGGGGACTTGCAGCCCAGCTGGCCATACTTGTAACTATATATCACATAAGTGTTTCTATTTTTATGTATTTTACAATTGGTGCTGCAATAGAGTATGGGGTGTTTATGACTACACTCTCCTGCAGCACTAGTCACAATTACTCCACTCAGGAAAATATTAGCTGCTTCAATTCTCAATATGACTCAAGCTTAAAATACACAAAGCTGGATAGGATTACTAAGAGCAAAGTAACATTTTATTAAGTTCTTAATCACGTGTCAATTCTTGGTTTATTGTCTGCAAACAAAGGGCAGGATTACTAAAAAATTCTTTATTTATTGGCTCAAATCACATTACTCTTTGAACAACAAAAATGTAAGTGAACGTTCTAAAACAGTATGTCAGCCACCTGGTTTGTAACAACCTGTCTGAGAAATCGAAAGTAAACGTGCTTTGAAATGAAAGAGCTAGAAGGCTCGCTTAGGTCAACATATTTTATGTCCTACCTTGTGGATTCCGCCTATTGTGTATACTAAGCTATATATATATAATTTCTCAACACATTGTGACACATTTTTTTTACACAAAATCACTACTTTTAATGTGTCATAATCAGTGGTTGAAGTGGAAATTTTAAAGTGGGGGTATGGAAAAATGAAGGGTGTTGTTCTGCATGAGCTCTGTAAAAAGGGGTGTGGCCACTCAAAAGGGGGCATGTCCTTATGTGTAGTGTACCATATGGCCCTTATACACCGCAATAGTATGATCCCTTATATCTATCTAGTACTAGGGCTCCTTACATATTATGCCACACAGAATGAGACAAAATTCAACATTTTTCCACACAGAAAGAGCCAGGGACAGCAGAGGCAGAGAAAGAGACAGCAGGGAGAGAGCGTGACAGCAGGGACATAGGGAGAGAGAAGCAGAGGCAGAAAGAGGGACAGCAGGGACAGAGAGATGGGGAAAGGGACAGCAGGGACAGAGAGACGTGGAGAGGGATAGTAGGGACAGAGAAAGAGGGATGGCAGGGAGAGAGGGGCAGCAGGGGGAAGGAGAGGTAAGGCAGGGGCAGACAAGGACAGGATGACAAAAAGGACAGGGAGAGTGACAGCTGGGTCAAAGAGAGTGATAACAGAGAGTGACAACACAATACAAGCAGCAGGGTAAGATTACCTTACCTAAGGCTGTGATTGGCAGCAGCCTTGCAGAGGAGGAGGCTGGGTTCAATGGCGGTGGGGTGGAGGAGGAGGCTGTGGTCAGCAGCAACTTTGCAGAGGAGGCTGAGACAGGGAAAATCACAGCAGTGACAGCAGAGACAGAGAGAGGGATAGCAGTGACATAACGACAGGGAGAGGGACAGCAGAAACAGCAGGAGGGACAGCAGGAACAGCAAGAGGGACATCAGAGAGAGGGACAGCACAGACAGAGAGAGGGACAGCACTGACATAGGGACAGTGATGGCAAGGACAGAGAGGGACAGCAGGGACATAAGGGACATAGGGATGAGGAGAGTGACAGTAGGGAGAGTGAGAGGGATGACAGGGAGAGGGAAAGGGATGACAGGGGGAGGGGACGGCAATAAAAAAACGCATGTAAACCTTTTCCATGTTGACCCAATGCATGTCAACCAAGTGACTGTCGACCTAATGCTTATAGGCCTAGTAATTGCATCCTGACTCTCACTCTGCTTCCCTGCCCCATCCACGCAGCACCTCTAGTTTGTGATTCCTAACAGCTCATAAGGATTACCACCTCAATACCTGCCCTTTAAAATGCTCAGTGCTGACTGTGCCCCCAGCAATTACCTGTATGCCCCTACATCCCTCAGTGTGAGAGGTGTGTGCACATCTGGATGAGGCACCTGTATGCACCCAGTGTGAGAGGTGTGTGCACACTGGAGGGTGGCACCTGTATGCCCCTGCATCCCTAAGTGTGAGAGGTGTTGTACACAGCAGGGGAAGCAGCACAGCTTAATGGCACAGATTAATGGCCTGTCCCTAGCTGCTGGGTGATCCGGGAGTTGGAGGGTCCTATAATCCCCTAGGACCAGTGTTCCCTCTAAGCTGTGCGCACGTGCGCGCGCACACACCTTGACGAACGTGCGCACAGACATTACAACTGAGCGCACAAAGCAGCAGTGGTCCCTTTTTGCAGTTGTGGACTCAATTAATGTGTGTTTCACCCATTAACTACATTATGTACTGTATTTTGAATGTTTAAATGTTTAATATCATTTTGAAGTAAAGTTAACACAAATGCTGAACGTCATTTTCCAGTTAAATATAAGTGACGCACAAAAATGTAAGTTTCATTCCAAAGTTGCATAGCCAAAATTTTTAGCCGCACACAGCCTTCGTAAAATTAGAGGGAACATTGCCTAGGACCAATAGAGAATTGCCTGTGTTCCCTGCCAGTGCCCAGAGATTAGCAGGGGTGTCACCTGGGCAGTGGTGTTGTGCCTAGCACTGAGCAGCACCTACCCTGTGGGTACAGAGAACTGGCTCCTCTTCCCTGAGGATGCCAAGTTCCTCTTTGACACCTTCCCCTCTGGACTTCATGTGGGCAGTGGGCACAGCTGCCTACCAGTTGGTCTGGTAGCAGAATGGCAGGGAGCCCTCCATCTGGGACACTTACTGCCACAGGGAAGGAAGTTGCAGTGGGAACATGGCCAGCGACAGCTACAACCGGCTGCCCAGGGACTCAGGGTACAGGTTCTCCATCTCATGGTCGTGCCTTTTCTCAAACGGGATGGAGGCAGGTGCCAGCCGGGACGGGTACTCCTACCAGGCACTCCTAGACAGGCTCTGCGCATAGAGCCGGTGGTCACCCTCTACCACTGGGACCTGCCACAGAGGCCGCTCTGCACCCGGCGGGTGGTGAGTATGAAGCTGCGGACTCCGGAGTAGGGAGGCCAATCCCGGGATCGGGATCGGCGGGATCCCGGGATTTTGGCCTAAAAACGGCGGGATTTTAATCCCGGGATCGAGCCTTTCAATCCCGGGATTGCGGGATTAGTACCCGCTTGTAATAACAGGCAGGCATACCGGCAGCGGCTGTTCTCGCAAGTGTGCTGTAGCGCCATGGCAGCGGTCGGGCTGCGCAGCGTGACCCTTGACATAACGTCACGCTGCACAACCCGGCCGCCGCCATGGTGCTACAGCACAGCACACTTATTACCTGTTCACGGCGTGTGCTGCCAACTTGCTCCCAGTCCCCCACTCTCCCTCCTCCGTTTCATGCGCTTAGCCGCCCGCCTGCTGAGCAGCTCCGAGCCGCCCTCCCGATGTTCTCTCCCGCTCGCTGTGATGCTCCAAGCCGCCGCCCGCCCGCCAACTGTGATGCTCCAAGGCCACCGACTGCTGGAGATGATGGTCCTGCAACTGCCTGTCAACCCCGTGTAAGTGACAGTGCAGTGCAGGGCAGGGGGGGGTTATAGAGAAATGGTGGGGATGTTCTTAAGTGCGGCCCGGGCAGTTTTTTTTTTTTTTTTTTATCAGGGAGGCCAATCCCGGGATCCCGGGAATCCCGGGATTGAGCATTTTTCAATCCCCAATCCCGGGATTGAAAAAATGCCCCGGGATTGGCATCCCTACTCCGGAGGGTGGGAAAAACTGTGGCGGTTCCGGGGGTTAAGGGTCAAGCAGGGAGGAGGACAGACAGCAGTGCGGTACCTGATAACCCTTTCATTCCCCTCCTATCAGACCAGCGGCAGTGCAGCCTGTGGTGCCCACCCCCCCTCCTATCAGACCAATGGCAGTGCGGCCTGTGGAGCCCGACCCCCATCCCTCCCCTCCTATCAGACTAGTGGCAGTGCAGTCTGCGGTGCAATTTAGATTTCAGTTTAAACACACCCCACCCAAATCTAAAGCTGGCCATACATCTATAGATTTATTGTCCGATCTGGCTGGTTGGAGCAAACAGTTGGCAATTTGCTTTGAATCGCTGGAAAACTGCCCAAACCCTTCATTCAGATATTACCAGGTGTTTGTTCCAACCAGCCCAATCTAACAATCAATCTGTAGATGTATGGTGAGCTCTCTCTGTACATGTTAAATTTGCCCAATTGCAGTGCACATGGTTTTTCATATTTGAGAAACATTTGGCTTTTGCAATCAACACTGAATCAGGCCCTCTATTAATATACTAATATGACACAAACATACCATTTTTCCTGACTATATAGCAAGGTCTGATCAACCAATAGGCTGATCAGGCTGCAACCTGGAGACCTGGGTCTTGCCAGGCCAGGCAAGGCTGCCGAGAGGTACGCTGGGCCCCAGTAAAAATCTTTGGGGCTGGCCTAATCAAGGGAGGCGTGGCCACATCCAGCGATTAGGTCACACGCACCCCAAAAAGTTTAGGGGGGTGAAATAGCACTCTAAAGTAGAGGGGGGAGTGTTATTGCGCCCCCCCCCCCCCCCCCCACACACACACCTACAGCCTGTGCTGTGCTGATAGCAGACTCAATGTGAGCCGTCAGTGAGATGGTCACGCTGAGCCTGCTGTCAGCACAGCACATGCTGTAGGTTTGTGATGCTGCTGCTGCCTGGGAGGGAAGGGGGGGGGTCGGACCAGGGCCCCAGCCGGGCCCCTCCAGCAAGACCGGTCCTGGGTATTTAGTTCCTGCCCCCCTCCCTTCACTCTTGGCAGCCATGGGCTAGCCATATGCAAGTGAGGGCAGCACCATATGTGGACCTGTGTCCGACCACCTGGGGGGAGGCATCATATCCACAGGCTCTGTGAATAACGCGGAGGATATGATGGAGCTGAGTGTTCCCGGAACGCCAGTATACCAAATCCACGGACTGCAAGAAGCTGCTGCTGGAATGACAAGGTGGAGAAGGGGGGAGGGGCTATGGAGGGCGGCTGGATGAAGCATGTCAGCCGCAGCCAGCAGCTGATGCAGGAGGACCGATATGTGGCCGGCAGCGGATACAGGGCAGGATGCTCTAAAACAGAAATGCGGTAAAAACTCCATAATCACATTTCCATATGTTCTAATGCCCCTCTGCCGGGTCAACGCTGCAAAAGGAATCGCCAACTTTTGCTGGTGATTCCATATAAAAGCCTGTGTGAGGGATCCATCACGGATCCCTCCCAGCGGGTGTGGTATAACACACCGACAGTCGGGATTCCAACAGTCATTAGCCCGACGTTGGAATCCTGACTGCCGGCACTCAGACCAACGTCCAACGTCGGTGTAATGACTGTCGGAATCCATACTGCCGGTCAGTCATCAGGCACCCCTCCCAGCATGCCCCCACAAAGAGCTGTCCTTTGCGTTAATAATCGCATATGTTAGAGCGTATGCGATTATTAAGAAGAACGTGGTACCTGGCTGAGAGGGGCGATGTACAGTAGGGCGGCGGATGCTAGAACATCCCGCCCACAGTGTGCACCCTGTCAGCCTGGTAAGGATGAGACTGCCATACAGCTACATGCTGTGTGTGTGCCTGTGCACAATGCTGTGTGTGTGTGTGTGTGCGCAGGGCCGTCTTAACAGCAGTGTGGGCCCCTGGGCAAAGCAATGCACTGGGGCCCTTACCCATTCTCCCCTCCTAGGGGTGAGGGGTGCTATCAGCAGCAGCTTTGATGTCCCACGGGTGGCAGGGGGTGCTCTATCTTTCACTCAACATGTAGGACCTGGAGCAGTAACTTCTGCTAATTACTCCTTTACTGCACAGGGGGGTGGGAGGGAGAACACTAATGCGTGGAAGGGGGCACTGAGCTGAATGAAGGGTCCCTTGTAAATGACTTCCAGAGAGGTAGGGGGTGTTTTATACGCAGGGGAGGGTTGGATAATGGAGTGGGGTTAATATTCATAATTTTCCGGTGGAAGGGCAGCTTGTTTGACTTCAGATATCGCCATTATCTGGAAATAGATCTCTTTGCCTTCAATAGTATAAAAACAGAGTTCCAACTCTCAGGAGGTGCTGGGGACTTGGGGATCAGAGATCAGGAGCCAGAGCAATCCATTGACAAAAATATAAAACTGTACACCAGACGTTTGGAGCTGGAGCAGGGACCGGCTGCTGGAAGGCTGATACTGTATATCTGGTTCTGGGCATGATAGAGACAAGCCGCTAGTGTTGACAGAAAGGGGAGATTCGCAGCTCTCAGAAAAAAATCTATGTCAGTGTGATCCTGAGAAATATGGCTGGGAAATGCAATTAACAGGTCAGATGTGGACTGCTGCTTTGAAGTTGGATATCTCCAGTTCCCCAGGGCCGATTTTCAAAATTCTGGTATCCCTGGAAAAATGGGATCCTCAGCTATCAGCATAGGGCCCTCATACATCTGGGGCCCCTGGGCAAGTGCCCATTAAGCCCATACGGAAAGATGGCCCTGGTTGTGTGTCTGTGCACACTGCTGTGTGTGTCTATTTTCTGTTTCAGTACTCCCTATGCCGTGTGCCTAAGCCCTATACTGTATAAGTATGTGTGCACAATGCTGTGTGTTTATGCACAATGGGCCTTATTCTAGTTAACTCTTTCTGACAAAATCCTTCTTAGATGGACACAACCATGTGCACTGCAGGTGGGGCAGATGTTACTTGCGCAGAGAGAACTAGATTGGGTGGGGTTTTACTGCAAAGTGAGATCTATATAAAGCAGTCAGTATATACCCTGCACAGAAACAAAATAACTCACCCAAATCTAATTCTCTCTGCACATTTTACATCTTCCCCCCTGCAGTGCAAATGGTTTTGTCCATCTAAGAAGGATTTTGTCAGAAAGAGTGAACTAGAATAAGGCCCAATGTTTGTGTGTGTGTCTATGCACTGTGCTGTGTGTGTGTGTGTCTATTCACAATGGCCCGCCTCCTTCATTTTCTCTGCCACAGTGCAGCCCACTTTCCCATCTAATGTGCATGATTTCTTCCATTCTAGACCCATGCCCATCTTCCCCTAGCACAACCCCATCCTACCCCTCTACTCTGTCACCCTGCGGAGGCATCCGAGCAATGAGCATGTAACTCCAAGCAATGAGCACATAGGTAATAAAAATATTAATGCAGGGTGTGTGTGTGTGTGTGTGTGTGTGTGTGGGGGGGGGGGGGGGGGGGGGCAGTTCTGTATTAGCATAGGGTGGCTGGAACCCTTAATCAGGCCCTGCTATATACTGTAGGCCGCCCCTTTCTCCTATTTATAGCATTCTGTTTGTCATACTAACCATTTAGCTCAGTTGCAAATGCAGAACTGTTTCCATTAGGGAATTTTAGTAAACACAACTTCCTGGAACAAAATGCAGCTAAATACATTGTGCAGAGACAGTCACCATGGAACATTTCCTATCTCAGTGATGCATACACAGATCCTATATATATCGCTTTAACAGTTTGATGTTCATAACATTTTACTCTATTAGTCAGTGGCGTAACTACTGTGGGTGCAGGGATGTGGCTGCTACGGGGCCTGAGCTTTCTCCAAGGCCTGCCGCTTTCCATGCACCCAAGAGCGGCCATCAGGTAAGGGCATTCTCAGGTCAGCACATAGCACGCATTGAACCCACCTGGAAACTGATACTTTTGTTGTCAGGATCATCGGCGCACTGCGGCCACTGCAGAACAGGAAGATTTAGATGAAGATGTCCCTGGCACCCCTGGCATTACTGCTGCTAGTGGTCACACAGAACCTGGACTGACAAAAGCACTGAGATCAATAAAGGAATGGACAGAGTGGGCGTCCCATGGGTACGCGGGATGAAGACAGGGTGGGCGGCTGACATCATGTCTTTGTCCCGGCTGCTGCAAATATAAGTCAGTCTCAACTGTCTGGCAACCATTGAATGATTTCTACTGCTGCGGGCACATGCAAGGGGATGTGTCCGGGGGGGGGGGGGGAGCGGTATTCTGCAGGGCGGCGTCTGCAGGGCCATATGATGGGGATATAGACAGAGAGTGGTAGGAAGAGGATAGAGAGATGCTGGGTGGTAGAGGGGTCGAGTGAAAGACGCAGGGCGGTAGGGAGTGGATAGTGAGACACGCCAGACAACGGCAGAGGGGCCACAGACGCTGTGGTCGGCAGGAGGGGGCGGACACACAGTAAAAGCCACAGCAGAAAGATGGAATGGCTGGCAACTGTAATCGTAAGGGAAGTTAAAGAAATAACAATAATTCACTTAAAGTGCTCGCATACTATCAGGCAAAATGGCCTGGACGGATTCACCAGGCCCTAGGTAGCTGCCTTTGTTGACTAGCGGTAAATCCACCTGTGACTGGCACTATGTATTATAGTGCACCCATGGGAACAGTGGCTCCGGGTCCCGACACTTTGAAAAAACAAAAAAACAAAAGCAAAACTTCGGTTTTGCTGTGCCATCGAAGGAGGGAAACCATCTCCCCCATCCATGGCAAAAGTATTTGACATTGGTCATAAACCATTGATGATTTTGAAACATCGATGGTCTATGGCCATCCATACAATGTTCTTAGTATAGCAGTGGGTCTGCTGCACATGCACAGCAGTCATTCCCAGGGAGGGTCGCGTGGGAACCCTCTCTACCAGAGAGGAGTACGTGACATGTAGCCCATAGGCTACAACAGGTCAGATGGCGAGAAATATGAGTAAATCTCTGGAATGCTTTGCATTCAGGATATTGATAAATCTGGCAGCATCCCATGCCCTTTAGAAACCTATAGGGATGTGGCTACTGATGGGAATGGTGTCATATCTGCTGTGGTCCCTATTGCAAACATTCAGGGGATACTTAATATTTGTTGTTAACCCCTGAAAAGGAATGTTTTGGGAACATACAGATGTAGTGCCGCTCATTCAATCTCGGCACCTGCCATGTCCCTTTCACTGGTGAGCGCCGGCGATAGGGACTGGGACGCACGTGCGTCTCATGCGCACATGCATCCCAGTATCGCGGCGGCTGGGCAGCGTCTCCCTGCCCCTCTCCGCTTCGGGGAGACGCTGCCCAGTTCGGGGGAGGTCGGGGCTTTGAGGGGGACCGGCGGCGACGGCGGGGGAGGCCGAGGAGAGCAGCGGCAGGCTCCGTTGCCGAGGTGCGCGCGAGCTTCTCATGCCCCTAGCGGTAGCCGGCCGCCGGCGGGGCTGGCGATAAAATAACCAGCCCCTGGAAAGACGACCCCCGCTACATCTGTAGCAGCAAATATTTTTTTGGTACTTGTGTATTAGCCGGGCGCCCGGTACGTAGTTAGCATAGCAGCACTGTCAGAATCAGCGTAGTGTTCCAGCGGCCAGCCTAGTTAGCGTAGTCAGTCAGAGCCAGGGTAGTTATCGTAGTCAGTCAGAAGTAGCGTAGTGTTTCCGCAAGCGTCCCTGTCAGAATCAGCGTAGTGTTCCCGCGGCCGCCTAGGCAGCGTCTCTGTCCGAATCAGCATAGTGTTCCCGCTGTGATCTTTTCTCCTTCATTAATAATTAAAATCCAGTTAACAGTTAACACATGATGTCATTACTGTCTCAGATGTGTAATATGGCAGGCGTGAATGTGTTCCTGAAACACCCCCACTATCCACGCCCACCCCGAAGCGTGGTGAGCGCAGCAAGCCCTGTGAGGGGACGCGTTACGCGTCCTCCCGACCTGTTCATAAACCCACTATCCACGTCGACTTGATTGTAAAAAGTGTGGCGCTTCGGGCTGGCGTGGATAGTGGGGGTTTGAAAATACCTCCTTTATTGTCCATAGGACACACTTGCACCCGCATACCCCCTGTATGCATGAGGCGCACGTGCTAATAATTACTGAGAAGCACCTGCGTCTCAGACAGCCGGAGTGCCTCTCCGCCGGCGTCCGCCAGCGCAGGGGATGTGGCGGTTACTGGCACTGTGTGAGAGGTGCTCACTAGACTTGGCATGGACGCCGGGGACAGAGCCATGGGCGCCGGGGACAGAGCCGGGCTGCCGCGGAGTCACTGCGCTAGCTACGCTAGGCAGCCGTTGGACTACACTGACAGCATAGCTAGCTTATGCCTGCATACGTATGCTAATTGGGTGCCCGGCTAGTACACAAGTACCATATTTTTTTTTTTCAATAAACGGGCCACTGAGCGATATTGTTCACAATATGGTCTAGTGCTGGGGTAGCCAACCCTAGTCCTCGAGAGCTACATGTGTTGCAGGTCTCCTCACAGAATCACAAGTGAGCTAATTAGCTCCATCTGTGTATCTTTTAAAATGTGTCAGTGATTAATGAGTGCAGCTGTGCTGCAGCTAGGTTGTCTGGAAATTGTGAACTGTTGGTAGCTCTCGAGGGCTAGGGTTGGCTACCACTGGTCTAGTGTGTACTCTGAAAGGGAGGTCCTCGTTAACAACCGCCATTCAGGCCGTCACTCCTCCCCCTCCCCAAACCCCTGCCATTGCTCCCTTCCTGGCTGTGTAATGTGTAAGCATGGATCCCCGCCGCCACCAATATCAGCGTTGGCAGGTGCCTCGTTTAGTGTGTATGGGGCTTTAGTGTGCCTGTAGGGACAGCCATCGGCACATCTCCCATCGATGGTTACCATCAATGGCTATAAAACATTCTACCACCTACCATCGATGGTTCCTACTATAGCTTTGCTGCACAGCAATGGGACGGCCCGTCACGTCGCTGTGGCCGGCTCGCTCGGCCAGAATGTACGTGCATGAGCAGAAGAAACTTTAGCCATCCATCCAGTTTCTTTTGCGAATGCGCGCACCTCGCGGCGTGGCAGGCCGCACACAGTGCGCTCGCGCCCCCAACCTATACCATCATAAGCCATTCATCGATGGCATAAAACTATTCGACCCTCCACTATCGATGCGCAAAACATCGAGCACTAGGTCCCAACCATCGATGTTTTGGGGACATTGATAGTCGATGGTCATCCCTACTATAGTGTATAGTCCCATAATCACCTCAGAATAAGGACCATTGGAGGGACCCAGGTACACGAGAAACATCGCCCCACTGTAAAATGAGCTGCTTGATGCTTGTATATTTGTGAAGGACACGCAGGCACACTCCACTGCTGCAGGGCGGGGTGACAGCTGCTGTGGGGAGGAGGGAGGGATCTCTGTGGACGATCCATTTCCTGTCCCGGGTGGTGGTGGAAATGTGCTGAGAGAGAAGTACTGTAGCGGCGAGTGTGATATGTGGACAATGGGAAAAGAGGGCAGACAATGGAGAAGTGCTGCTCACCTGCTATTCTCTGGCTGATGATACATAGGAGACTGACAGCGGCTGATTGTCCCGAGGACTGGTCACTGTGTATGTAACATACTCTCTGGCATTACTACCTACTACAGCATGCACACCGCAACTGGAACATAATTTATACAAAAGTAAATGTATGTATGACTGAGTCCCGCCCTGTAGATTGCACAATGTACTGTATTTCTTGCTGATGTAGATGGATATCTCTTCTGCCTGGAGGTTGTGTGTTTCTGTAGTGTGTTTACATGGGTGTGTTTGTATGTGTGTGCGACAATTGTGTGTAAGCACTAAAAAAAGTTAGTATCAGACACTGGAGTAGACTAGTGTGCCATGTATGTTGAGCATACACTAGATTTACAGGATTCCGGAAATTTAGCAAGGAATGGAACCTGTCAGTAAATTTACTGACTACAGGTAAAAATACCACTTATTCACATACCACTGATACTGATATTTTTTTCATGACAATGTGTCAGTAAAACAAATGATACATTAGTTCTTAGTAATTGTACAGACATTTCCAGACAATCTTCCCAGCAAGTAGAGTAGAACCAGCCTCAGGTGTGGAGCATTACACAGAGGGGGGCTAGTGCTAGGTTTTTTTTATTTTTTTTATTTATTTTAGCCTTCTTGTGCTAGGTTTTTTTATTTTTTTGGACGGGAATCAAATAATGACTGAGAATCAGCTGTATGCTCCATGGTAGTCCTTTTTAAATCATGTACTTCCTTTTAACCGTGTTAGTGTATCAAATACATCTATTTATATATCTGGATTATATTTCCTCCCATGAGGCA
Organism: Crinia signifera; assembly: GCF_055691185.1. Lineage (NCBI taxonomy): Eukaryota > Metazoa > Chordata > Amphibia > Anura > Myobatrachidae > Crinia > Crinia signifera. The sequence continues at coordinate 376,244,050 of NC_139217.1, forward strand.
GACCCATGGGGATCCTTGTTTCAAATCCTTGTTTCAAGAAAAAATCACAAGTATAATGTGAAGATGGTAAAAGCCAGAAACTATGTAAAGTGTATTAGAAAATCCTAGAAAATGCATTTCAATACACTTTACATGATTTCTGGCTTTTTCAATACAATTGATATGGTTTCTGGCATATTGAATGTATTTACTATGTTTCTGGCTTTTATCCACACTCTGTGGTTGTAGGTGCAGCTTTCTAACCAGCTACACCTACAACCTTTGGACCATGTACTTTTCTGTATAATTTCTGTGACCCAGTACATAACAAGCACCCAGATGGTTCTCTCAGATGAGATTTGGTGTGTTCATTGCATATATAAAAAATATCATTGAAACTGGAAGTAAGGAATTGTGGTAAATTTAATAAAAGTAATTATCATTTTAATTGTTACTGCTAAATTGTTAAGAGCTTCATGAAACCCAATGTAAATGATAGGTTTAATCATCTTTTGGATCCCAATCCAAATGTTAAAATCTACTTTTGTACACATTCTGCTGCTTTTCTACTGTTCTATTTTTTATCGTAAATGGCCTTTGCAAAACTCCATAGGGTTCAATGATTTCTTCTTAGAGATGATCGTTTAAGTGGCATTCAGAATGCTGAGGAACATGGGGGGACTGTCTGCCAGTAGGTACTGTGTAGTTTAAAAAAGGCTATGGATCATATTGTGGACCGTGTCTAGATCAACAGTCCGTAGGTTGACATCAAAAGGTCAACACGGAAAAGGTCAACTTTTTTTGTGTCACCTGAGCATTTGGCCCCCCAATTCAGCGTGTATTCAATGCTTTCTGCGAGCTGTGACAGCGAGCAGTGCTGCCTGCTCGCTGTCACAGCTCGTAGGGTCAGTATTCAACTGACCCCCCCACTCACACACCATTTTCCCCTCGCTCGGTTTTTGTAGCAATGGAGAAACAGCGTATGTGGCCGCTAAAACAGTGAGGCTCGCGGCTAAATGCAGCAGGCTCCCTGCATAAGGGAGCCTTGCTATTTGGGGGAGTTTTCACCACATTCTGACAGCGAGGGTTCCCCCGGAACATAGAATAGGGTGAGTGGCCAGCGTGGGGGTTAAACAGCGAGGATCACTTGTTTTCGGTGATCCCTGCTGTTTAACCCCCTCAACGGCCGCACTGAATTCCGCCCTCAGTGTGCAAATGTACCAGCACATGGTTCGCTTTGTTTGCTATTCTTACTATTCCCAATTGTAGTCCCTGTGTATGGTAAAGTATTAACACGTAAAATATTTTGCATGTTGACCATTGTTAAAGGTGTTCCCCCATCCTGAACCTTCTGTGATGGGATTCTAACAACTGCCTGTCCTTAGTCTCCGGGAATTGATCATAAACCTGTGTTCTTTTACTGCTAGCAGGAGAATAATCAAATCGACACACACTCTGGAGTGTCAAAACGATGTTCTGAGTTTTTAATAGCCTAAAGCTCACATATATTCATTTTCTTATCTATTACATAATGGGTTTCACACATATAATTGCATTCCATAAATATACACAAATCACAACTAATTGACACACCCTAGCTTGTTCACATTACTACTGAAATCTGGTTCCCCCACATCTCCTGGGCGTACAGCCAGAAACACAGATAAACGTTGTGCCAATTATAAAGGATTTACGAGTAACTTTCAAGGTAACATTCTTTTAGACCAAACTAAACTAGAAATAGTAGAAAACACAATACATTACATCATGATGCATACAAAATGGCGTATATGAAGCTACACAGAATAACCAGAATCTGCCTCTCTCAAATGAGAAACACAATACATTACATATATGATCCATACAAAATGGCGTATATGAAGCTACATAGAATAACCAGAATCTGCCTCTATCAGTCCCTTCTATTGATTCTATTTAGGGACAATATACGTTATTTGCCCTGAGCCTCTCTGCCAATCAGACCAGGCGATGCCCTGATTAAGTACGTTCTATTCCCATGGGCCCACCCTGAGCATATGGAAAGCAACATGCTGTCCCGCACAGACAGAGAGTTCAGGTCGCTGTCACATGGATCACTAAACAGGTTCTTGTTCTCTTTCTAGGTAGATTGCTTTCACAGCTTTATCCATGGCTTCAGCATCATCATACTGACAACGGATCAAACGAATGTTGTGATGATCATTGTTTTTGTCAGCTTTCTTTTTCTGTGCTCTCTTATTGTGGTTTTTAATTTTCTTGGCAGTACATGCAAAACAATACAAACAAAGCTTGATTAATACATAGAAAAGCAGAATTACGCATATAATTTTTGCTAACCATGAAAGTATTCCCATAAACCATCCTCCTATACCCTTATACCAATTGGATGGGTTTAGCCAACTGAACCAACTATCCTCAGCGAATAACCAATTACCCTTGTGCTGTTCTGCAAATTCCTCTTTAAGAGTTTTGACAATATCTATATACTGTTCAATGGTTTCCTCTATGGAGTCAGAGATTGAGGTAATTACAGCTAGCTTCTACCACTATCAGGCACAAACCCCCCTCCTTGGCGGTAAGGTAGTCTAGTACCATACGGTGAGCCCTAACTTCTTGTTTAACCATTTTTATGTCCTCCAGTACTAGGTCAAAAGTATCATCATATATCCTGGTTATATTATCCAGTAATTTGGCTAGGTCACTAACTTGTCTGTCATTGAAAGTGGTCCCTGCGGTCCCTATAGTAAATACGTTTCCTATAGTTACCCCTACCATTGTACCCAAACCAGTATTAAACAGGGAGTGGTAAGATTTATGATGACTGTCTTTCCCTGAATTCTCTCTTATTTAATCTGTTCGGGAACTTTGCTTCCATGGCGTCTTTTACCCCTAGTTTTTCTGGGATTACTCTGGCTATGGTACGCTAACACAGTTGAGATACATATTACCTTCCACCAGGGCAGATGGTCTGGCCTGAGGTGCGTTATCATTTTGACAACTTAACTTTGCGTGGGTAAATGATCTGGTTCGTGTTCAACTGTGGGAGGAGTGTATCCACGTCTCTTTTCCAAACACTTTCACTGAGGTTGGGGTCGTCAGCAACACTTGGAACGGACCATCATATCTTGGTTCCAGTGAAGATCTCACGTGTCTCCTAACATAGACCCAATCTCCAATCTTTAGTGCATGGGGTTCTGGTTCTGGGCTTTGGTTACTTAAAAAAAACAAAACTTAAAAATGCAAATCAGTTAAATATTCATTTAAAAACTTCACATATGCTGTCATGTTCCCATGCTTAAACTGTAATTCTTGGGAAAAATAACATCCTATCTTTGGTTTAACTCTAAATAGGATCTCATATCCTGGAGTTGTTCTTATTGCAAATAAGGCCATGGGTAAGCATTCTACCCATATTTTGGCAGTCTCTTGTATGGCTTTTTGGACTTTTAGTTTCAGAGTGCCATTAAAGTCTCTTGATTTGGGCACTGACCTGTGGGCCTGTATAATATTCTGCATTATTTCTCCTGTGTAATGACTACCTCTGTCTGATTCTATTACTTCTGGTACCCCATATCTGCAACTACTTCAGCTATTATCTTTTTGGCTGTGGTCAGGGCATTTGCTTTAGATACTGGCCAAGCCTCAGGCCATCTGCTGAAGATATCTGTGCAAGTTAGGGCGTACTCATACGTGCCACATTTAGGCGTGTGAATGTAGTCTATTTGGAGTCTTTGGAAAGGGAAAATATGCTTTTGGCATGTGTCCCATGCTTGTCCTGGTTCGTCTTCCTGGGTTGTTTTCTGCTCATATCCAGCATTGGTCGGTGTAGTTCTTAGTTGCCACAAAGAAGCCTGGAGCCAGCCAATATTCTTAGACTGTCTTAGTCATCTGTTCTTTGCCTTTATGGTCTGGTCCATGGGCTACTTGAGTCATAGGTGCATATAGTGTTCTTGGCAGGCACCATTTTCCTTCCTTTTTCCAAAGACCCACACAGGATTGCTGGGCTCCCATCTTCTCCCATACTTTGTGTTCTGTCTTTGCTTGTTCTTGTAGTCTGATGAGTATCTTCATATTAATTTCTGCCTTTGTCTCTTGGACATATATTCCAGCTGTTTTCTTCTCCTTTACAGCTGCTTTCTTTGCTTGTTCATCTGCAAAAGCATTCCCTTTTACTTCTTCTGTGTCTTCCTTGGTGTGTGCCTTTGTCTTTATGACTGCCATTTGCTTTGGTAATCGTAAGGCTCTGGTCAATCTCTGGATCAGTTCTCCATTCTTGATGGGTTTTCCTGTTGTAGTAAGGAAATTTCTTCTTTTCCATATAGATGCATAGTCGTGTGCCACACCCCAGGCATAACGTGAGTCCGTGTAGATATTCACTGACTGTCCTTCAGCCATCTCCAAGGCTCTTGTCAGAGCTGTTAGTTCTGCTGCTTGGGCTGAGGTACCGGCTGGGAGTGGTTCTGCTTCCATGACATCATTTGTGGATACCACTGCATATCCTTCATATCGGTGTTCATCCACATAATAACTGGATCCATCGGTGTCAAATAAAAAAATTTTTTAATTGGTTTTTCTTCAATTTTCCAATCAGGTTGCACTTCTTGTTTCATCATGATACACAGTCATGTATTATAGGTCTCGAGGTATCTTCCTCCTCTTCCACTTTTGAGGTATGTGTATCTTCTTCTACTCTCCCTTCTATTGGACCGTCAGGTCCATAATCAATAGGTAGTAGAGTGGCAATACTGTGCATCGCTTGATAGTCACATTGCTTGCAGATAGCAAGGCTACTTCATACTTGGTGAGTCTGGCAGAACTCAAATGCCGTGTAGAAGCTTGTTGCAGTATTTCTGTCACTGCATGTAGAACTTGAATGATGAGGGTGTGATCTAGAACGACATCAGCACATTTTTCCTTTAGTATTGCAGCTGGCTTGTTTGATCTGTTCAACTGCTTCCACTTGGGCTTGTCTTTCCTCATCAGATTGGGTTGCTGTTTTCTTGGTTGCATCATAGAGGGGTTGCATGAGGGCTGAAGATCCCAGTATCCAGTCTCTTACATACGAGGTTAAACCTAGAAATGCCCTTTTCTTTCTTAAGGTGTCTGGGAATGGGGCGTCTAGGATTGCTTTCACTCGCTCTGTGGTGAGATGCCTGGTAATCTGTGAGATGCAGTGTCCAAGGAATATGACTTTTTCTTGTGCATATTGTAACTTGTGCTGAGTTACCCTGCAGTCTTCTTCCGATAGGAATATGAGTAGTGCTACTGTTTCTTCCTCGCACTTCTCCTTGGTGGTTGTGGCTATGAGTAGATCATCCACATACTGTAACAATTGGTTTCATGGGGGTATAGAGGTCCCCCTTTCTTCAGTATCGTAGACGGCCTCTGTAAATTCTTCCATCTTCTTCACTTGCGTACCCAGAGCTTGATTTTGTGCCTTGCTTAGAGGATACTGACATATTGCTACTGGTACGGTATTCAGCTTGATGATCAGCTGTACATTCATCTTTGCTACATCGTTCTTCCCTTTTGCCCATACCTTGTCTGGAACTCCTAGATGTGACAGATTCAAATGCTGTCTTCTCTGCTGGTTCTTGCAAGAGGAATATCTGGACAGCTGCTTGTATCTGCTTGTATTCTTGGGGTTTCAATGCAGTTTGAAATACAATCTTGTCCCCGCGATACAGTATGCTTGCTTGTAGTTTTTGCATTAGATCTGCTTCCAACAGGTTCACTGGGCATATAGGTGAGACTAGGAATTCTGCTGGTACTTCTTATGGGTGACCTTGCACCTGAATATGCATCTTCTTTATCTTGTTCAGGTAAACTTCTTCTTGAGCTGTTACTGGTCTGTTTGTAATGAGGGAAGGTGGAATATCCTCTTTTCTGATCACTGTTTTGCTCGCCCCAGTATCGAGTAAACAAAAGATCTCTTCTCCCCCTGGTAGAGTGTTGTTCACAAAACCTTCCATTGCTTTGCTTTTGTGAGGGGAGTGCATAAATGTTCTTGACTGGGGCGCCCAAACTTCAGTCTGAGCTTGTTGGTCTTGTATTTTTGGGGCCATTTCTTCTCTTCTCCATGTAGGACTTGTATTGCTTACAGTGACGTTTCATGTGAACGGATTTCTGTTACCAGAAGCACTTTCCAGAGGATGAACTCACAATATTTCTTCTTTCCCTCTGTGCTACATACTTTTGGTACTTCGGTCACAATGACTACTTGTTTTGGACTTGCTCCTTTCCTCTCCTTTTCCTTTTTCTTGGGCTTCCAGAGCTTCCATTGTGTCCATTAGTTGGTCTGTAGGCTGGTGTGCTGGCGATGCATCTTTGGTTACGATTGTAACACCATCTCTTGAGTCTTTGGATGAACTGGGTCCCACTGTCTTCAGTTTCTCTAACTTCTGCTGCTACTTCCACAATTTGACCATGGTAATCTGTTGCTGCAGCTGCTTCTGTATTTTCTATGTCCCGTAGATCTGACATTAAGAGCTTACTTTTACATATTTGGGCCACATCCACCCAGGCTGCTGTGTGTAGGTCAGACATTGTTTCCATATACACACTAAATTGAAAAGGGCTTTTGTATGGGTCAGGACAATCTTTTATGATTGCTGTGGCTTCCATGACAGAAAAGGGTATGTACTGTTCTCTTCTTAGAAAGGGTGGTTGATTATCTTGTCTTGCTCTTGGGTTTACATAAGCATACGTGCAAACTGGGTATAATTGCAAAGTTCCTTCTTTGGTTTCAGTAAAAAAACCTTCCTTGCCCCTGGGGTATTATGTGGCTGCAATCTGGTCAACATGCGAGGGACAGGATAACCACATGATGGGCAAATATTTTCTTCACTGTCCATTATGCTTGTGCGGTCGGGGCTAGTCATAATAACTGGGTATATTAGTGGGGGTCCTTCTGCCACTAAAATCTCTGGGTGTCCAATCTCTTCAATTTCTGGTTCATATGGAGGTGGATTTCTGTGGTTCTGTGATGGGGCAGGATTATTCTGTATATGGGGGGGTTGTGGTCGCTAGACACACTGTCTTTATTCTGCTTTTTCTTATTTTCTTCTTCTTATTTCTCACTGGCCAATACCCATGTGTGCCATGTCTGTTTTTCCTTTCTGTCTTATTACAATATTACATTGCCGGAAGTTTTTCCATTTCTTTGAATCAAATTGTCCTTCAGGAGGAAATTTTCCATTTTTGAAAATCTTCCTTATATCCTTCACTGCATGTGGACCTACCTCTTCTCTCATTATTTCTACAAGGGTGCGTCCACCCTTGGTATTAGAAGTTCCCATTTTGCCTTCTCAACTTATTAATACTATTTTATTTGAATTTAATTTTAAAAAATTTATTTAAAATAAACAAATAATAATAATCCAAGTACCACTTTTCAGTACTGTATTAATTATTGAAAAATGGGTTGCTGTCACTACAGTTTACTTCTTTCCTGCTGATTATATGACACCTATAATCATTTTATGCCTTCCGCTTCACAGTCTTCCTACTAACTGATCAGCTATACATAATGAGTAGAGTATGGACAAAAGATTCTGCCTGGTTCGTCTCTTTTTATTATACCTTCCTTCTCTTAATGACACATGCTCTTATGCCGTATATGGGGTATTGGTGACCATTTACTTTCTTAAAACCAGTTACATCTTTTTCTGTTCTGGTTATAAATATACAATTTTCTTCTCCCCTGCCTGTCACAAACCACTTCAAACTACCATCACATCAATTACAACTATCTGAACTTTGTGATCTCAAAAAAAAACTATCAAGATCTATTACATCACACATTTATCATTTTGAATTTGCCTCTATCTTTGTAAACATAAAACACAAATACAATCTACTGTATGGCAACAATTATCACTATAACAAACGTTACAATCAGACAATATTCAACATTTTCCCTTATAACATTTTCCCTGAGACAAGGAGGCAGGACAATATGAGAAGCGCTTGAATCAGAGAGAGAAATAAGTATTCTGGCAGAGATATCAAGACACGTCAAGTAACAATTGGCGAAAATCGCTTATCAATTTGTTACTTACCGCGGTTTGACGTTTGTTGGGATCTCTGGTCAGATACTGGTCATTCCTCCGTCCAATTGCTTGGCTTTCCCGGGTTTCGGCACCATGTAATGTTAGAGGTGTTCCCCCATCCTGAACCTTCTGTGATGGGATTCTAACAACTGCCTGTCCTTAGTCTCCGGGAATTGATCATAAACCTGTGTTCTTTTACTGCTAGCAGGAGAATAATCAAATCGACACACACTCTGGAGTGTCAAAACGATGTTCTGAGTTTTTAATAGCCTAAAGCTCACATATATTCATTTTCTTATCTATTACATAATGGGTTTCACACATATAATTGCATTCCATAAATATACACAAATCACAACTAATTGACACACCCTAGCTTGTTCACATCACTACTGAAATCTGGTTCCCCCACATCTCCTGGGCGTACAGCCAGAAACACAGATAAACGTTGTGCCAATTATAAAGGATTTACGAGTAACTTTCAAGGTAACATTCTTTTAGACCAAACTAAACTAGAAATAGTAGAAAACACAATACATTACATCATGATGCATACAAAATGGCGTATATGAAGCTACACAGAATAACCAGAATCTGCCTCTCTCAAATGAGAAACACAATACATTACATATATGATCCATACAAAATGGCGTATATGAAGCTACATAGAATAACCAGAATCTGCCTCTATCACCATATGGTGTCGACAGAACATCCAAATCCCGTTAAATTGATGTGATTGTATTAATGAGCTCAGATGGCAGTTTCTGTAACAATTTCCATGTGCACGTAATGCACATATTTGTACAAACTATGGGGTCGGATTTAAATGTTTTATTGTGCCCGATCTCCCGTTTAAAATGACGGGAGATCGCGGAGCGATATTCAAATCCTGCTATTATCGCACCATTTCCACCCATTAAAGTCTGATTTAGGTGCACATAGCGGGAAAACCCGACCAATCTAATGGGCATGATGCAAAAAGTCCTGTTTGGGTGCCAAATGGGTGACTTTTCGCACATTTCAGCTTGCCACCCTCTAGGGCAGGCATTCCCAACCACGGTCCTCAAGGCACACCAACAGTGCAGGTTTTAGTGATATCCAGGCTTGAGCACAGGTCACTTAATTAGTATCTGAGTGATTCCGATTAAACCATCTGTGCTGAAGCCTGGATATCACTAAAACCTGCACTGTTGGTGTGCCTTGAGGACCTCGGTTGGGAATGCCTGCTCTAGGGGTACAAGCTAAAATGAAGTAATCTGCAGTCATATGTGCCCAAATGGAGATACAATTAAACAGTGGCTGCCAGCGCGACAAAACATTTACATCTGGCTTACTATGTGAAGCGAATGATCATAATTATAGTTTATATTTATATTATAGTTTATATTCTGGCTCAAACAACTAAACTTATATAAGATAGGCCGCAAAACCCAATACTCCACACTGCAAAATAAATGGAATTAAACAATTAATATGTAATTTAAACAAGATGGATATATGAGCATTGTTTTATATCTAGGAAGGTTTAACATCAGAATCTTCCTACATGAACCTTACATCACTATTGTTTGCTGGTTTGATCCCTCCTCCTTACACTAGTTAACCCATCCATTCCTCCTCACACCAAGACCCTGCCCGTTTCAATTTATATCGGCGTCACATGAGGTCATGACAAATCATCAAAGCCTGATTATGTAATTTAAGGACAAATGCAGACGATGGTTGTCCTGATTTCCCTTGAACTCTTAGACAAACGATAAGAGTGCGTACACACTGTGCAATCTGCAATCTTATAAATAATTGCTCTATATTGTGGTAGTCTTGTCCTTAATTATATATGTAGGTAGTGCGTGCAATTTTTTGCTGAAATATGCTGAAATTGTTGCCGATATCAGATTGACCTGCATGCACGACCATCTGAAAATGCAATGCGATAGTGCGCACACATTGGACAATGTGAACAATTTCACTTTCCAGTTGTTCAGACAATGATCTAGTGTGTACCCAGCTTAAGTAGTAAATATATAATGTATTGTTAGAGTAGAGGCACCTGTGGACCAGCAAATTACAGGTATGCGTTTATATAATAGTCTACGATAATCTGTATGAATATGTTGTAATATAAACACTGATGAAGAATACTATGTATATTAGCCATTGTAAGTCTTTGCACTGCTTGGAGCATTTACAGTAGTTCAGAGGTCACGGTCTATTTTATTGTTATTGTATCCAATCAGGTTACATTATAGTCATTTCCGGCACTTGTGCAGTGTTACATTTTGCAACATGTAATAACAAAATAAACTGTACAGAGTCATCTGCACACGCAGCATATTCTGATATCTAATGGATTGTTTTGCTGTGTCAGAGTTAGGAAGAGCCTATGTAAGCACTGGAGATGAGCGATGGATAGCTGAGCAGGCCGCTGGTGTAGGAATCCATTCATCTTCCCCAGAGCTTGCTGGTGAGTACTGTATGTTTGGTGAAAATGAAACTAAATAAGTATTTTTATAGATCAGCACAGGAAGTATTAACAGATGGGATGCCAACTCACTGTCTTATATTACCATGTATATTAGCTTGGGCTCTGTCCTTTTAATACTTTCATTTTATAATTAGTAGTTACTGACTGAACAAAAAGAAAGGATCACTCCCTTTACCTCAGTAGCCAGGGCTATTTTCACGTTTGGGCTGCGGTTGATACGCTGCTGTATTCAATCAAATCTCATTAATATATGTCTACCTACTGGAATCTGATATTTATTTTACTGATTATCAACAACAGCCAGAACAAAACATGTTACCAGAGAGAACTTTCAGCAGTCAGAAGATTCTGTAGTTGTTTCCTTTATTGCCAATACTTCGATACATTGGGGCAGATGTATTAAGCCTTAACAAGAGATAAATGCAAGGGTGATAGAGAGAGATAAATGTCCAGCCAATCAGCTCCTTACTGACTTTTTTTTCAAACACAAGTGCAGATGTGTGACGGTTCGTTATGGGGAGAAGGGGTATCAGCGCACGTTATGTGCACTGATACCGCTTCTCCCCCTGTATGAAGGAGCCTGGGTGCGGTAAATGACAGGCCCCTGTCTATATCGGCACTGCTATCTAAATGATAGGAGGCCGATTGTATGAACAGTCACCATCGCTGACTGTTCTGCCCCCTGCTGCTATTGGCTTCACCAGCAGCAGGCTGGTGAAGCCCTGTCTCCACATCAGGGACAGTGCTGGCACAGCTGTTGGCTCTGGGCTGTGCTGGAGATCTCACGTGAGTAGCGAGATCCCGAACATGCCTAATCCAGCCAGCTGGGTGGTAGGAGATAGCGCATCAGTGTAAACTGATGCGCTGTCTCCAGGAGACGGGGGTAGTTTGCGCTCCCCCGCTTCGGCAGACAAGATGTTAATACATCTTGTCGATGTCCCTTCCTGCTTCGCCTCATTAATAAGGTGAAGCAGAAAGTGCGCTATGCGCCGCTATAATACATCTGCCCACAGCCTGTAACATGGCCGTTAGCAGGTGATTGGCTGGGCATTTATCTCTCTTTATCACCCTTGCATTTATCTCTTGCTAAAGCTTAATACATCTGCCCCAATGTATGCTATTTCCAGTGGTAACTGTCTGGCCAGCAACTATTTAATCAATTTTGGTTGGATCTATTATACCCCTTTTACACCTAAAAGTTGGGTCGCACCCGGGTTTTTGGACACGGCCCCAACCTGGGGGCGACCAGGCTTTTGATCTCCTTTACACTATCCGGCATGATGCCGGGCGGGTGACGTCACCAGAGGCGTGGCCTAAGCAAGCGCTGGGAGGTGACAGGATCTCCCAGGGCCAGCTTTTCCATTGCAGTGATCCTGGTTGAACCAGTGTTCAAACCCGAAACCTTTGGCAGGTTTAAATCCCGGTCTCACAGCCCAGTTTAGAGCATTTACATCGCCTGTAAACCTAGATTTTTGTGTGCTCCTGTGCGGGTTTTTATAAATAAATAAAATTAAGATAAACCCAAATTAGGATACATTATTTTAATTTCAAAGCTACCAAGTCTCCAAACCCTTCACCACCATGGTAGACCATGTCTAGGTCGAGACCTTGGAATGGTCAACCTAAATAAGGTCCACATTTTTTGGTGTCTGCTGACATGCCATGCTTCGGGCATAGTGCCCCCATGTGCTTGGCACACAATTATATTCCCACTTTTTGCCCACTTGGCTGGAAAAAAACCCATGTTGACCAAAAGCTTGTGTCAACCTTGGGTATGTTGACCATTTCAAGGTGTCAACATTTGTCGTCGACTTAGTCACTGTCGCACTAGAAATTGTCTACCCAGTCACTGCACATGCCTAGGGGAAGCTCTCTGACATTGAGGACATAATAATTAGTTTACTTGCTTTTGCATTTTGTATCCAGGAAGTTTTGTGTTGTTTGCAATAACATTTGATCTTATTTTGTGTATTTAAGTGCCAGAGACCAGAAAAGGCATGAAGCTAAATGAGAGGAACTTGGTGTATTATGCCTCCTGCAAGTCACCGGTGGACAAAAGCGGCTACTTGTATAAAAAGGGTGAACGGAATGCTTCATATCACAAGCGCTGGTTTGTGTTGAAGGGTAACATGCTCTTTTATTATGACAACGAGGACAGTAAAGAGCCAGTAGGAGTGATTATACTGGAAGGGTGCAGAGTGGAGCTGTGCGAGTCTACTGAGGAGTTTGCTTTTGCAATTCGGTTTGGTTATACCAAATCCCGTGCCTATATTCTGGCTGCTGATAGCCATATTACTATGGAATCCTGGGTAAAAGCTCTTTCCAGAGCAAACTTTGAATACATTAGACTTGTGGTAAAGGATTTGCAGGAACAGCTTACTGAACTACAGAAATGCCAAACCTCATCTAGCTGCACTCGGGGTTCTGTAGATCCAAATCCCAATTTTCGGAGTGTGATCCAGGCTGTGCCCAGTGTGACGGATCAGTCCCTTACTAAGGACAATGGCTGCGCTTTATGGAACAGCACTTCTAATGACTTGCCCAATGGCTGCACCATTACAAATGGACCAAAATGTAAAGACACAACGGAAAACTTAGTTGCTCCCCCAAGACGACATGCCAAGAGCAGCTCCTTGGAGCCAGATAAAACGGTACAGGCTGGCTTCGGCGGGGGTGAAGAATGCACCTCTGATGAGCCAGATAAAGTCTTCTCCGACTTCTCAAAGCTGCACGATTTCTATGGGGTAGAAATGAGGGAACTCCAGACCCAGTGGGCTGAACATTTCCATAAACAGTCATAAACTAGGAGTGGGAAAACTGAGTAGTGGCTGGCTGGGTCAGTCGCATGACGAATCCCTACAGTTCCTCAATGAGGACCCAGAATCCTAAATCCCATTGTGATTTTTCTTATATATATATCAGGGTGATCCGGTAAACGGAGGGGGTGGAGCGGCACTCAGATGGACTTAAATCTCACAGAATACAGCAATGGTTGCTGTATTCTGTGAGATTTAAGTCCATCTGAGTGCCGCTCCACCCCCTCCGTTTACCGGATCACCCTGCTATTGAGTAGCCGTCCAGGCTACAGAGAAGGCACCAGGGCCACTACCGTTTCATTGTTGGAGTGCCGGGTCATCGATATATATATATATATATATATATATATATATATATATATATATATATATATATATATATATATATATATATATATATATATATATATATATATATATATATATATATATATATATATATATATATATATATATATATATATATATATATATATATATATCTTTTTTTTTCTAGGTACAGCTGCCACACACTTGAAAGTAAAATTCAATATTTTTAATATGAAATGGAACTCCAGAATAGCTGAAAGCAATTGCACCATTATATAAGGCCTGTCCATTTTTCTATTTTTACAATTCTTTTTTTAAACACTAAATAAAATCTAGATATTTTTAAACTTCATAGAAAGAGTCAGCCTGGACCCGCCATTCCCTTGTGATATAAGCACAGAGACCGCGGACATCTTTCTGAAGAGAACCTTTCTCCTCCATGTCATTAGCATCTAATGCCCCAAGCAGGAAGGAGGTGACAGATTTTATACATATAAATGTTTTCAAGATGATCGAAAGTCTATAATATGTGTGTGTAACGTAAATTGAATCAGAAGAGCCTTTTATTTATAGTAAAGTTCCAATTTTGAAATATACATTAGTGGAGGGTTTTTGTTTCTCTAGGTAAACCTTCATGCCTCGTGACTTAAATATAACATCCTGGCCTTATTGTCTGGTGAGAGCAAAAAAATAATAATAATAATTTAAAACTTTTTGTATTTGTAACAAACACTATTATAGTGTAATTATTGATTTTAACTAGTTTGATCATTTTAGTCACCACCACCGGCATGGAAACATTCATTATATGTTACATTAGAAATGTACTGTAGATTAAAGGAGAAGCTGCGCCACTTCCTGGCTGAAATGGAGTACTGCATTTTAGCTATTTAAAACCTTCTAATGCAAAGAATTCCAGTAATGTGTCTCTAAGCAATATGAGCGTTCAGCCTTACTTCCCAGCCAGCTGGTTGCTGTCATGTTTGCAAAGCTTTCAATTATATAAGAAGTTGGCAGTTGTACAAAATCTGCTAAAATTCTTTAATGCAACAGAAAATAAAAACCTGAAACTATATAGATTGATAAACAATGTACTATGGGGTATATTAACTACGCCTTGGGCTGGAGAAAAGGGGATGGAGTTAATGTACCAGCCAATCAGCTCCTAACTGTCATGTTACAGGCGGTGTTGGAAAAATTACTGTTTGGAACTGGTTTGATGCTATTTTATCTCAGGTTACTTTCTCTCCAGTCAAGTCTTAGTAAATAGACCCTTATGTCTCATACTGTACGTTTCACATGATTCCTGGTGAAGTTTACCTGGTAAAAGTTTTAACCGGTGTCCAGCACACACTAAAAGGTTGCAAGCTTTTTTGTTTTATTTATTTTATTTTAATAGAATCTGCTTTCACTGCAGCTGAAAGATTGTTTCATGTATTACTAAGGTCACATTCTCAACACTCCTGGTACAGTATAACAAGATTTTTTTTAATTGCAGGTAAAATGATACTAATCCTTTTATACATTGTAATTTACATTGCAGTCCTTTCTGGTGATGTTGGGATAGGAGCTAAAAAACACATACAGTAGTACTTGTCTGATCTGGGCTGGGGGCCATTTTCTAAGGGTCTTAAATGGTGTTCTTCTATATCAGTCCCCCATTCAGTCTGCCTCTGTTTTGTGACTTCCATGCAAGTAAAACACATATTTTACACCTCTTCTGCCTTCCATGTTTATCAACATACTTGTATGTATTTACACCTCACTGAAACCTGGATTAAAACATAACCACACACAGACACTAATTTTAAGAATTTATGTATATTTTGTAACTTTTTTTTTTTAAATGACCAATTTTTGTATACTGCACTATAAATGCTGTATGATTCTCTATTCTTTGATACCAAAACTTTGCCAACTGGTAATGAAGGAACACTGGGGACCTCTATCGTGTAATAGATATGTATTTTATGTTTAGAACAAAGTTGTTCACTACTGTGCTCTATGCTTGCGTCACTTTTTGTCACCATACTGTATGCCTCTTGTTTTGGGACCAGTGTAGTTAAAGTCATTCTCTTATACACCCTGAATGTTCCTGGATATATCTACAATTTTCTGTGATCTAACCTACTGGTATCCAGGGAAGTACATACTTCACCATATACTTCCATCTATGGTATGACTGCTCATTCAGATACACTGTTGTTACTTTTAGATATTTAAACATTTACATTCCACATGTTAACTATGAAAAGTGTAACAGTATCTATTGTACATTCCTTCTGTAAAATAAACTTTTTTTTTTTCTTTTTAAAGTGTTTTCTCTTGAAACATATATATGTGTGTGTGTGTCTTTGTTCTTAGTGAGGTGTTTAATGATTTACAGTGATTTAAACGTGTTTCCAATAAGCACATTGGTCATTGTTTTTTTACTATTACTTGTTACTTATGTGTATCATGAAACCTCTGTAATACCCCATTCTCACTGCCGCAAAAACCTGGGTATTTGTCAGGGCGAGTGGTAATTTCCCGTGTCGTGTCTCTGTGAACGGGTCTTTGTGAAATTCCCGGGAATTACACACAGGTTTTTTGCAGGGTTTTTCCTGGGTAATACAGGGATGTGTGGCAGTGTGAACAGCCTAGACACAGGTTTTTCACACAAGATGCCAAAAAACAAGCTCATTGGGGGATGTAATCAGGTGACATGTGACATCCATTTAATGCTGCGCAGAGGAGAGTAGAGATGGCGCACTAGAGGGATGAGGAAGTGTTGGAGCTGCTGGCTGTGAGAGGAGAGGAGGAGATTAAAAAGCAAGTGACTGGCACAGTGAAGGACTCCACAGTTTATTACAACATCGCCAAAATCCTGTCTGCCCGTGGCATCATAAAAACACAGCAACAGGTAGTAAATAAACTGAAAGCCCTGCGCAAGCAGTATTCTAAGGTCCATGACCTAAATAGGAGGAAGAGTGGTGGTGCTCCTATGGACTGGCCATTTTATGACCAGTGCAATGTAATTTTGAACGGTGCAGAAATATCAATATTATCAATATCGACTGCCGTGACCCCCACATTGAATATCCCCCTATAGGCTGCTATACTAATGTGTTGTGTTTGTTCTACCCATAGTTTATAATGTTCCACAACGGAAGAAGCGGGCCACAAAGATGGAACAAGCCACAAGGGCAATGACCACCGTAATGCTCGAACACCTGAAGGAAATGGATCAATCTATACAAGTGCACGAAGATGATCACCTCCAGCGGTTTATGGAGAATGAGCGTGAGCTACAGAACTCTTTCCTTACAGGGATTGTTGGTAGGCATGAGCGTATAAATCGCGACAATCGAGAGACACAAATGGAGTTCCTTAATAGCCTTTTATGTAGGACACAAGGCTATGCACAGCCCCAGCCAGTTTTGAGGGTAGCTATCCAATGTATAGCAGATAGCAAACAATTTTTTTTCCCCAGCCCAAGGCAGCATGGTGGTACACAGCATGTCACACCCTCCACCAATGCCACATCATTTCCCTGAGTATCCGGCTGGAACAGCACACCCTCCACCAATTCCTCCCCATGCCCCTGAGTATACAGCTGGAACAGCACACACTCCACCAAATCCTCCCCACGCCCCTAATTATACAGCTGGAACAGCACACCCTCCACCAAATCCTCCCCCCTGAGTACGCGGCTGGAACAGCACACCCTCCACCAAATCCTCCCCACGCCCCTAATTATACAGCTGGAACAGCACACCCTCCACCAAATCCTCCCCCCTGAGTACGCGGCTGGAACAGCACACCCTCCACCAAATCCTTGCCACGCCCCTGAGTATACAGCTGGAACACCACACCCAGCAACTACTCGCCGTACCCCTGAGTATGCGGGTGGTCCACATAGTGACGAGCAGCCTGCATCTGCCCAAAGCCTTGTCTATCCCTGTTACCAAGAGTTGTAAAACTGATTATTTGGTTTACATGTCTGTCCGGCCGGCCTGTACAGATTTAGGTGTCAGTATTATGCAATGTTGGGTGTCGTTATTTAAAAGTGCTAAAATGTTATAGTGCTAAAGTTGTAAAGTTTGATATTATATTTTTTATATTTTGTGATACAAAAACTTTATCTATATGTGCACACACAACAGTACGCTTTGCAGTGATGAGCACTTTATATTGTACGTATGAATAAAATATGTACATAAAAAACAGAAATGTCTTCTTATTATTATTACATTACAATGCACTGTGCTTGTGAAAAAAAGGCCTCTTTAAATGACATCATCTTTAGCCAGCCAATAAAAGCACTTTTTAAAGCCAATCATAGCACTTTTTACAAATTTCCCAACAGCCAATCAAAGCTGCTATTACATTCCACACACTTGTTGGCATACAGAATAGGGGAAGCAGTGTGAAAGGGGCACACTCGGGATATTCCCGGGTCTGAGGTGCAGTATGAAGGGGGTCTGTGAGCTGAAATGCTCTGTGCCCCTCCAAAAATCCGGCAAGAAAAACCTGGGTTTTTGCAGGGGCAGCAATGAGAATGTGATATAAATGTAAAGAGTAAGTTATTCCATTTATATAGCACTGTCATTAATCTCCGCTCATTGCCTGTCATGGTCATTTAGTATACTTTGCTAGTGTGGATTGCATAAGGGAAGGAAAGTTAGATATTTACATTTTGGTTGCATTTTATTTAGATTTAGTAAAATCTTGATCCTTTATTAATTGCTGATCGGATACCAAAGTATTACAATCTAATCGCACAATGATCAGTGTGTTTTAAGAGTATTGATCATGTGAAGGATCCCTCCATCCGGTGTCCTATTGCAATGATACATTTTAGAACATTGTAGTAAGCAGCTATAATCTAAGACCCTGCAGATCCTTTATCAGTTAAAAAACCCAACAAAAACACCTTTTTATTCTTGCTGTCCGTTACTAAAAGAAGTTTGGGGATAGAAGATTGTATGTGTGTGTTTTCCATGTACAGAATCCATGCTTGAATGTATTTTGCCAAAACACCTTTTCAAGTGCTAAGATAATTGTATTTATATAGTGCTCTTTCTCCCATAGGATTTGGAGTGGCCATCAGAAATGCTGGGCCTGTACAGGTAAATAGAGCAGGGCTCCTAGCCCAACCCCCTTGGCCCAATATCCTGTCACCCAGAGCAAGAATACTGTATGAGGCCCCCACCACGTTAGGCAGAGGGTTCCGGTGTAGAAGCACCATATCAACTAGAGGATTTCTGTGTAGCAGTGCCACAGCAGATAATGGAGAGCAGAGTAGAAGCATCATGGACCTGATTCAGTAGGAGCAGTGGCGGAACTCCCAGAAGCAATGGAGTCATCTGCCGCCGGGCGCCAGCCTTAAAGGGAGCACTGGCTCCATTGCCTCCTGGGAGTCTGGCCGGAGATTCCACAGCCCCTGTGAGGAAAAGTGCCCCACTCAATAGGTATGCATTATGCACTTCTCCGGTCCCCGTCCCTTGCATACCTAATGAGCGGGTCCCCAGCAGCGCTGAGATTAAGCTGCAGCACTAATAAAAAATCCGTCCATCCCTCTCCCCTCAACAGGTATCGGCACTCGTCTGTCACACACTCCCCGCCACTGTAGCCGCCCCCCACCCCCTGAAAGGTGAGACATCAAAACCGAGATTCTTATTCTAGCTACGGCCGCATCTCCGGAAGCCGTGCCTCCGCTCTGTCTTTAAAGTGCCATCTCATGCTGCTGGACTAGAGGGGGGGGCATCCTACGCAGTGTCACTCTGCCGCACTGGGATTGGGAAAGAGCCACCAGTCAACCTGCTCCCCGCCGGAACCCCCGTCTCCCCTGCATTGCATGAACAGCTACTGTCTAGCCGCCGCAGATCATCCATCAGCGGGCCGTATGAAGAACCCTGTGATTGGCCGAAGCACTGAACAGTCAGTGGCACATTCCAGCACTGGCAGGCCATGCATACTGTAGTACAGTGGTACTGCACACACACAATCTCATTATACATCCTGCTGCCTTCCTGACAGCCCCTGAGGAAAGGTGAGCCGGCTGCTGCTGCTGCTACAGGCTGTGGTGTGTTTGTGGCTGTAAAAAAGGAGCCTGCCACCTGCTGAGCCACCATTTTAAGTCTATGAAGTCAACTGTGGGGATCACTGTGTGTATTTATTTATTTATCTGTGCTTTCAGTGTGTATATGTGCTGTCATTGTGTCATTGTGTATGTGTGGTGTCGGTGGTCACAGTTATCAGCAGGGTGGATATTTATTTTGCATTTGTATGAGTCACCTTTCAAATGGGGGTGGCAGTGTTCATATTTGTGTTTTAACATGAAGAACTACATGTACCAGCATATGCAGTGTCCTGGGAAGGTTGCATCATATGCAGTTTTATTGGCAAGCTTTATTTCCAAACAGAAGTGTACCAGCGCTGGCTGAAGATGTTTTTATAAAAACTAAAAATAATGATATAGTAGAACGGTATCCTTTACAGTATTTATTATCAATAAAAAATGCTAAAATAGCTGTACCAATAATAGGTAGTATATGTGTAAAACAGGGGGTTACAATAAAATCATGATAATGGACATTCAATCAGCATCATAATAAATTGTGGGCATAGATATATATTACCACACAGACGTCACAGATGGTAGTCCCATAAAGCAGCAGATATCCAGGTGGCCAATGGCAGTCCCAAAACACAGAGTCCAGTTGGTGAATTAGGTTCCTCTGGTGGGAAAGATGGTAAACCTGGAGGAAGATTGAAGTATCCAGTCGCTGCCTCGGATAATGAGTCCGGATGGGGAGGTGCAAGTGCACAGTGCGTGGTCAGCTGTGGTAGAAATTGAGCCCAATGGTGATGCAATGAGAAGGAATGTCCAACAGTGGGTGGGTCAACGCGTTTCCCTGGGTCAAACACCCAGCTTCTTCAGGAGCAGGTATATGTATGTCACCCTGCTAGGCTGTATAAATACCCTGGTAGTAATTACCAGATTGGATGCAGCTGTACAATATACAAACAAATTAGGATACCGTTCATAAAAATAAATAATTTGACCTATAACCAGAAGGCAGATTCGACTAGCTCATTATCAGAAATTTAATATATATAGTAATTAATGTGAAAAGAGTAGTTTAGAAACATTTATAACGAAAATTCCTAAGTCACGTGACCTATAGTGGTCACGTGATCCGGAAGTAGCATAGAGGGAGAGATATAGATATACATGTTATGCCATTAAATAATGGATAAATCATACTCATCTATGGTTTATAGTTTTATTAATTATTCGTAGATTAGGTGAGAAACAACGTTCTGATTGGTCATAGATCCCATGTGACTTTTTTCTGAATGGAATATACACATGTGATCGGCACGTAATGATTTTATTCATTGTATTTCCTTACTTTCCACGTGGCCAGACACACTGAAGATAATGATTGGACACCAACGGAGATACACCCTCCTATATTGACCCATTACGCAAACACAGGGAGTATACTCACGTGACCGGCAACATCACCGACCACGTGACTCACTCCCATTGGTCTGAATAAACACGTGATCGGACACATCACGTCAACATAGTCTCTCAGCAGACGCAAGCATCAGGAGTTTACTCACGTGACCAACTACATCACGGACCACGTGACCAACTCCCATTGGTCTAAAACAGGCACGTGATCGGATACATCACGCAATACACTCTCTCTTTGATACCATCTACGCGATTTAAGCATGATTATCACTCCCTCACCTAATCTACGAATAATTAATAAAACTATAAACCATAGATGAGTATTATTTATCCATTATTTAATGGCATAACATGTATATCTATATCTCTCCCTCTATGCTACTTCCGGATCACGTGACCACTATAGGTCACGTGACTTAGGAATTTTCGTTATAAATGTTTCTAAACTACTCTTTTCACATTAATTACTATATATATTAAATTTCTGATAATGAGCTAGTCGAATCTGCCTTCTGGTTATAGGTCAAATTATTTATTTTTATGAACGATATCCTAATTTGTTTGTATATTGTACAGCTGCATCCAATCTGGTAATTACTACCAGGGTATTTATACAGCCTAGCAGGGTGACATACATATACCTGCTCCTGAAGAAGCTGGGTGTTTGACCCAGGGAAACGCGTTGAGCCACCCACTGTTGGACATTCCTTCTCATTGCATCACCATTGGGCTCAATTTCTACCACAGCTGACCACGCACTGTGCACTTGCACCTCCCCATCCGGACTCATTATCCGAGGCAGCGACTGGATACTTCAATCTTCCTCCAGGTTTACCATCTTTCCCACCAGAGGAACCTAATTCACCAACTGGACTCTGTGTTTTGGGACTGCCATTGGCCACCTGGATATCTGCTGCTTTATGGGACTACCATCAGTGACGTCTGTGTGGTAATATATATCTATGCCCACAATTTATTATGATGCTGATTGAATGTCCATTATCATGATTTTATTGTAACCCCCTGTTTTACACATATACTACCTATTATTGGTACAGCTATTTTAGCATTTTTTATTGATAATAAATACTGTAAAGGATACCGTTCTACTATATCATTATTTTTAGTTTTTATAAAAACATCTTCAGCCAGCGCTGGTACACTTCTTTTTCCTTTTTACCCATTTCGAGACCTGACAAGTCTCAGTACCAGCTGCAGTTAGTAGCGCACTGATCACCAGACCTTCCCCCTTTATTTCCAAACAGTCTATTAAGAGCTGTAAACATTTGTGTTTTTTGTGTGTGTGTGTGTGTGTGTAGGGGGGCAGGGCACCAAGTCACTTGTTCGCCCCAGGAATCCTAGTGTGGGGGTAATGTGCAGCTTCTAGGAAGATGTACTGTAGTGTAATGTGTAGTGTAGTCCAGTGTAGGGGGATGTAGTGTAGCACGTAGTGTAATTTAGCATGTAGTGTATAGTGCATATATTTGGAAAACCCCAATGGGCATTACGGTGAGCGGCATAATGTGTAATGGGCATTACGGTGAGCGGCATAATGTGTAATGGGCATAACAGTGTGTTCCACAACGATATCGGGAGGTGCCCCGGAGGATAAAGACAGCCACTGGTCACTGCAGAACACCGAGTACCGCTGAGCCCCTGTTCCGGACGGGAGACTTATTGGACTCTATTGGACCTGCTTGTATTCATCTTGCCGTGCTGTTATCGCCCCTGTGGAATACCACCCATGCTGTTTTAACTGTCTACAGATTGTAAGTGGACATCTGTATTAAAAATTTCTTTTAATCAAGGGTAACCTGCACTATCTGTGTATTCTATTTTGTCACCCCTGTCATACTATCCGTGTGGAGGGGTGTATATCATTACAGGTTACCT